>NC_086445.1:759064201-759403367 GCF_028390025.1 Pseudophryne corroboree
ATGTAGTGTGTGCTCCCCCTCCCTGTACTGTGCTGTATGTAGTGTGTGGCTCCCTCCCTGTACTGTATGCAGTGTGTGCTCCCCTCCCTGTACTGTGCTGTATGTAGTGTGTGTTCCCTCCCTGTACTGTACTGTATGTAGTGTGTGCTCCCCTCCTGTACTGTACTGTATGTAGTGTGTGCTCCCCCTCCCTGTACTGTGCTGTATGTAGTGTGTGCTCCCCCTCCCTGTACTGTGCTGTATGTAGTGTGTGTTCCCTCCCTGTACTGTGCCGTATGCAGTGTATGCTCCCCCTCCCTGTACTGTGCTGTATGCAGTGTGTGCTCCCCTCCCTGTACTGTGCTGTATGTAGTGTATGCTCCCCCTCCTGTACTGTGCTGTATGTAGTAAGTGCTCCTGCTTCCTGTAGTGTATGTAGTGTATGCTCCCCCTCCCTGTACTGTGCTATATGTAGTGTATGCTCCCCCTCCCTGTACTGTGCTGTATGTAGTATGTGCTCCCCCTTCCTGTGCTGTATGTAGTGTATGCTCCCCCTCCCTGTACTGTGCTGTATGTAGTGTGTGTTCCCTCCCTGTACTGTACTGTATGCTCCCCCTCCCTGTACTGTGCTGTATGTAGTGTGTGTTCTCTCCCTGTACTGTACTGTATGTAGTGTATGCTCCCCCTCCCTGTACTGTGCTGTATGTAGTGTATGCTCCTCCTCCCTGTACTGTGCTGTATGTAGTGTGTGTTCCCCCTCCCTGTACTGTACTGTATGCAGTGTATGCTACCCCTCCCTGTACTGTGCTGTATGTAGTGTGTGGCCCCTCCTCCCTGTACTGTATGCAGTGTGTGCTCCCCCTCCCTGTACTGTGCTGTATGTAGTATGTGCTCCCCCTTCCTGTACTGTATGTAGTGTATGCTCCCCCTCCCTGTACTGTGCTGTATGTAGTGTGTGTTCCCTCCCTGTACTGTACTGTATGCAGTGTGTGCTCCCCCCTCCCTGTAATGTGCTGTATGTAATGTATGCTCCCCCTCCCTGTACTGTGCTGTATGTAGTGTGTGCTCCACCTTCCTGTACTGTATGTAGTGTATGCTCCCCCTCCCTGTACTGTGCTGTATGTAGTGTGTGTTCCCTCCCTGTACTGTACTGTATGCAGTGTGTGCTCCCCCTCCCTGTACTGTGCTGTATGTAGTGTATGCTCCCCCTCCCTGTACTGTGCTGTATGTAGTATGTGCTCCCCCTTCCTGTACTGTATGTAGTGTATGCTCCCCCTCCCTGTACTGTGCTGTATGTAGTGTGTGTTCCCTCCCTGTACTGTGCTGTATGCAGTGTGTGCTCCCCCTCCCTGTACTGTGCTGTATGTAGTGTATGCTCCCCCTCCCTGTACTCTGCTGTATGTAGTATGTATGTGCTCCTCCTCCTGTACTGTATGTAGTGTATGCTCCCCCTCCCTGTACTGTGCTGTATGTAGTGTGTGTTCCCTCCCTGTACTGTGCTGTATGAAGTGTGTGCTCCCCCTCCCTGTACTGTGCTGTATGTAGTGTATGATCCCCTCCCTGTACTGTGCTGTATGTAGTATGTGCTCCCCCTTCCTGTACTGTATGTAGTGTATGTTCCCCCTCCCTGTACTGTGCTGTATGTAGTGTGTGTTCCCTCCTGTACTGTACTGTATGTAGTGTATGCTCCCCCTCCCTGTACTGTGCTGTATGTAGTGTGTGTTCCCTCCCTGTATTGTACTGTATGCTCCCCCTCCCTGTACTGTGCTGTCTGTAGATGTGCTCATCCTCCCTCTACTGTGCTGTATGTAGTGTGTGTTCCCTCCCTGTATTGTACTGTATGTAGTGTATGCTCCCACTCCTGTACTGTGCTGTATATAGTATGTGCTCCCCCTTCCTGTACTGTATGTAGTGTATGCTCCCCCTCCCTGTACTGTGCTGTATGTAGTGTGTGCTCCCCCTCCCTGTACTGTGCTGTATGTAGTGTGTGCTCCCTAGAGATGAGCGGGTTCGGTTTCTTTGAATCCGAACCCGCACGAACTTCACTTTTTTTTTCACGGGTCCGAGCGACTCGGATCTTCCCGCCTTGCTCGGTTAACCCGAGCGCAGCTCCGAACGTCATCATGACGCTGTCGGATTCTCGCGAGACTCGGATTCTATATAAGGAGCCGCGCGTCGCCGCCATTTTCACACGTGCATTGAGATTGATAGGGAGAGGACGTGGCTGGCGTCCTCTCCATTTAGATTAGATTTAGAAGAGAGAGAGAGAGAGAGAGATTGCTGTGATACTGTAGATTAGAAGAGAGTGCAGACAGAGTTTAGTGACTGACGACCACAGTGACCAGTGACCACCAGAGACAGTGCAGTTGTTTGTTTTATTTAATATATTCGTTCTCTGCCTGAAAAAAAACGATACACAGTCACACAGTGACTCAGTCTGTGTGCACTGCTCAGCCAGTGTGCTGCACATCAATGTATTGTATATAAAGCTTATAATTGTGGGGGAGACTGGGAGCACTGCAGGTTGTTATAGCAGGAGCCAGGAGTACATGATAAATAATATTATATTAAAATTAAACAGTGCACACTTTTGCTGCAGGAGTGCCACTGCCAGTGTGACTAGTGGTGACCAGTGCCTGACCACCAGTATATTAGTAGTATTGTATACTATCTCTTTATCAACCAGTCTATATTAGCAGCAGACACAGTACAGTGCGGTAGTTCACGGCTGTGGCTACCTCTGTGTCGGCACTCGGCAGGCAGTCCGTCCATCCATAATTGTATTATATACCACCTAACCGTGGTTTTTTTTTTCTTTCTTTATACCATCGTCATAGTCATACTAGTTGTTACGAGTATACTACTATCTCTTTATCAACCAGTGTACAGTGCGGTAGTTCACGGCTGTGGCTACCTCTGTGTCGGCACTCGGCAGGCAGTCCGTCCAACCATAATTGTATTATATACCACCTAACCGTGGTTTTTTTTTTCATTCTTTATACCGTCGTCATACTAGTTGTTACGAGTATACTACTATCTCTTTATCAACCAGTGTACAGTGCGGTAGTTCACGGCTGTGGCTACCTCTGTGTCGGCACTCGGCAGGCAGTCCGTCCATCCATAATTGTATTATAATATATACCACCTAACCGTGGTTTTTTTTCATTCTTTATACCGTCGTCATACTAGTTGTTACGAGTATACTACTATCTCTTTATCAACCAGTGTACAGTGCGGTAGTTCACGGCTGTGGCTACCTCTGTGTCGGCACTCGGCAGGCAGTCCGTCCAACCATAATTGTATTATATACCACCTAACCGTGGTTTTTTTTTCATTCTTTATACCGTCGTCATACTAGTTGTTACGAGTATACTACTATCTCTTTATCAACCAGTGTACAGTGCGGTAGTTCACGGCTGTGGCTACCTCTGTGTCGGCACTCGGCAGGCAGTCCGTCCATCCATAATTGTATTATATACCACCTAACCGTGGTTTTTTTATACCACCTAACCGTGGCAGTCCGTCCATAATTGTATACTAGTATCCAATCCATCCATCTCCATTGTTTACCTGAGGTGCCTTTTAGTTCTGCCTATAAAATATGGAGAACAAAAAAGTTGAGGTTCCAAAATTAGGGAAAGATCAAGATCCACTTCCACCTCGTGCTGAAGCTGCTGCACTAGTCATGGCCGAGACGATGAAATGCCAGCAACGTCGTCTGCCAAGGCCGATGCCCAATGTCATAGTACAGAGCATGTCAAATCCAAAACACCAAATATCAGAAAAAAAAGGACTCCAAAACCTAAAATAAAATTGTTGGAGGAGAAGCGTAAACTTGCCAATATGCCATTTACCACACGGAGTGGCAAGGAACGGCTGAGGCCCTGGCCTATGTTCATGGCTAGTGGTTCAGCTTCACATGAGGATGGAAGCACTCAGCCTCTCGCTAGAAAACTGAAAAGACTCAAGCTGGCAAAAGCACCGCAAAGAACTGTGCGTTCTTTGAAATCCCAAATCCACAAGGAGAGTCCAATTGTGTCGGTTGCGATGCCTGACCTTCCAACACTGGACGTGAAGAGCATGCGCCTTCACCATTTGCACGCCCCCTGCAAGTGCTGGAAGGAGCACCCGCAGTCAGTTCCTGATAGTCAGATTGAAGATGTCAGTGTTGAAGTACACCAGGATGAGGAGGATATGGGTGTTGCTGGCGCTGGGGAGGAAATTGACCAGGAGGATTCTGATGGTGAGGTGGTTTGTTTAAGTCAGGCACCCGGGGAGACACCTGTTGTCCGTGGGAGGAATATGGCCGTTGACATGCCAGGTGAAAATACCAAAAAAATCAGCTCTTCGGTGTGGAGGTATTTCACCAGAAATGCGGACAACAGGTGTCAAGCCGTGTGTTCCCTTTGTCAAGCTGTAATAAGTAGGGTAAGGACGTTAACCACCTCGGAACATCCTCCCTTATACGTCACCTGCAGCGCATTCATAATAAGTCAGTGACAAGTTCAAAAACTTTGGGTGACAGCGGAAGCAGTCCACTGACCAGTAAATCCCTTCCTCTTGTAACCAAGCTCACGCAAACCACCCCACCAACTCCCTCAGTGTCAATTTCCTCCTTCCCCAGGAATGCCAATAGTCCTGCAGGCCATGTCACTGGCAAGTCTGACGAGTCCTCTCCTGCCTGGGATTCCTCCGATGCATCCTTGCGTGTAACGCCTACTGCTGCTGGCGCTGCTGTTGTTTGCCGCTGGGAGTCGATGGTCATCCCAGAGGGGAAGTCGTAAGCCCACTTGTACTACTTCCAGTAAGCAATTGACTGTTCAACAGTCCTTTGCGAGGAAGATGAAATATCACAGCAGTCATCCTACTGCAAAGCGGATAACTGAGGCCTTGGCATCCTGGGTGGTGAGAAACGTGGTTCCGGTATCCATCATTACTGCAGAGCCAACTAGAGACTTGTTGGAGGTACTGTGTCCCCGGTACCAAATACCATCTAGGTTCCATTTCTCTAGGCAGGCGATACCGAAAATGTACACAGACCTCAGAAAAAGAGTCACCAGTGTCCTAAAAAATGCAGCTGTAACCCAATGTCCACTTAACCACGGACATGTGGACAAGTGGAGCAGGGCAGGGTCAGGACTATATGACTGTGACAGCCCACTGGGTAGATGTATGGACTCCCGCCGCAAGAACAGCAGCGGCGGCACCAGTAGCAGCATCTCGCAAACGCCAACTCTTTCCTAGGCAGGCTACGCTTTGTATCACCGCTTTCCAGAATACGCACACAGCTGAAAACCTCTTACGGCAACTGAGGAAGATCATCGCGGAATGGCTTACCCAATTGGACTCTCCTGTGGATTTGTGGCCATCGGACAACGCCAGCAATATTGTGTGTGCATTAAATCTGGGCCAATTCCAGCACGTCCCATGTTTTGCACATACCTTGAATTTGGTGGTGCAGAATTTTTAAAAAAACGACAGGGGCGTGCAAGAGATGCTGTCGGTGGCCAGAAGAATTGCGGGACACTTTCGGCGTACAGGCACCACGTACAGAAAACTGGAGCACCACCAAAAAACTACTGAACCTGCCCTGCCATCATCTGAAGCAAGAAGTGGTAACGAGGTGGAATTCAACCCTCTATATGCTTCAGAGGTTGGAGGAGCAGCAAAAGGCCATTCAAGCCTATACAATTGAGCACGATATAGTAGGTGGAATGCACCTGTCTCAAGTGCAGTGGAGAATGATTTCAACGTTGTGCAAGGTTCTGATGCCCTTTGAACTTGCCACACGTGAAGTCAGTTCAGACACTGCCAGCCTGAGTCAGGTCATTCCCCTCATCAGGCTTTTGCAGAAGAAGCTGGAGGCATTGAAGGAGGAGCTAACACGGAGCGATTCCGCTAGGCATGTGGGACTTGTGGATGCAGCCCTTAATTCGCTTAACAAGGATTCACGGGTGGTCAATCTGTTGAAATCAGAGCACTACATTTTGGCCACCGTGCTCGATCCTAGATTTAAAGCCTACCTTGGATCTCTCTTTCCGGCAGACACAGGTCTGCTGGGGTTGAAAGACCTGCTGGTGACAAAATTGTCAAGTCAAGCGGAACGCGACCTGTCAACATCTCCTCCTTCACATTTTCCCGCAACTGGGGGTGCGAGGAAAAGGCTCAGAATTCCGAGCCCACCCGCTGGCGGTGATGCAGGGCAGTCTGGAGCGACTGCTGATGCTGACATCTGGTCCGGACTGAAGGACCTGACAACGATTACGGACATGTCGTCTACTGTCACTGCATATGATTCTCTCAACATTGATAGAATGGTGGAGGATTATATGAGTGACCGCATCCAAGTAGGCACGTCACACAGTCCGTACTTATACTGGCAGGAAAAAGAGGCAATTTGGAGGCCCTTGCACAAACTGGCTTTATTCTACCTAAGTTGCCCTCCCACAAGTGTGTACTCCGAAAGAGTGTTTAGTGCCGCCGCTCACCTTGTCAGCAATCGGCGTACGAGGTTACATCCAGAAAATGTGGAGAAGATGATGTTCATTAAAATGAATTATAATCAATTCCTCCGCGGAGACATTGACCAGCAGCAATTGCCTCCACAAAGTACACAGGGAGCTGAGATGGTGGATTCCAGTGGGGACGAATTGATAATCTGTGAGGAGGGGGATGTACACGGTGATATATCGGAGGGTGATGATGAGGTGGACATCTTGCCTCTGTAGAGCCAGTTTGTGCAAGGAGAGATTAATTGCTTCTTTTTTGGGGGGGTCCAAACCAACCCGTCATATCAGTCACAGTCGTGTGGCAGACCCTGTCACTGAAATGATGGGTTGGTTAAAGTGTGCATGTCCTGTTTTGTTTATACAACATAAGGGTGGGTGGGAGGGCCCAAGGATAATTCCATCTTGCACCTCTTTTTTCTTTTCTTTTTCTTTGCATCATGTGCTGATTGGGGAGGGTTTTTTGGAAGGGACATCCTGCGTGACACTGCAGTGCCACTCCTAGATGGGCCCGGTGTTTGTGTCGGCCACTAGGGTCGCTTATCTTACTCACACAGCTACCTCATTGCGCCTCTTTTTTTCTTTGCGTCATGTGCTGTTTGGGGAGGGTTTTTTGGAAGGGACATCCTGCGTGACACTGCAGTGCCACTCCTAGATGGGCCCGGTGTTTGTGTCGGCCACTAGGGTCGCTAATCTTACTCACACAGTCAGCTACCTCATTGCGCCTCTTTTTTTCTTTGCGTCATGTGCTGTTTGGGGAGGGTTTTTTGGAAGGGCCATCCTGCGTGACACTGCAGTGCCACTCCTAGATGGGCCCGGTGTTTGTGTCGGCCACTAGGGTCGCTAATCTTACTCACACAGCTACCTCATTGCGCCTCTTTTTTTCTTTGCGTCATGTGCTGTTTGGGGAGGGTTTTTTGGAAGGGCCATCCTGCGTGACACTGCAGTGCCACTCCTAGATGGGCCCGGTGTTTGTGTCGGCCACTAGGGTCGCTAATCTTACTCACACAGCTACCTCATTGCGCCTCTTTTTTTCTTTGCGTCATGTGCTGTTTGGGGAGGGTTTTTTGGAAGGGACATCCTGCGTGACACTGCAGTGCCACTCCTAGATGGGCCCGGTGTTTGTGTCGGCCACTAGGGTCGCTTATCTTACTCACACAGCGACCTCGGTGCAAATTTTAGGACTAAAAATAATATTGTGAGGTGTGAGGTATTCAGAATAGACTGAAAATGAGTGTAAATTATGGTTTTTGAGGTTAATAATACTTTGGGATCAAAATGACCCCCAAATTCTATGATTTAAGCTGTTTTTTAGTGTTTTTGGAAAAAAACACCCGAATCCAAAACACACCCGAATCCGACAAAAATAATTCGGTGAGGTTTTGCCAAAACGCGTTCGAACCCAAAACACGGCCGCGGAACCGAACCCAAAACCAAAACACAAAACCCTAAAAATTTCAGGCTCCCCCTCCCTGTACTGTGCTGTATGTAGTGTGTGTTCCCTCCCTGTACTGTACTGTATGTAGTGTATGCTACCCCTCCCTGTACTGTGCTGTATGTAGTGTGTGCCCCCCTGCCTGTACTGTATGCAGTGTGTGCCCCCCTCCCTGTTCTGTGCTGTATGTAGTGTATGCTCCCTGTATTGTGCTGTATGTAGCATGTGCTCCCCCTTCCTGTACTGTATGTAGTGTATGCTCCCCCTCCCTGTACTGTGCTGTATGTAGTGTGTGCTCCCCCTCCCTGTACTGTGCTTAATGTAGTGTTTGCTCCCCCTCCCTGTACTCTGCTGTATGTAGTATGTATGTACTCCCCCTTCCTGTACTGTATGTAGTGTATGCTCCCCATCCCTGTACTGTGCTGTATGTAGTGTTTGTTCCCTCCCTGTACTGTGCTGTATGAAGTGTGTGCTCCACCTCCCTGTACTGTGCTGTATGTAGTGTATGCTCCCCCTCCCTATACTGTGCTGTATGTAGAATGTGCTCCCCCTTCCTGTACTGTATGTATTGTATGCTACTCCTCCCTGTACTGTGCTGTATGTAGTGTGTGTTCCCTCCCTGTACTTTACTGTATGTAGTGTATGCTCCCCCTCCCTGTACTGTGCTGTATGTAGTGTGTGTTCCCTCCCTGTACTGTGCTGTATGCTCCCCCTCCCTGTACTGTGCTGTATGTAGTATGTGCTCATCCTACCTCTACTGTGCTGTATGTAGTGTGTGTTCCCTCCCTGTACTGTACTGTATGTAGTGTATGCTCCCCCTCCCTGCACTGTGCTGTATGTAGTATGTGCTCCCCCTTCCAGTACTGTATGTAGTGTATGCTCCCCCTCCCTGTACTGTGCTGTATGTAGTGTGTGTTCCCTCCCTGTACTGTACTGTATGTAGTGTATGTTGCTACCCCTCCCTGTACTGTGCTGTATGTAGTGTGTGCTCCCCCTCCCTGTACTGTACTGTATGTAGTGTGTGCTCCCCCTCCCTATACTGTGCTGTATGTAGAATGTGCTCCCCCTTCCTGTACTGTATGTATTGTATGCTACTACTCCCTATACTGTGCTGTATGTAGTGTGTGTTCCCTCCCTGTACTTTACTGTATGTAGCGTATGCTCCCCCTCCCTGTACTGTGCTGTATGTAGTGTGTGTTCCCTCCCTGTACTGTACTGTATGCTCCCCCTCCCTGTACTGTGCTGTATGTAGTATGTGCTCATCCTACCTCTACTGTGCTGTATGTAGTGTGTGTTCCCTCCCTGTACTGTACTGTATGTAGTGTATGCTCCCCCTCCCTGTACTGTGCTGTATGTAGTGTGTGTTCCCTCCCTGTACTGTGCTGTATGTAGTGTATGCTCCCCCTCCCTGCACTGTGCTGTATGTAGTATGTGCTCCCCCTTCCTGTACTGTATGTAGTGTATGCTCCCCCTCCCTGTACTGTGCTGTATGTAGTGTGTGTTCCCTCCCTGTACTGTACTGTATGTAGTGTGTGCTCCCCCTCCATGTACTGTGCTGTATGTAGTGTGTGTTCCCTCCCTGTACAGTACTGTATGTAGTGTGTGCTCCCCCTCCCTGTACTGTACTGTATGTAGTGTGTGCTCCCCCTTCCTGTACTTTGCTGTATGTAGTGTGTGCTCCCCCTCCCTGTACTGTGCTGTATGTAGTGTGTGCTCTCTCCCTGTACTGTATGCAGTGTGTGCTCCCCCTCCCTGTACTGTGCTGTATGTAGTGTGTGTTCCCTCCCTGTACTGTACTGTATGTAGTGTGTGCTCCCCCTCCCTGTACTGTACTGTATGTAGTGTGTGCTCCCCCTCCCTGTACTGTGCTGTATGTAGTGTGTGCTCCCCCTCCCTGTACTGTGCTGTATGTAGTGTGTGTTCCCTCCCTGTACTGTACTGTATGTAGTGTATGCTACCCCTCCCTGTACTGTGCTGTATGTAGTGTGTGCCCCCCTGCCTGTACTGTATGCAGTGTGTGCCCCCCTCCCTGTTCTGTGCTGTATGTAGTGTATGCTCCCTGTATTGTGCTGTATGTAGCATGTGCTCCCCCTTCCTGTACTGTATGTAGTGTATGCTCCCCCTCCCTGTACTGTGCTGTATGTAGTGTGTGCTCCCCCTCCCTGTACTGTGCTTAATGTAGTGTATGCTCCCCCTCCCTGTACTCTGCTGTATGTAGTATGTATGTACTCCCCCTTCCTGTACTGTATGTAGTGTATGCTCCCCATCCCTGTACTGTGCTGTATGTAGTGTTTGTTCCCTCCCTGTACTGTGCTGTATGAAGTGTGTGCTCCACCTCCCTGTACTGTGCTGTATGTAGTGTATGCTCCCCCTCCCTATACTGTGCTGTATGTAGAATGTGCTCCCCCTTCCTGTACTGTATGTATTGTATGCTACTCCTCCCTGTACTGTGCTGTATGTAGTGTGTGTTCCCTCCCTGTACTTTACTGTATGTAGTGTATGCTCCCCCTCCCTGTACTGTGCTGTATGTAGTGTGTGTTCCCTCCCTGTACTGTGCTGTATGCTCCCCCTCCCTGTACTGTGCTGTATGTAGTATGTGCTCATCCTACCTCTACTGTGCTGTATGTAGTGTGTGTTCCCTCCCTGTACTGTACTGTATGTAGTGTATGCTCCCCCTCCCTGCACTGTGCTGTATGTAGTATGTGCTCCCCCTTCCAGTACTGTATGTAGTGTATGCTCCCCCTCCCTGTACTGTGCTGTATGTAGTGTGTGTTCCCTCCCTGTACTGTACTGTATGTAGTGTGTGCTCCCCCTCCATGTACTGTGCTGTATGTAGTGTGTGTTCCCTCCCTGTACTGTACTGTATGTAGTGTGTGCTCCCCCTCCCTGTATTGTACTGTATGTAGTGTGTGCTCCCCCTTCCTGTACTGTGCTGTATGTAGTGTGTGCTCCCCCTCCCTGTACTGTGCTGTATGTAGTGTGTGCTCCCTCCCTGTACTGTATGCAGTGTGTGCTCCCCCTCCCTGTACTGTGCTGTATGTAGTGTGTGTTCCCTCCCTGTACTGTACTGTATGTAGTGTGTGCTCCCCCTCCCTGTACTGTACTGTATGTAGTGTGTGCTCCCCCTCCCTGTACTGTGCTGTATGTAGTGTGTGCTCCCCCTCCCTGTACTGTGCTGTATGTAGTGTGTGTTCCCTCCCTGTACTGTGCCGTATGCAGTGTATGCTCCCCCTCCCTGTACTGTGCTGTATGCAGTGTGTGCTCCCCTCCCTGTACTGTGCTGTATGTAGTGTATGCTCCCCCTCCCTGTACTGTGCTGTATGTAGTAAGTGCTCCTGCTTCCTGTAGTGTATGTAGTGTATGCTCCCCCTCCCTGTACTGTGCTATATGTAGTGTATGCTCCCCCTCCCTGTACTGTGCTGTATGTAGTATGTGCTCCCCCTTCCTGTGCTGTATGTAGTGTATGCTCCCCCTCCCTGTACTGTGCTGTATGTAGTGTGTGTTCCCTCCCTGTACTGTACTGTATGCTCCCCCTCCCTGTACTGTGCTGTATGTAGTGTGTGTTCTCTCCCTGTACTGTACTGTATGTAGTGTATGCTCCCCCTCCCTGTACTGTGCTGTATGTAGTGTATGCTCCTCCTCCCTGTACTGTGCTGTATGTAGTGTGTGTTCCCCCTCCCTGTACTGTACTGTATGCAGTGTATGCTACCCCTCCCTGTACTGTGCTGTATGTAGTGTGTGCCCCTCCTCCCTGTACTGTATGCAGTGTGTGCTCCCCCTCCCTGTACTGTGCTGTATGTAGTATGTGCTCCCCCTTCCTGTACTGTATGTAGTGTATGCTCCCCCTCCCTGTACTGTGCTGTATGTAGTGTGTGTTCCCTCCCTGTACTGTACTGTATGCAGTGTGTGCTCCCCCTCCCTGTAATGTGCTGTATGTAATGTATGCTCCCCCTCCCTGTACTGTGCTGTATGTAGTGTGTGCTCCACCTTCCTGTACTGTATGTAGTGTATGCTCCCCCTCCCTGTACTGTGCTGTATGTAGTGTGTGTTCCCTCCCTGTACTGTATGAAGTGTGTGCTCCCCCTCCATGTACTGTGCTGTATGTAGTGTGTGCTCCCGCTCCCTGTACTGTATGTAGTGTGTGCTCCCTCCCTGTACTGTATGTATGTATGTATGTATGTATGTATGTATGTATGCTCCACCTCCCTGTACTGTGCTGTATGTAGTGTGTGTTCCCTCCCTGTACTGTACTGTATGTAGTGTATGTTGCTACCCCTCCCTGTACTGTGCTGTATGTAGTGTGTGCCCCCCTACCTGTACTGTATGCAGTGTGTGCTCCCCCTCCCTGTACTGTGCTGTATGTAGTGTATGCTCCCTGTATTGTGCTGTATGTAGTATGTGCTCCCCCTTCCTGTACTGTATGTAGTGTATGCTCCCCCTCCCTGTACTGTGATGCATGTAGTGTGTGTTCCCTCCCTGTACAGTACTGTATGTAGTGTGTGCTCCCCCTCCCTGTACTGTGCTGTATGTAGTGTATGCTCCCCCTCCCTGTACTGTGCTGTATGTAGTATGTGCTCCCCCTTCCTGTACTGTATGTAGTGTATGCTCCCCCTCCCTGTACTGTGCTGTATGTAGTGTGTGTTCCCTCCCTGTACTGTGCTGTATGTAGTGTGTGCTCTCCCTCCCTGTACTGTGCTGTATGTAGTGTATGCTCCCCCTCCCTGTACTCTGCTGTATGTAGTATGTATGTACTCCCCCTTCCTGTACTGTATGTAGTGTATGCTCCCCCTCCCTGTACTGTGCTGTATGTAGTGTGTGTTCCCTCCCTGTACTGTGCTGTATGAAGTGTGTGCTCCCCCTCCCTGTACTGTGCTGTATGTAGTGTATGCTCCCCCTCCCTATACTGTGCTGTATGTAGAATGTGCTCCCCCTTCCTGTACTGTATGTATTGTATGCTACTACTCCCTATACTGTGCTGTATGTAGTGTGTGTTCCCTCCCTGTACTTTACTGTATGTAGCGTATGCTCCCCCTCCCTGTACTGTGCTGTATGTAGTGTGTGTTCCCTCCCTGTACTGTACTGTATGCTCCCCCTCCCTGTACTGTGCTGTATGTAGTATGTGCTCATCCTACCTCTACTGTGCTGTATGTAGTGTGTGTTCCCTCCCTGTACTGTACTGTATGTAGTGTATGCTCCCCCTCCCTGTACTGTGCTGTATGTAGTGTGTGTTCCCTCCCTGTACTGTGCTGTATGTAGTGTATGCTCCCCCTCCCTGCACTGTGCTGTATGTAGTATGTGCTCCCCCTTCCTGTACTGTATGTAGTGTATGCTCCCCCTCCCTGTACTGTGCTGTATGTAGTGTGTGTTCCCTCCCTGTACTGTACTGTATGTAGTGTGTGCTCCCCCTCCATGTACTGTGCTGTATGTAGTGTGTGTTCCCTCCCTGTACTGTACTGTATGTAGTGTGTGCTCCCCCTCCCTGTACTGTACTGTACTGTATGTAGTGTGTGCTCCCCCTTCCTGTACTTTGCTGTATGTAGTGTGTGCTCCCCCTCCCTGTACTGTGCTGTATGTAGTGTGTGCTCTCTCCCTGTACTGTATGCAGTGTGTGCTCCCCCTCCCTGTACTGTGCTGTATGTAGTGTGTGTTCCCTCCCTGTACTGTACTGTATGTAGTGTGTGCTCCCCCTCCCTGTACTGTACTGTATGTAGTGTGTGCTCCCCCTCCCTGTACTGTGCTGTATGTAGTGTGTGCTCCCCCTCCCTGTACTGTGCTGTATGTAGTGTGTGTTCCCTCCCTGTACTGTGCCGTATGCAGTGTATGCTCCCCCTCCCTGTACTGTGCTGTATGCAGTGTGTGCTCCTCTCCCTGTACTGTGCTGTATGTAGTGTATGCTCCCCCTCCCTGTACTGTGCTGTATGTAGTATGTGCTCCCCCTTCCTGTAGTGTATGTAGTGTATGCTCCCCCTCCCTGTACTGTGCTATATGTAGTGTATGCTCCCCCTCCCTGTACTGTGCTGTATGTAGTATGTGCTCCCCCTTCCTGTGCTGTATGTAGTGTATGCTCCCCCTCCCTGTACTGTGCTGTATGTAGTGTTTGTTCCCTCCCTGTACTGTACTGTATGCTCCCCCTCCCTGTACTGTGCTGTATGTAGTGTGTGTTCCCTCCCTGTACTGTACTGTATGTAGTGTATGCTCCCCCTCCCTGTACTGTGCTGTATGTAGTGTGTGTTCCCCCTCCCTGTACTGTACTGTATGCAGTGTGTGCTCCCCCTCCCTGTACTGTATGTAGTGTATGCTCCACCTCCCTGTACTGTGCTGTATGTAGTATGTGCTCCCCCTTCCTGTACTGTATGTAGTGTATGCTCCCCCTCCCTGTACTGTGCTGTATGTAGTGTGTGTTCCCTCCCTGTACTGTACTGTATGCAGTGTGTGCCCCCCCTCCATGTACTGTGCTGTATGTAGTGTATGCTCCCCCTCCCTGTACTGTGCTGTATGTAGTGTGTGCTCCTCCTTCCTGTACTGTATGTAGTGTATGCTCCCCCTCCCTGTACTGCATGTAGTGTGTGTTCCCTCCCTGTACTGTGCTGTATGAAGTGTGTGCTCCCCCTCCCTGTACTGTGCTGTATGTAGTGTGTGCTCCCGCTCCCTGTACTGTGCTGTATGAAGTGTGTGCTCCCCCTCCCTGTACTGTGCTGTATGTAGTGTGTGCTCCCGCTCCCTGTACTGTGCTGTATGAAGTGTGTGCTCCCCCTCCCTGTACTGTATGTAGTGTGTGCTCCCGCTCCCTGTACTGTATGTAGTGTGTGCTCCCGCTCCCTGTACTGTGCTGTATGAAGTGTGTGCTCCCCCTCCCTGTACTGTGCTGTATGTAGTGTGTGCTCCCGCTCCCTGTACTGTGCTGTATGTAGTGTGTGCTCCCTCCCTGTACTGTATGTAGTGTGTGCTCCCCCTCCCTGTACTGTGCTGTATGTAGTGTGTGTTCCCTCCCTGTACTGTACTGTATGTAGTGTGTGTTCCCTCCCTGTACTGTGCTATATGTAGTGTGTGTTCCCTCCCTATACTGTACTGTATGTAGTTTGTGCTCCCCCTCCCTGTACTTTGAAACATATAAGGTTAAAAAAGGGGGTTGTAGAATGAAAAATCAATAAAATCAGATGTAGATTAAAGGCATGACTGCAGTGTCAGTAGACACAGAAAGTGGGCATATCAGTCCTTGTATATTCAGACGTACAGATGTACATCAGGGAAGAGCATTGTAGCAGCATATGCATAAATTTGCAGGTAAACATTAGCATAATGTGAAGCAAAGGAGGCCCTAACTATGTCTATCTCAGAATCAGGACCTCTGAGGAGGGACCCCACCCTCTTGACAGGCCCCTCCCCCTCAAAAGACTCCGCCCCCATTAGGGGTGCTTCCATAAATTTCCCGGGCTGGTGTTTGATCCCAATCCGCCCCTGACTATATATCAGTTATGCTCAGGGCAGCAACATTCTGGGAATCTCTTTCTGTTGAAGTATGGATTACTTCCATAAACTGGGAGATAGACTCTCAGTGCATTGCTGATGTGACCTAAGGTCATGATAGGGTTAGTTCAAAGCCCTGCTGATTAGCAGAGCAACTGCCTGCAGAGGAGAAGAACACAATATAAAGGGAAGTGTCAAATGGGTTGCATTCTGAAACTGGTGGGAGAACTGAGTGGCATAGATGACCTGGATGGGGTTGAATTCGATCTGGCAGAGGTCGGGATTCTGGCGGTGAGAATATCAACTGCGGCATCCCAATGTTCGTAATCCTGACAGGGGAAGGTAAACATACTTACACCCCCCCCCCTCCTGGCACCCTAACCCACCCTCCCCGTGGCCTAAAACTACAACCCCCCCACCCCACCCCAGCAGCCTAACCCTTACCCTCAGCGAGGGGGGGGGGTGCATAACCCTAACCCTCCATGGGGGGATCCTAACAACTTAGCCTGCAGCTTAACCCTAAACCCCCCCCCCCCCCCCCCCCCCCCCCCCGCAGTCTAAACCTAAGAAAATCCCCCCCCCCAATGGCTTACGTTTCCAGTGCAGTGGTGTCTTCTCGTTCTGCATTCCAGCTGTCAGGATTCCGGCGCCGGGATGGTGAACCTATTCGGGATGCTGGTGTCAGTATTCAGTATAATGTCGGGATTCCGGCTTCAGGATTCTGACTGCCGGGATCCTGACCAGATTGAGTGACACATATGACCTATGGGGAACTACCTGGGGTACTATTGTATAGTGCATAATGAGACTGGATGTACATACTGTATGAATGGTGTAGATAACCTGGGGTTCTGCTATGCTAGCATAAAGAAACTGTGGGCACATATGAATGGTGTAGATAACCTGGTTACCTGGTTCTGCTATGCCGGCATATTGAGACTTGGGGCACAATTATTTGTGTGTACACATTTCTATTTAATATATTTCACAGAAGTGTTGCAAATGTGTGTGGTAAATACACAAGTGGTTGATACAATAAATACAATTGCAATTGTATTGTTATGTATTATAAATATGAAATATTTGTTGTGTGGCCTTCAACAGTTTACTAAAACTTGCCCCTCCCAGGGGAAATACTGGTCAAACCTGATGTACTGCAGAATGTACTAGATGTGTGAAAGCTAGAATATGATTGGATGCAACAGCAACAGCCCCACTGTTAATTCTGCAATTTAAAAGTTTTAGTAAACCTATCCCAAAAGTCTATAGCAATATTATATGTAGAGATATCTGTCATTTTTGCTGCAGAACTGAAAAATGCTGGAGAAAGGGGGGGCTTATGATAAGCTGGCTAAAAGTGAAAGAACGCCCCAAACATTCTATCTGTAATCTGTATGTATATCTGCAAAATATAAACAAAAAATAGCACTGGTTGAAAGGGTCAGTTTGGAAGAATGTATTATGTAACTATTCCTATATCAAGAGCTTTTCAGTAGTTTACATTTTGTTCCCACACACAGGTCAATGAAACATGCTCATTTGTTTTCAATTTGGCAGTCACCCACTGAGAATACATATTTAAAGGGGAAGCAAAGCCACTATGTGTCATTAATAAAGGAAAGGCAGTATATTACAGAGCTAAATAATATACAAGAAATATCTGAGTGTTTATACCTAAAGAGGCAGAGGCGTAGCCAGAACTTTGTGTGCCCCATAGCAACATTTTGAAGGGGCCCCTGTCCCAATCCTTCTAGAGAGACACAGTACCTGTCTGTAGCAGTCATTAATTTTATGCCCCAGAGTAGTACCCTAGTTCACATAATGTCACATTGTAGGGCTGCCAGAAAACATTATGTAACACAGTACCCCCAATTCACATTATGTCATACAGTGGCCCCTGTTCATACTGTGCCCCATTATAGTGCCCCACTTCCTTTTATGTAACAATATAATACCCTCCAGTTTATTTTATACCAAACTACAATGACAATGAGTAGGTCTAGGGGCATAACTAGATATATTTTAGGCCCCAAGGCAAAAGTTTGTCACCCATTTGTGAAAAATGTACTGTATGTAACGTAATTTTGACAGGGAAGGTGAGCCCCTTGTAGCTCTGGGCCCCATAGCAGCTGCACTCCCTGCACCTATGGCAGCTACGCCCTTGGATATAACACATGTAACTGTGACAGGGAAGGAGGGCCTCTCTCAGCTCTGGGCCCCATAGCAGCTTCACTCCCTGCACCTATGGTAGCTACGCCCTTGTGTATAACACATGTAACTGTGACAGCGAAGGAGGGCCTCTCTCAGCTCTGGGCCCCATAGCAGCTTCACTCCCTGCACCTATGGTAGCTACGCCCTTGTATATAACACATGTAACTGTGACAGGGAAGGAGGGCCTCTCTCAGCTCTGGGCCCCATAGCAGCTTCACTCCCTGCACCTATGGTAGCTACACCCTTGTATATAACACATGTAACTGTGAAAGGGAAGGAGGGCCTCTCTCAGCTCTGGGCCCCATAGCAGCTGCACTCCCTGCACCTATGGTAGCTACGCCCTTGTATATAACACATGTAACTGTGACAGGGAAGGAGGGCCTCTCTCAGCTCTGGGCCCCATAGCAGCTTCACTCCCTGCACCTATGGTAGCTACGCCCTTGTATATAACACATGTAACTGTGACAGGGAAGGAGGGCCTCTCTCAGCTCTGGGCCCCATAGCAGCTTCACTCCCTGCACCTATGGTAGCTACGCCCTTGTATATAACACATGTAACTGTGACAGGGAAGGAGGGCCTCTCTCAGCTCTGGGCCCCATAGCAGCTTCACTCCCTGCACCTATGGTAGCTACGCCCATGTAAAGAGGTTCACCATGCCTCTCTGTGAAAACAATCACAGTGGCAGTGACTGACGGCTAATCAGCATTTCCATGCAGAAGTATAGAGTTGACTGGCAATTCATATAGGGGCCCCATTTATCATGAATTGCGTATTCAATGCAATCTGGGCGTGACATGTAAAGAGCTACGCCCATGTAAAGAACGCCCAAACATTCTATGTGTATGTATATCTGCAAAATATAAACAAAAAATAGCACTGGTTGAAAGGGTCAGTTTGGAAGAATGTATTATGTAACTATTCCTATATCAAGAGCTTTTTCAGTAGTTTACATTTTGTTCCCACACACAGGTCAATGAAACATGCTCATTTGTTTTCAATTTGGCAGTCACCCACTGAGAATACATATTTAAAGGGGAAGCAAAGCCACTATGTGTCATTAATATAGGAAAGGCAGTATATTACAGAGCTAAATAATATACAAGAAATATCTGAGTGTTTATACCTAAAGAGGCAGAGGCGTAGCCAGAACTTTTTGTGCCCCATAGCAACATTTTGAAGGGGCCCCTGTCCCAATCCTTCTAGAGAGACACAGTACCTGTCTGTAGCAGTCATTAATTTTATGCCCCAGAGTAGTACCCTAGTTCACATAATGTCACATTGTAGGGCTGCCAGAAAACATTATGTAACACAGTACCCCCAATTCACATTATGTCATACAGTGGCCCCTGTTCATACTGTGCCCCATTATAGTGCCCCACTTCCTTTTATGTAACAATATAATACCCTCCAGTTTATTTTATACCAAACTACAATGACAATGAGTAGGTCTAGGGGCATAACTAGATATATTTTAGGCCCCAAGGCAAAAGTTTGTCACCCATTTGTGAAAAATTTACTGTATGTAACGTAATTTTGACAGGGAAGGTGAGCCCCTTGTAGCTCTGGGCCCCATAGCAGCTGCACTCCCTGCACCTATGGTAGCTACGCCCTTGGATATAACACATGTAACTGTGACAGGGAAGGAGGGCCTCTCTCAGCTCTGGGCCCCATAGCAGCTTCACTCCCTGCACCTATGGTAGCTACGCCCTTGTGTATAACACATGTAACTGTGACAGGGAAGGAGGGCCTCTCTCAGCTCTGGGCCCCATAGCAGCTTCACTCCCTGCACCTATGGTAGCTATGCCCTTGTATATAACACATGTAACTGTGACAGGGAAGGAGGGCCTCTCTCAGCTCTGGGCCCCATAGCAGCTTCACTCCCTGCACCTATGGTAGCTACACCCTTGTATATAACACATGTAACTGTGAAAGGGAAGGAGGGCCTCTCTCAGCTCTGGGCCCCATAGCAGCTGCACTCCCTGCACCTATGGTAGCTACGCCCTTGTATATAACACATGTAACTGTGACAGGGAAGGAGGGCCTCTCTCAGCTCTGGGCCCTATAGCAGCTTCACTCCCTGCACCTATGGTAGCTACGCCCTTGTATATAACACATGTAACTGTGACAGGGAAGGAGGGCCTCTCTCAGCTCTGGGCCCCATAGCAGCTTCACTCCCTGCACCTATGGTAGCTACGCCCTTGTATATAACACATGTAACTGTGACAGGGAAGGAGGGCCTCTCTCAGCTCTGGGCCCCATAGCAGCTTCACTCCCTGCACCTATGGTAGCTACGCCCATGTAAAGAGGTTCACCATGCCTCTCTGTGAAAACAATCACAGTGGCAGTGACTGACGGCTAATCAGCATTTCCATGCAGAAGTATAGAGTTGACTGGCAATTCATATAGGGGCCCCATTTATCATGAATTGCGTATTCAATGTAATCTGGGCGTGACATTCGCACCCAGGATCGCATTGCAATCGGCGATTGTACAAACACTATGTATTATTGAGCACTCACAGGAACAGAGGCTCCAAATGGAGCCTGACCCAGTGATTTGCTCAATGTGTCAGCAGGACTACTGTGCATTAACAGCCCCACTGCCCGCACAGGCACAGCCGCCAGCTGCAATGGGCTGCCGCCATAGTCAGATGGTGGTAGCTGTAGGGGTCAATCTCCGGAATGTTTAGCATTCCAGAAATTGATCAATCTGGCAGCATCACAACCCCCATAGAAAACTGGGAGATGCGGCTGCCAGTGGGAATGGAGAGGTCACATCAGGTATCGGATATATCTGCTGCGGTCCTTCAGTGATACATTCAGGTGATACATAATATTTTTTTTATAAGTGGCATACAGAGCACTACAGGTTAGGCACTAGGGGGTTAGACTCAGATACGCTTTAAGAGAGGAGAGGGCCCGTGTGCAGGCTCTGGTCAGAGCCCCTCCTCTCTGTCAGCACAGTAGACTAGCATTGTGCCAGAGTCTACTGTGCTTATGCAGGTCTCCGGGAACATGGCGCTCGTGCTGCGTTCCTGGGGACATCTCTATTGCGCAAGAGTGGATCAATGGAAAATGGCCGTGACAGCCATTTTCCCAGTGATATTTGCAGCTCTGCAGCCAGCGCCAGGCCAACGGAGTGGTAAGTATAGTGCAGGGTGTGCGATGTGTGGTTCCCCTTGCACCCATTATACATACACCAGTGGTTAGGCTGTGGGAGGGGTGGGATAGGATTAGGGGAAGGGTTAAAATACTTAATGCGATCCATCGTTGGTATCTGGACTGCCGGGATTTTGTACCCAACCTCCAGTGAAGTCACAGAAACTCTGGGGTAAATATACTAAAGCTTCTAAAAATGAAAAGTGGTGATACTGCCCATGGCAACCAATCACATTCTATAATTTTCTAGGATGCAATAGACAAATCTAATTGGTTGCTATGACTAACATCACCACTTTTCAGTTTTAGAAGCTTCAGTAACTTTACCCCTCAGACTCAGCTTTTAGACCTGATTCTTACAGAGCACACTATCATAATGATGGGGGATGAGATGCCACAGTCTGTAATGGAGCTTGAAGGTAATACTTTACTTTATACCAGAACTAAAGGTCCATACACACTTAATGATAAAATGAGCGACGTCGCTCATTTTCCCCCTCTTTGAGCGACGTCGCTCATTTTATCGTCAAGTGTGTATGCCGCCAGCGACGACCGATGCGTGGCCCCGCGGGTCGGCAACGTTCGTCGCTGTCGGTAGGGCATGCATGAAGGATGTGGACTGTCGTCCATGACCTTCATGCAAGGCTGGCGGGGGCGTGATGTCACTGAGCGATATGAGCGGTCATATCGCTCAGTGCGTACAAGCGGTCGCCGACCGGCTGGCCCGGGAGGGGGAAACATTAGACGATGTCGCTCACAGAGCGACATTGTCTAATGTGTATGGGCCTTTAGATTGTCAGGTAAACACAAACAAAATATTTCACCTTCATGGCAAATATAAAATAAAATTGGGGCTTAGTGGTTTTTTAAATGTTGTCATTTGCTCTAAAAGGTGTAATACAGGTTGAGTATCCCTTATCCAAAATGCTTGGGACCAGAGGTATTTTGGTTATCGGATTTTTCCGTATTTTGGAATAATTGCATACCATAATGAGATATCATGGCAATGGGACCTAAATCTAAGCACAGAATGCATTTATGTTACATATACACCTTATACACACAGCCTGAAGGTAAATTTAGCCAATATTTTATATAACTTTGTGCATTAAACAAAGTGTGTCTACATTCACACAATTCATTTATGTTTCATATACACCTTATATACACAGTCTGAAGGTCATTTAATACAATATTTTTAATAACTGTGTATTAAACAAAGTTTGTGTACATTGAGCCATCAAAAAACAAAGGTTTCACTATCTCACTCTCACTCAAAAAAAGTCAGTATTTCGGAATATTCCATATTTCGGAATATTCCGTATTTCGGATATTTGGATATGGGATACTCAACCTGTAATAGCTAAATGCAAATTCTATCAATCATTATACAGTATGGGGCATGGTCAGCAATATAACTACAACAATAAGGAAATAATTATTCATTGACACGTTAAACTAAAGGGGGGTACTCGCGGAGAGATCCATGCTTAAAATCTAAGCAATCTGAGTAGATTGCTTAGATTTTAAGCACAGATCACTCGTGTGTACCCCTCACAGCGATAGCGATGCGCAGCCCGCGCAACGCTATCGCCGGTGCTAGATTGAGCCTGCATGCAGGCAAATCTAGCACTTTGCTCATTTCACCCGCTGGGTGAAATGAGCGCCCCCCCCCTGTCCTCCCCCGCATCGCTCAGCACACATCGCGCTGTGCTGAGCGGCGGGAGAGATGTGTGCTGAGCGGTTCGCTCAGCACACATCTCTCCCATGTATACCAGCCTTATGTCTAGTTTGCTAGACATTAAAAATACATAAACTGTAATTGTCAATCCCAATGGTTTCAATTCTAATTCACTTATAATACTGTCTAGTCCAGAAGTGTGCAACGTCTGTGTGTTGGGATTGTTGGGGCCTCAAATTGTTTTTGGGTTCCCCAAGTTGGGCAGAACTAGTCAGAGGTTAAATGAGCAGAATAAGCGAAACGGAATATGAGGCGCTATATAAGAAACTGTTAATAAACAACAGAAACCATACTACCACGAGTCTATATACTAATGTATTATGCAATGTAATAAGATCAGTTAAATGTCATAACATATAACATATAGGGGGTAATTCCAAGTTGATCGCAGCAGGAATTTTGTTAGCAGTTGGACAAAACCATGTGCACTGCAGGGGAGGCAGATATAACATGTGCAGAAAGAGTTAGATTTGGGTGGGTTATTTTGTTTCTGTGCAGGGTAAATACTGGCTGCTTTATTTTTACACTGCAAATTAGATTGCAGATTGAACACACCCCACCCAAATCTAACTCTCTCTGCACATGTTAAATCTGCCTCCCCTGCAGTGCACATGGTTTTGTCCAAATGCTAACAAAAATCCTGCTGCGATCAACTTGGAATTACCCCCCTAGTGCATTCCTTACCTAGGTCCACGTTGAAGACTACTGCTGCTGCAACAAGAGATCCAGCTGAGGCTCCGTAAACCTTAGGAGCCAACTTCAATAGCTCAGGGGCCAGTTCTAGAAGTGCTTTTACTGCTCCAATCTGATACAAAGATAAAAACCCACTGCCGGAGAATGACAGACATAAAGGGTTACTTGCAGAGACTGTCTGATCTGCCATGACCAGGAGACTGCTGCCCTGTTTTGTGTTTGGAGTCTGCAGAGTCCTGTAATTGAACGTCCTGATAGCTATTTATTCAATTTAATTGGCAAAACACTGTAAAAAGTCTTAAATGATTAATTTAGTATCCACCGAAAGAAATCTGCAGGATTATGTTCTACAAAGACTCTCCTTGTAGTAGCCGTTTAAATACCTACAGTAGTGTACTGTTGTATAACAGCCAGTTTTTCTGGTTAAATCCTGCTCTTATTCTTCACAGTTGCTGCACTGTAACATTACTAGTATTTTCAGTTTACATAAAATGTACTATAAGGGGGAGGAAGAGGGTTTCCCAAGAACTCCTCTCCAGCTGTATCCAATCCTAAGTGATTTCCCATATTGGCTGCCAATAAGAAGAGTTCCTGTGAATTCCACAGCTTATAATTTTTTGATGGACAGCACTAAAACACACGGGGAAGGTGTTTCTTCTTTCTTTTCTTTTTTTCTTGGGGGGGGGGGGGGGGGGGGGCAGAAGAGGCTGAGGGTGGATGTTTTTCAAAAGTCTAGATTTGATCGACTGAGATTACACAATTGATTTTAACTCTTTTGGAATAATAGGTAGGTTTCTTATATGGGAGGATTGCCAGTCCATTTTGTTACATTTCCTGATATTCACAGAGGTTAGGATGGTCAATTTGCTTTTTTATTTTTTAGTCTGAGTCACGGTAAACAAAATATCTGTGACTTCACATTACTCTATTGATGAGACTTAGAAATTGCTGTATGATGGAAAGTGTTTCTTCCATTGCAATACAGTGAGGAAGGAGCACATGTGCGATGGGAAAAGATTAGGATGCTTAAGGAGATTTTAAAATTGGACCTAGGGCCTAGGGGAGAGAGTGAAGATAGAAAGAGTGGGCAAGAGAGTGTAACCAGGCAAGAGGGGTTAGTGGAGAGGAAACGGCAGTGGGGTTAGTAGAAACAAAAACCAAATGTTTAAAAAAAAATAGTAGTAGTAGTAGCAATAGTAGTAGTAGAAAAAAAATTAAATTGCCTATGTGGTTGCGCTGTCAGGCGATCAGCGGCCATCTTTTTTTTTGGAGCGCCTGCAAACACCCCTGTTCGTCCGGCTCCACCCACCAATGCAGCGTCGCCACCCCACGAACGGCCGCCGCTGTTAATCACATTGCGGTTGCATCCTTCACAAATGCGCCCACAATGTGTATGTCCACACAGCCGTGATGCAGCAGCTGCAAATGCGCAGTTTGTCACCGCCGGCAAACTGCGATGCACACCTCAACAGCAGTAGGGTCTGAATGACCCCCTTTGTCAGACTCTGATTGCCTCATTCAAGTTCTAAAAGAAGAATTGTGGTCCGTTCCCCATGAATCCGGGACATTTGGGTGTCCCGAAGACTGTCTTTGGGACAAAGGGACACAGATCCAAATTCCGCTACGTTTCCGGGAAAACCAGGACGTATAGCAACTCTATATTGGCTACCGCTTAATGAAGCACTTTCCACAGAGACTACTGTAATAAATTCTGCTGGGCACTCTCCTCCGTCCCCTGAATTGATCATATTTGCCAGCACCGCTGGTTGTCAGAAACTGTTCATTGTGCCGTATCAAAGAAATATATCCATTTGGCGGGGTGTAATGGAGTCTGAGACCGCTGATGGTGTGCAGAGCCGGCCCTAACCAATATGATGCCCTAGGCAAGATTTTGGCTGGTGCCCCCTAGCACCACCGCTGGTTCCACCTCTGACCTTGCACCTCTTTCCCAGCACCATCACCCCTCACCCATAGCAGTCCTTAGTTTAGTGTTTGTACCCCCTATATTTAAATAGGAACAGTTTGCACATTTGGCGCACAGCCCAAAAATGTGTGTGTTTTTGCTGGCAAGGAGCATGGCAAGGAGCATGGCCACACAATAGTAACCCCAATTCCAATTACGCCACAGTACTGCAACTTTATTCACATTTGATCATGCGATAGTGTCCATAATTCATATGACATCCCACAGTAGTATCACTTTATCTTATAAACGTTACTCCTCACAGTAGAGCCTCTTACTCACATTACATCACAGTGAATTGCTCCTTATTCACATTACACCACACCCTATTGCTCTTTATTCACATTAGACAACACGGTAGTGCCTTTTCTATATGCAACGCCACATAGTAGAGCACCTTATACACCTAATGCCACACATTAGTAATGCATTTATACATATAATTCCACACAGTAATGCCCCTTACACATATGAGACACATTATTAATGTCCTTATAAACATAATGTGCCTTACACATTATGACAACCTTTATTAATGCCCTTTTACACATAATGTCCCTTACACATATGCAGCACATTATTAACGCCCTTATACACATAATGACACACATAGTGCCCCCTACACATTTGCTGCACATTAATAGTGTCCCTATACACATAAAGACACACATACAGTAGTACCCTTTTACACATATGCTGCACATTATTAATGCCCTTATACACATAATGACACACATAGTGTCCCTAACACATATTCCGAACACTACTGCTCAACCAACCCACTCACATGCACACAGCAATCACACTGCCACTAACACTGTGACCTCTGCCTCTGCTTGGATACAGATGTGTCCTCATAAATCTTGCCTCAATGCTAACGACTGGCACCTTTTTTTAATGAAAATGTATCTTATTTGCATTGCTATGTGGCTAGGATGCACAAGCAGCTTCTACTGATTAAAATGATATGCAGCATGCCTATATACCAGGCCTGGCCAACCTGTGGCTCTCCAGCTGTTGTAAAACTACAAGTCCCATCATGCCTTGCTACAGTTTTGCTATTAGGGAATGCTAAAACTGTGGCAGGGCATGCTGGGATGTGTAGTTTCGCAACATCTGGAGAGCCACAGGTTGGCCAGGCCTGCTATATACTGTGTGAGACTGTGGCTGTATCTGCATATGAAATGCTGCACACAGAATATAGGCATGTTGCATATCATTTTAATCAGCAGAAGCTGCTGATGCCCCTAGGCATATCAAATGCCCTAGGCAATTGCCTAGTTTGCCTATACCTATGGCCGGCTCTGATGGTGTGGGATACTGGCAGTTCTTGGACGTTTTTTTAAAGGGGCATAGCCTTATAAGTGTTTGTCCCTTTAAAAAAACATCCAAGATCGTCCGGCATCCAGCACCTCTGGAGATCTCGGATTTCA
The DNA here is from genome assembly GCF_028390025.1 of Pseudophryne corroboree. NCBI lineage: Eukaryota > Metazoa > Chordata > Amphibia > Anura > Myobatrachidae > Pseudophryne > Pseudophryne corroboree. The sequence continues at coordinate 759,090,788 of NC_086445.1, forward strand.
TTACATCGTGCCGTTTGTGTTCAATAAACAAGTTCCATTTACCATCTATGAAGAGAAACCTTATTAAACCTCTAAGTTTCCACCACATTTCCTCCAGCCATATATCAAACCACAAACACTGACAATTGCGTGCATGCAGGCAGAAGCAATGTGATTATTATTTTTTTCCTTTATTGCATATGCCTTGTGGCTAGAGCTTAGAGTGTGTTATTTCTGCATATTTTTTGTTGGCCCTTCCAACAGTTGACTTGATTTTGCCTACCTGAGGCCATTTTCAACTATTTTTTTGAAGTTCCCAGTCTGCCTCTGGATGTAGGAAATGCCAATGTGCTCCAGATATAGGATACCCCCTGATGATGCTGTGACTCGGGATATGGCATGTTAATTGACTATTGGATCAGAGCCGAAGCATAAGGATAGTGTTACCTTGAACATTATATTCTTTTGATTGAGAATGTGGAAAAGCACAGTGAGGAGTTTCAATATACTGTAAGGCCCATTATCTCAATGGTAAATGATACCTGTGTGTGCGTACTATGCAGTTATTAAGGAAACAGAAAATACTGTAAACAGGAAAATAAACACATATAAATCTCATCCGCAGTGCCTCCTGTGATTCAAAGATATCATCTGTGACGTGATGGCGATGCGGTTGACCATTCCATTTGGAGAGAATCAGTCGCTACAGAGGGCGAGAATGAAACTGAGCATATTCGACCATGTCGAATGATAACACCATCAGACCGAGAACCTGAATTGCCGCATGAATGGACACTTGAGGTCGGTGAAGGAACTGGCATATTTTGTGCTTCAATTTCAAAATCTTGTGTGGTGATAGGAAAAGTCGTTGACTTTGAGAGTCTATAGAGCTCCCGGGTGTATCATCTGCTGTGATGGTCCAGGGAGGACTTTTTCCAATCTAGCAGCCAGTCATGTCGTTCTAGAAAGGCTACAGCAAGTTGGATATGATTGAGAAGAACTTTGTGTGAGTTCGCCAGAAGCAGTAGGTCGTCTAGGTTTGATAAGATTTTGATTCCCTGACGATGAAGATGTGCTGTCATAACAACCATGACTTTGATAAAGATTCTGGGCGCCATGGTTAGGGCAAACAGCAGATCCCAGAACTGATGTAAGTTGCCAATAGCAAACCGCAAGAATTGCAGGTGTGAAAGTGCTATAGGTATATTGAGATATGCATCCTGTATGTCCAGGGATACCATAAAGTCCCCAGGTTCCATACCCAAAACTATAGATCACAAGGTTTCCTTGCGAAACCGTGAGACATTCACAAACTTGTTTAAAGATTTGAGATTGAGTATCAGTCGGTGCGACCCGTTTAACTTTGATACCAGGAACAGGGTGGAGTAGAATCCTCTGCCTCGCTGGGGCAGAGGTACAGGCACTATTGCACCTGACTGAAGAAGGGAGTCGACCACGGTTTGTAGTATCAAGGCCTTGCTTTGATCTGATGGAAGGCCCATGGTAAAGTATTGGTGAGGGGGACACCTCTTGAATGTGATGGTGTACCCATGAGAGACTACTTCCTTCACCCAAAAGTCTGTCGTGGTCTCTGTCCATACCTGCACAAAGTGCAGAAGGCGGCCTCCCACTCTGAGGCACCCCAGAGGGAGGACCGCACTGTCAGGCTGCAAGCTTGTCAGGTTTGACGTGCAGGCCAGGATTGCGTGGCCTTTTAGATTAGAGGTCTTCGCTGCATGTGTCTGGGAAACTGGTTCACAAGAGAAGAGAAAGAATTGGTCTTGAGTGGCGCACAAACTAAATAACTACATAAAATATAACTTTTAATTCATTACTGTTAAGAAGACCTGTAACTGTGAAATATTAAAAACCAACAGACAATGACAAGACAAAGTGTTACATATATTTAAAAACACACACTGTACTCCATGCAGTGGCGGATCCAGGGGGTAGGGGGGCACGCGGGCCCGTGCCCCCCCTGTCATGTCTGGCACTTTAAACAAACAATCACTTGTTCACATCTTGGACAGGTTAACGGAGTCCGCCGGCGAAGTTTCCGTACAAGCCGCTATTAGCGCTAAGCGGCACTGTTCGGGATCAATGAGATTTGTGATCTGGGGACGGTTAGGCTGTGATCACAGATCTCATTGATCCCGAACAGTGCCGCTTAGCGCTAATAGCGGCTTGTACAGGAGCTTCGCCAGCGGACTTCGTAAACCTATCCAAGACGTGAACAAGTGATTGTACCACCAGAGCCTGGCAACTGGACCACCTTCAAGGGAGTCAAAGGTACACACCACCACACTGTTGTTTGTGGACACTTTACCCTGAGGAGCAGCGGGGGTTAGTATCACAAACTGGCAGGAAAATCCTGTTCACTTAGGATACCAACGGATTCTGGTTGATCTTGATATATACCAGTACTGCCCGGAGCTCAGCCTTAGACAGTGTGAGACTCCGACGTGGCTGCAGCAGCGGCCACCATCCATTTAGAGGCTGGCTGCTGGCAGAGGTAGCGGCTCCTCTCAGGATGTTCTTCTTGCATGGTGGGGTTGCTTGAGAGGTAGCACATGGTGGTGACAGCGTTTTCACTCCTCAGCGGCATAATGTGAATTTTGGCTCATACCCTGTGCTATAATGTGAATTTCGTCTCATACTGTGTGCTATAATGTGAATTTCGGCTCAATACCGTGTGGTATAATGTGAATCTCGGCTCATATTGTGTGCTATAATGTGAATTTCAGCTCATACCGTATGGTATAATGTGAATTTAGGCTCATACTGTGTGGTATAATGTGAATTTAGGCTCATACTGTGTGGTATAATGTGAATTTCGGCTCATAACGTGTGGCATAATGTGAATTTCGGCTCATACTGTGTGCTATAATGTGAATTTTGTCTCATACTATGTGCTATAATGTGAATTTCGGCTCATACCGTGTGCTATAATGTGAATTTCGGCTCATACCGTGTGCTATAATGTGAATTTCGGCTCATACCGTGTGCTATAATGTGAATTTCGGCTCATACAGTGTGCTATAATGTTTGTTTCCCCAGTGAATCTTTCCCTTCATGCCTCTGTAAACCTCACTACAAATGTCTCACTACTCCCTCTTACTCCTACAGAGACCTCAGGTACCCACTGCCTCTCCCTGTCCCCCTCTCCTTGTTACCCACTGCCACCTCCCCCTGGCATCACCCACTTTTTCCTCGTCACCCTTTCCCCGGTGTTACCCACTCTGCCTCTCACTGTCACCCTCTCTCTGTCACCCACTGCCTCTCCGTCTCCCACTATGTTTCCTTCATCCATTGCATCTCCCCTGCGTCACTATAAACCCATCACCCTCTCTCTCGTGTCACCCGCGGCCTCTCCAAAGTGTCACCCTCTTCCCGTCTTACGAATACGATGTTCCCTTTGAGGCTATGACCCTTGTTGCTAGGTCATGCCCTTGTTGTGAGGCCACGCACACATTCATGGACCGCACGCCTTCGGCATGCACAAAGTGCCCCCCTGTCATTTTTTCCTGGATCCGCCCCTCCATGTATCGTGCACTGCTTATGTACTGTAATTAATTAGTGGGTGCAATGACCTCTCTTTATCTTGTGTATACTGTCAATTCATTAATGTGAATAAAGGTTGATTACCAATATTTATATTGTGATTTATTCATGGTTTCTATACATTTTAATCCAAATTTGCAAGTATAGTCACGAGTATGATAGTTATCAATATACAATATTGAAGTAGCTGAATAACTGCTGGCTAGTGTTCCCTCTCCATATATCACCACATATTATGTCATGTTAGGCTCATTCCCTTTTTTCCCCTTTTTCCCCAGAATAGCAATGTGTCTGGGAAACACTTGTCCTTTTGCTTTTCCTGGAGAATAAAAGGTACGCAAGGTAGATCCTTTAGGGCGATGATCCGGAGCCCGAGGTAAAAAGGCAGTTTTGGCAGTGGCCAATGGTGCCATAATTTTGTTTAACTCCTTGCCATAAAGAATATCACCTGTAAAAGAGAGGACTTCCAATGTTTTCTTGGAATCCATATCTACTTTCCAAGATCTTAGCCAAAGGATACGTCTTGCTAGTATACATGAAGCACATGCCTTTGCTGCTAACACACCAGCATCAGATAGTGCCTTGCCAATGTAGGTAGTTGCTGACTTAATATCGTCTAGGTACAGTTGCCAGTTATTAAACAGATCTGATGGTAGCTCTTCCTCTATGGCCTGTAACCACGCTTCAATAGCTTTTGTAGCCCATGAAGCTGCCACTGTGGGCCTTTGTATTGGCAATTTTCAATACGCTTATCTGTCAGCTCTTTTAATGAAGAGACAGTAGTGACAGGTAACGTGGATGTCATTATTAGACGTGTGACATGAGAATCCACTGGGGGTGGAGTTTCCCCCTTTGTACATATTGCTGCAGGGAGAGGATAGCGAGCCAATGGGGGGTAATTCCAAGTTGATCGCAGCAGGAAATTTTTTAGTAGTTGGGCAAAACCATGTGCACTGCAGGGGAGGCAGATATAACATGTGCAGAAAGAGTTAGATTTGGGTGGGTTATTTTGTTTCTGTGCAGGGTAAATACTGGCTGCTTTATTTTTACACTGCAAATTAGATTGCAGATTGAACACACCAAACCCAAATCTAACTCTCTCTGCACATGTTAAATCTGCCTCCCTGTAGTGCACATGGTTTTGCACAACTGCTAAAAAATGTCCTGCTGCGATCAACTTGGAATTACCCCCAATGTGCGTTTAGACAAAGGGAACTTTTTGGCAGGAGAATTCCAGGGTTCCTGTTTTATTTCCATTAGATGATCAGAGTGTGGAAACTGATCTGAGTATTTTTAGTTTCTTAAACACATCAGTTTTCTTAGCAATTGGTATAGGTTCCTCGTCAGATAGTTGAAGAATATGTTTAATAGCATCAACCAATGCAGGTTTATCAACCATAATGGAAACATCCTCAGCCGCACAAGAATCTGTGACGGAGGGAGCCGTATCCTCACCCTCTTCCTCAGATGACATATTAGAATCTGAAATGACAGTGGATTGAGAGGAAGATGTAGCTTGTCTGGAGGAACCAGTTGCATGTTTATGCCCTGGCAGGTGCTTTTGTTTAGACAGAGTCTGTGTTAACTGCTGAACCTGATTAGAAAGTTTATCCACCCAGGGTGGATTTGCAATTGGTACTAAATTGGGTGGTATAGACATAGGGGGGCCCATAGCCGGAGTAAGTCAGTCCACTAAAGTATCTAACATTTGTGAAAAGGCTCTTGTGTGGGAGCAGGAGTAGTGGACTGACCAGGAGGTGTAAAACAGTTAACACAAAGGCCATCCTGATTAAAATCCTCTGCAGATAACCCCACAGAGCAAACTCTACAGGAGAGTAGCAGGGGGGAATTTGCTTGTTTGTGACCCTTTTTGTTAGATATTTTATGCAGAAACAAGTAGGGTGCCTTTACACTCTGTGCTGTGAACAATGTCCCTGAAAGCACTTGTGCCCAGGGTATAGAAATAACAGTGATAGGTATATACTGTAAAGCTGAAAAGAAAAGCAGACAGCAGAACTAGCACACAGTCACATACAATGCAGAAAAACGTACAATTACATTGCAATGAACACCTGAATCAACTACTCTTGCATATTAAGCAGGTAGGACGTAAGTGTTTGTAAAAAACCTAGCTTGCTGCAAACATTTTTACAGTAAGACTTAAGGTGTGTACACACGGTGAGATCCTTGCTATGCCCGATTTTGATTATGCGATTTCTCTTGAACTCCCTCAGAGACCAGATTTTGTCTATGTACGATTCTGACTACAGTAAGTGCCAATTTTGACTATACTTTGTACTAGATAGTACACTAGATAGTCAAGATTGACTTGCCTGCACAGCCCATCTAGCCTTGCGATACTGACCCCGTAGGAGTGCGCAGGCTGCCTAACACCCTGAGATGTGCACTAACTTTCCATAAGATTTTGACTATATAGTCAAAATCTTACAGATTTCTCTCACCGTGTGTACACTTCAGAGCCCAGCATTCTCGGAGACCTGCTTGCTGCCTCTCTGAAATGGCTGCCTGGTTCTCATGAGGGAAGGAGGGAGAGTGAGGCAGCTCAAGGGCAGGAAATCTGTTACAGACTGGCGTCCAGAGCTGGGGGAGGGGCTACAGGTTAAGCGCCACCTCCACTGTGCTGGTCTTCAACCCCAGTTACAATGCGGGCCTTGTAAATGGATGTAATTTACACCCTAACCTGTGCTCCTAAACGCCCTGGTAGTCTAGTGGAGGCCCTGCCCGGAGACAATGTCCACGCTAGAGCCGCGAGTCCATCTCCTGGATTCGTAGCGGACTGCAATTTCAATGCGGATCCCGCGAGGAGGCCCAATGCCGGCTACGCAGTCCCGAGGTCCCATCAGCAAGTGGTGCAAGTCGCCGTGTGTGTGATCCCCTACCGCAAGTTCCAGTTGGAGGAATAGGCAAAGCTGGAGTTTAGGTGCCGGGGAGGGTTGATGGAGATGCAGTGCTGAAATGTCATAGACTTACAGCGTTGTCAGCCCACAGGAAAAAACAATAAAAATTAAAAAGCTTTGGGGCTGTTTTCTGCAAACACCAACAAATCCAATGCATGGAGGAGGGGGTTATAAGGGGGGAAGAGCCATGCATCCTTGGATATACTGAAAGTATTAACTGTTTGGTGCCCGGACTCTCCATCCACCACTACAACCGCTTGATGTTCCCTGTGGAACCTATGAACCCTGATGAAGAAAGATTATTTTAATTTACCCGTGCATAATTAAAGAAAAACAGAATACTGTATATGACCTGTTGGTGGTACTTGAGGACTTGAATTAAGAACCTCTGCCCTAGAGAATTCACTTAAAGCCGCTCACCCTCAGCTACAAAAGCCCTCCCTTTTAAACATTACTAAACCCCTCATGAGGTATACACCTATTTGACCAATGTACCCTGCCTCTGACCTATACCTCTCCTTCTAATATCTTCCAACTCCTGCTTCCAAGACTTTACTGCACACATTTGAAACATCCTACCTTTCCTAACCCCAGGGGGTCATTTCGACCTGATAGCACGCTAGCTATTTTTTGCAGTGCTGCGATCAGATAGTTGCCGCCTGTAGTGGAGTGTATTTTTGCTTTGCAAGTGTGTGAACGCATGTGTAGCCGAGCGGTACAAAAAGATTTGTGCAGTTTCTGTGTAGCCCAGAACTTACTCAGCCACTGCGATCACTTCAGCCTGTCCGGGACCAGAATTTACATCAGGAACCCTCCCAGCGAACGCATGGACAGGCCTGCATTTTTCCAAACACTCCCAGAAAACGGTCAGTTGACACCCATATGCACCCTCTTCCTGTCAATCTCCTTGCGATCGGCTTCTTCGTAAAACCATCGCACAGCAACAATCCACTTTGTACCCGTACGACGCGCCTGCGCATTGCAGTGCATACGCATGCAAAGTTCTGACCTGATCGCAGCGCAGCGAAAAAAAAACTAGCGTGCGATCAGGTCTGAATGACCCCTTTATTTTTTTGTTTTACAACCCACCTCTTATTGTCTACCCTAACCCTTACCTAGACCAGTCCTAAAACGTTCCTTCTACTTTCTCCAGCTTCCACCTGTCTTATCAACTCATGATCTATTTGCTTTGTTTGTCTTGGAACTGTAAACTTTCACAAGCAGGCATCTGCCTCTTACGTACCAGTTGTTTATGCTTAACTATTTATATATGCAAACATTATGCTTCCATATTTAACTTGAATTTGTAGATGTCCATCTCTTAATTGTACTTACATAATTTGTTTTTCTGGTGCTGCAGCCCTTGGCATATTCAGCTTGCTAATAATGGCAACAAGCTAAATATGTCTGCAACAACTACTAGTTGCTTCCTATTGGGCCTCGGACTTGCACTTCCCACCAGCAAAATCCCCCTAGGCTGTTTTTTTTTTTTTAGTAGGAGTATGAGATTAAGAAGCTATACCTGACAGATGTTCTTTTTGCACTAGCTTTTGGGCAACAATTTATGAAGAAAGATAAAAATATTCAACTGAAAATTGGTTAATTGTAAGGGGGGGTCGGGGAGCTTTATACGCTGCCATATTTATTAGATGACCATTCATTTATTCAACATTCACAACCTGTTGAGGCTTGCTGTTGTCAGATCTGCTTATCAAATTAGAATAAGTCAAACCTATTTGCATTAATAGTAATAATTTTATTTATATAGTGCTCTTTCTCCAATAGGACTCAAGGCACATAGATGAAGAATTTACGGGTTTATTTATAAAGCACTTCTGATTGTGTTTATGGCACAACATTTCATAGGACAATGCTTTTACTAGCAATACGTTGCTAATGAAAGCATTGCTATTATACATATCAGGCATTAACATGGTCAAATGCAAAATCTTTCACAAGCAGACGCTTTAGAGACACAAAGAGCCATAAATGAATGTGGGTAACAGTTCAAATATTTAGAAACCATTTTGATCAATCTGAAAGAATATTGTAACTTATATGGGTATATACAATTGCGGTCGACTTGCCGCAAATTGCCGTTTCAAATTCGACTTTTTGCAATTCGACAGTAGTCAAATTCGACATATCTGCAATGGTAAAAATGCGGCTTTTCGACAAAAGTATATTCAATTGAAGAATGTCGATACGACAACAGTGCTTTTCGACAGTCATTTCATCAATTTCAGTCCGCCTCATTTTGCTGGCGGGATCTAATACAATTTTTTTTAAAACATGTTTTTTTTAGTGTTTTTTTTTTTATTGCTAATAGCATATCTATTTATATTAGAAGGGATTATGTACTTGGTTTGTCTATTAGGAGCCACAAGTATTATTTATATATTTTTTAAAAGAATATATTTTTTTTTTTTACTGACTAAAATAATATGGAGAGATCAGAGCATGTTTTTCAGTGGGAAGGGGTGGGAAGGGGTTAAAAATCCTGAAAAAAAAATGCGTGGGGTCTTCCCTCCTAAGCATAACCAGCCACGGGCTCTTTGAGCTGGTCCTGGTTGTAAAAATACGGGGGAAAAAATGACAGGGGATCCCCCGTATTTTCACAACCAGCACCGAGCTCTGCGTCCGGTCCTGGTGCAAAAAATACGGGGGACAAAAAGCGTAGGGGTCCCCCGTATTATTAACACCAGCACCGGGCTCCACTAGTCAGAGAGATAATGCCACAGCCGGGGGACACTTTTATATCGGTCCCTGCGGCCATGGCATTAAATCACTAACTAGTCACCCCTGGCCGGGGTACCCTGGAGGAGTGGGGACCCCCTCCAGCCACCCAAGGGTGAAGCTCGAGGCTGTCCCCCCCATCCAAGGGCTGCGGATGGGAGGCTGATAGCCAAGTGACAAAAATAAAGAATATTGTTTTTTTGTAGCAGAACTACAAGTACCAGCAAGCCTCCCCCGCAAGCTGGTACTTGGAGAACCACAAGTACCAGCATGCGGGGGGGGGGAACGGGCTCGCTGGTACCTGTAGTTCTACTGCAAAAAAAATACCCAAATAAAAACAGTACACGCACACCGTGAAAGTAAAACTTTATTACATACATGCACGCCGACACACACATACTTACCTATGTTCACACGCCGACTCGGCCCCCTTCTCCAGTAGAATCCATGGGGTACCTGTAAAAAAAATTATACTCACAAAAATCCAGTGTAGATCTGTCCTCTTCTTGTTTGTAATCCACGTACTTGGCAAAATAATAAAACACCAAACCCGGACCACGCACTGAAAGCGGTCCCATGTTTACACATGGGACCCCTTTCCCCGACTGCTGAGACTCCCCGTGACTCCTGTCACAGAGGGTCCCTTCAGCCAATCAGGGAGCACCACGTCGTGGCACTCTCCTGATTGGCTGTGCGCGTCTGAGCTGTCAGACGGTGCATAGCACTATGCCGCTCCATTATCTTCAGTGGTGGGAACTTTGCGGTCAGCGGTGAGGTTACTCGCGGTCAGCCTTTGGATGGGGGGGACAGCCTCGGGCTTCACCCCTGGCCCTTGGGTGGCTGGAGGGGGGGACCCCTTGATTTAAGGGGTCCCCACTCCTCCAGGGTACCCCGGCCAGGGGTGACTAGTTAGTGATTTAATGCCACGGCCGCAGGGACCGATATAAAAGTGTCCCCCGGCTGTGGCATTATCTCTCTGACAAGTGGAGCCCGGTGCTGCTGTTAAAAATATGGGGGACCCCTACGCTTTTTGTCCCCCGTATTTTTTGCACCAGGACCGGACGCAGAGCCCGGTGCTGGTTGTGAAAATACGGGGGATCCCCTGTTGTTTTCCCCCCCGTATTTTTACAACCAGGACCGGCTCAAAGAGCTCGAGGCTGGTTATGCTTAGGAGGGGGGACCCCACGCATTTTTTTTCAGGATTTTTTACACACTTTTGTGCCGTCCATGAAGTCAAATCCAGGATGCACACTATCGTCAAGTGGTCCGTTTTTCAACAGCGGGACTGTCAAATCCGTTTTTTATTGAATATGTCGAATTCGGGTCCCGGCGGGAGGGTGTCTGACTGTCGAATTGTGTAAAATTTAAAAACGGTCGAATTCCAGCCGGAATTCGACCGCAATTGCATATACCCCATAGTGTGATAAGCGAGTGTCCAGTTACGTATTTTATTACAGCTATACTTAAGCTGGGTACACACGTTTACCCAACACGACATCGCAGGGGACAGGAACCGGCAAGTGCATACACACTTGCAGCTGCCGGGTCTGGCATGTCAGAGCAGACGAGGATGTGACCTGTGGGAAAACGCATATCATGTTTACACACTAGATGATTTACAACGATATGACGTTCTGATACACAGGAGCAGGCGACATATAGGGGGCTATCCAATTAGCCCCGGTAATTTACCGGGGCTAATTGTCTCACTTGGGTTATCCTATTTCCTCCGACAAGCCAGCACAAGTGGTGGCTTATCGGGGGGGTTACCTGATGCTGCACCCTGTGCCGGCTGCTGACAGCTCCCGGTGCAGCGCTGCTCCTCCGGCTCCCCCAGTCACATGGGCGCGCCCCCATCATGCGACCCCTGCCGGGGGAGATGAGTTTACGGTGCTGCCCCTGCTTCTCTGCCGGCTGTCACTGTGCTGAGTGGCAGCTTCCGTGCCACAGCGCCATGCCTGCAATCCCAGCCTGCTGCTGCAGCGGTCATTGGACACTGCAGGTTGTCCCAGTCATCGAGGATTTTGTTTCTCCTGGAAAACTAAATCCCCAGAAACAGACCTGGGTAGGGAAAATGAGAGGTAGGGGCTACAGGGAGGCTGAGGTCAGGGACACTGAGGGGCAATTACAGGGAGGGTGCGGGAAGCGACACTGAGGGAATTACAGGAGTATGCAGGCAGGGACACCGAGGGGGGTCACAGGGAGGTTGAGGTCAGGAACACTGAGGGAGAATTACAGGGAGGGACACTGAGGAGGAATTACGAGAAGGGTGCGGGCATGGACACTGAGATGGAATTACTGTGAGGGTGCAGGCATGGAGACTGAGGGAATTATGAGGAGCGTGCAGGCAGGGACACTGGGGAATTAATGTTAGGGTGCAGGTAGGGACACTGAGAGAATTACGGGGAGGGTGCGGGTAGGGACACGGAGAGGGAATTACAGGAGTGTATGGGCAGCAGGGACGTGCAGTCAGGGGAGGCAGTGCCTCCCCTGTCATTAATGAGTAAAATAATACAAAGAAGATACTTATGACACATAAGTATCTTCTTTATTATTTTACCTATCATTAATGTGTGTGAAAATCAGTTTGGGAGGCACCGATCGTGGTGCCTCCCGTAGTGATTAGGAAAGGTATGGGGAGCGGGGGGCGGGCGCGGGCGGGGCCTAGCAATGGGCAGGAAAAACCCATTGAAATAACATGGGAAAGCGGCACCATTAGTGGTGCCGCTTTCCTACAGGGACGTGCTTTCAACCTATGAAAGCACGTCCCTGTGAGTGAAGGCACAGTGATTGGCCAGCGGATCCGTCACTGGATCCGCTGTCAATCACTGTGTGGGCGTCGGTACCAGCGGAAGTGCGGGCGGCGGAGATGCGGGATGCGGCGGGCCGGGCGGCGGAGATGCTGGCGGCGGAGAGGCGGGCGGCGGTAGCGGCGGCGGGACGCGGCATTCAGACCCCTTGTGCAGAGTTTGGCAGCGGAAGCGGTACCCATTTCAAAAATGGCGCCTCAGCGTCATTTTTGAAATTCAAGATGGCCGCCACGAGCCAATCATGGCTCGCAGCGTCATCGCCCCGCCCCCTCCCGCTGACTTATATAAGTCAGCGCGAGGCAGCGGCTGTCACAGTCCGACGGCGGAGGAGGAGCGGAGAAGAGCTCCTGAAGACGCCGTGGAAGTCCTGGATGGGCGGCGGCTATGCAAAAGAGCTTAGCAGCCGCCGCCCACCAGGTGAAGATGCTGGAAGTCCTGGGAAGGCGGCGGCCATGCAAAAGAGCTTAAAGGCCGCCGCCTCCCAGGTGAAGACGTCGTGGAAGTCCTGGATGGGCGGCGGCTATGCAAAAGAGCTTAGCAGCCGCCGCCCACCAGGTGAAGACACCGGAGGAAGACCCCAGAAGCCCTGGGGAGGTGGCGCCCCCCCAGGTGAAGACGCCGGAAGCCCTGGGAAGGCGGCGGCCATGCAAAAGAGCTTAAAGGCCGCCGCCCCCAGGTGAAGACCCAGTTTAATAAAGGATTTTTTAAAGAATGTGTCGTGTTTTTTTCCCAATATTTTCTTTACAGGTGGACTACAGGTGCCAGCGGGCCCTTTATGTCCGGGCATGCTGGCACTTGTGGTTCTCCAAGTGCCAGCATGCTGGGGCAGGCTTGCTAGGACCTGTAGGCCACCTGTAAAGAACAATATTACTATTCTTTGCAGGTGGACTACAGGTGCCAGCGGGCCCTTTATGTCCGGGCATGCTGGCACTTGTGGTTCTCCAAGTGCCAGCATGCTGGGGCAGGCTTGCTAGGACCTGTAGGCCACCTGTAAAGAACAATATTACTATTCTTTGCAGGTGGACTACAGGTGCCAGCGGGCCCTTTATGTCCGGGCATGCTGGCACTTGTGGTTCTCCAAGTGCCAGCATGCTGGGGCAGGCTTGCTGGGATCTGTAGGCCACCTGTAAAGAACAGTATTAGCATACAATGAACCCCGCACCCACCGCCACCAGGGGTGCGGGGCATAGCACTGGGCTATCAGCCCAGTGCTGGTTGTTGCTCGGGAGGGGGGACCCCATTTAGATTTTTTTGGGGACCCACTTTCCGAGGAATTCCAGCCCTGGGCTGACTGGTTTGGGGGGTGTTTAAGGGCATGGCAGGGGGACCCCACACTGAGTGTCTCCCCTGCTATGCCATTATCCCCCCTGGCTGGTTCTGCCTGGTGCTGGTTTTAGTGGTGTGGGGGGACTGCACTTTTTTTTTTCCGGGGGGGGGGTGTTTAGCTGCAGTGCCTCCCCAGGCCCTGACCTCACCGCACGTCACTGATGGGCAGGGTCACTGAGGGGGCAGTTACAAGGATAGTGTGGGCAGGGACACTGAGGGGGAATTAGAAGGAGGGTGTGGACAGGGACACCGAGGAGATATATGCACACATACATAAAACCCCCTCTCTAGGTGTGATGGCACTACATGTCCCAACAAATCCAGTTGACAAGGTATGCTGGGACTTGTAGTCTCAACACAGCTGGACAGGCAGTCACTGGTCTAGATACCTCTTCATACAGAGCTATTTGTAACCTGTGATCCAGACTGCCAGGATAGACCATGCAGTGCAGCTACGGTACCGCAGAAAATGTACAGGTATGCTCATGCTGCACTGCTGACTGGTGCTGATTGTAGTGGCTGGTGTTTGGTGACAGACCGCATTGAACCAATGAGAAGGGGAGCGGATGAGGAAGAGGAGGTGCCTCGCTCCCCGGCTATATTCACCATCTGTGACTGTAGTCACAGAGAGTGTCAGAGTGCAATACGCTTTTGAGAGTCCGGCAGTGGATGAGCACTGCTAAGGGATGTACTGTACTTACTGAGAACTACTATGTCATTTTACCCCCTGGCGCAGGAGGCACTGCTGGGCGGCACGCACCCTTGCAGGCACCCCTGGCCATTGCCATCCTGGCCAATAGGAAAATACACCCCTGCACGCAATCAAGATCGATAGCCTGTAAATAAATAAGTATGTGAAACATCGGGGGGGGCGGAAAAAAAAATTGCAAAACAAATTTTTTGCACCCGATGTTTTACCGGGACTAATAGGATATCCCCCAGAGTCTAGTGTGCACCCAGCTTTACACGCTTGATCCTATTTTCATTAGAGTATTAGGTTTTCTCATACGTCCTAGAGGATGCTGGGGACTCCAAAAGGACCATGGGGTATAGATGGATCCGCAGGAGCTTGGGCACACTGTAAAGACTTAAACTGGGTTTGAACTGGCTCCTCCCTCTATGCCCCTCCTCCAGACCTCAGTTAGACTTTGTGCCCAGGAGTGATGGGTCACACACTAGGGGAGCTCTCCTGAGTTTCTCTGAAAGACTTTAGGTTAGGTTTTTTATTTTCAGGAAGACCTGCTGGCTACAGGCTCCCTGCAGCGTGGGAGTGAGGGGAGAGAAGCAGGACCTACTTCTTCTTAGTTCAAGGGCTCTGCTTCTCGGCTACTGGACACCATTAGCTCCAGAGGGTTCGATCACTTGGTGCGCCTAGCTGCTTGTTCCCGAAGCCACGCCGTCACCCCCCTCACAGAAGCCAGAAGAAAGAAGCCGGGTGAGTATGAGAAGAAAAGAAGACTTCAGTGACGGCAGAAGACTTCAGTAATGGAGGTAACAGATCGTGCTACACTCCATGCTCCCACACACCAACGCACTCACAGGGTGCAGGGCGCTGGGGGGGGGAGCGTCCTGGGCAGCATATTACTGATTTCTTTTTCAGACTGGCATAAAAGCGTATTCCCCCCGCCGCCGGCTTCCACGGGTGCAGGGCGCTGGGGGGGAGCGCCCTGGGCAGCAGTTTACAGTTTGATTTGGGGACTGTGAAGGATTACTCGGGCGGTACCGGGGCCCCCGCCACCATGTCTCCTCCGCCGCCAGGCTCCCGCGGGTGCAGGGCGCTGGGGGGGGGGGGGGGAGCGCCCTGGGAAACATATTAGGGTGTTTTGTGATTTAAACTGGCGGGGCCGGGGCTCCGTGTCCCGGACCGCCGCCGGCTTCCGTGGGTGCAGGGCGCTGGGGGGGAGGCGCCCGGGGCAGCTTTTATGTATATGTGGACTCTGGTAGCCCAGGCGTCCCATGTGATAACTCCGCCGTCTAGTAGCAGGGGCGCGTCGAGAGCCGGTGCTCCCACACGCTGAGGGTCTGTTGGGTGCAGGGCGCACGGGGGGGAGCGCCCTGTGCGGCATTGTTTCTTTTGGTATATAGTGTTTTACACTATATACGCTGATAGACCGGTTTGCGTATTTTATATGTATATGTATTTGGTTATAATATTATGTGAGGGTTTAAGCGCGCCAGGAAGGGGCGGAGCTTCATCCTCATGAAGGAGTCAGCGCCATTTTCCTCCGGTCCCCGACGACCCTTACTGTATAGTAGGAAGGTGGGGGGGCACAGTGGTTTTTGTTTTTAATGCTATATGGGTGTCCTTTAGCATTATGTGGATAATGGTCATACAATCCTTGTTGTAATACGTCAATTCACTGTTTCCTGCTTTGTACCCACTATTGCTTGGTCGACAGGTGTGAGAGTTTGTCACAAGCTACTGTGGGGCTAACGGTCAGTTTCCCCGGCGCTTGGCGGTACTTGATTTGGAAAATTAAGTATTAGCAAATTGGTGTTGTGTGCTTAAAACAGTAAACACGATAGGCGTGAGACTGTGGTTTGTGAATGCTCTGTCGGCATCAACGGTGTTTCCTGGGTAAAGATGTTATCAGGCGGTTATTGCCTGGTACCTGTGTGTGTATATATGTGTATGTGTATGTGTATATATATATATATATATATTGAGAATTGCAGATAAGATCAGAGCGACCATAGGTGGTAAATACTCTAAGAGACTAAAAAGATGATTTTTTTAAAACAATGCAGGGTTTATTTATAACGAACGTTTTAAAAGTTTTTTTGGACATAAAAAGGCAACATATAGGAATGCTTTTCAAAAAAAAAAAAAAAATTTGTTACAAAGTCATTTAAAAAGCATTCTAAAGGACATGAAGATAATAATATAAAAAGTAGGAGCGATAAAAAATAGTGCTAAAAATTCCCGTGTTCAGAAAATAAGAGTCATTAGAGACAATCGTATGTCTAAAATTATGTAAAAAAAATTCTAATACAAATACGTATAAAAGATCGGATAAATAGAAAAAGCAGCTTAACTTGAGGATTTCAGTAGTAGCAGGAATCACCCAACCGGTTTCGTCTGGTCTGACTTCATCAAGGGGTAATGAGCACAGTGGGACACATCATCTATATATACCCCTATGGGTAAGGAAGTGATTAGTGACATCACTTCCTGTAATTGATTGACATTTGTGGAAACAGGATGTAAACATACTAGTATAGTTCAGGAACACATAATGAGTTTGGCCAATAATGAGGTAGGCTGTAGATGTGATGAAGCGCTTTACTTGCGCTTAGAAACTGTGTGGGGAGTCTTTGTGAATCATAAAAGACTTTTGCGCTTGTTTAGTCCGATGTGTGACGCTAAACGCGTCATTTCCGCCCCACTTCCGGTGTCCGTGGCTTCCTCTTGCGCATGCGCCGGTCATTGCGAAGGGAAGTGCGGCGGCCATTTTCTGGGAGTCCGTGAAGCGTGACAGTTGCTCGTGCTGGAAGCGGGTGCCGGCGGCCATATTTTCATGGATAATGTTCATGTAGTTTAATAGGTCTGATATATTCAAACCGTCTCCACACAGGAAGCCGCATATGTAAATAAGATAAGATCGAGAATCAGTACATATATACGATTCCGAGGTCATATATAGTTCATCGTTTATATACAGATTCTACAGACTAGGTGTAGAGTATGTTACAATGTAGTTCATACTCCTAGTCTGATAGACATAAATAAAGTGTTTCTCCTATAAAAATGACATCCATTTAGGACATCTGGCATTTTCTATTGGAGTATAAATTGTATATGCATTGGATAAAATTAATAAGATTAATACATAAATAGAGAGTGGATGTTGCGGTGAGACTTATATTTAGGAGTATATAGGCATAGGCATATACCGTCATGGACAGAGAACTTAGTTTCTTTGAATTGAGAGATAGAAGAAAGAGAGATGTATAGAGAGATATAGGAATAGCACGCCCCAGATCTGATTGTTATTACAGCACCCGGTCTTCTTGGGAAGTTTCCTTACCCAGTACTGGCCGGGCCAACACTGCTTGGCTTCCAAGATCGGACGAATTTGGGCATATCCAGTGTGGTATGACTGTAATCTAAGATCTGGGTAGTGGGAGAGGTGGTCCAGGGGTTGGGGAGCCTCCGCTCCGTGTTCCAACCTGGACCTAGCTGGAAAAAGGCAAGTTGATATTGTCAGGAGTTAAGGATTGGGAAATGAAAGGCTTACGTTTATA
Source organism: Pseudophryne corroboree (assembly GCF_028390025.1). NCBI lineage: Eukaryota > Metazoa > Chordata > Amphibia > Anura > Myobatrachidae > Pseudophryne > Pseudophryne corroboree. Next base: position 759,108,363 of record NC_086445.1, read on the forward strand.
GAAAGGGGGCTATTTCGTAGCCTTCATTCAGTCCGTCCGGATGAAGAGATTTCATTTCATGTATCCAGAACATTTCTCTCCTTGATAGAAGGTTGGAGAGGTCTCCCCCTCTTTCTCCAAGTGTCACTAGTTCCAAACCCTTGAACGTGAGTTCCTCCGGGTTAGAGCCGTGGTATAGTAGGAAGTGTCTGGATACAGCATGTGTTTGGACCCGGTTCTTTATATTTCTGACATGCTCCTGTATGCGGATTTTCAATGGCCTCTTTGTCTTGCCGATATACTTCATCTTGCAAGGGCATTCCAGGAGGTAGATGACGGAAGATGTGTTGCAGTTGATAAAGTGCTTAATTTTGTACTCCTTAGTTTCCCCTTAGTTTCCCCTGTGATTTCTTAAATACCACTTGGGGTTCAGTTGGTAAATAATCTTTGAGAATCGGGTCCATTAACAGTATGTTCCAGTGTGATTTGAGTGTTTGTTTAATCAGGTTGTCATGTTTACTGTAAGTGGTGATGAATCTAACATTGTCTTTATTGTTTTTTTTCATCACCACTTACAGTAAACATGACAACCTGATTAAACAAACACTCAAATCACACTGGAACATACTGTTAATGGACCTGATTCTCAAAGATTATTTACCAACTGAACCCCAAGTGGTATTTAAGAAATCACAGAATCTAAAGGACCTTCTGGCACCAAGCATGTTAAGAAACCGTGATACTCCAAAAAGCACACTACCGAAATGTGTGGGATGTTTCAAATGTGGTCATTGCAACATCTGCAAGTATGTGAACCCAAATAGAAAAACCTTCAAGAACACAGGGGAAACTAAGGAGTACAAAATTAAGCACTTTATCAACTGCAACACATCTTCCGTCATCTACCCCCTGGAATGCCCTTGCAAGATGAAGTATATCGGCAAGACAAAGAGGCCATTGAAAATCCGCATACAGGAGCATGTCAGAAATATAAAGAACCGGGTCCAAACACATGCTGTATCCAGACACTTCCTACTATACCACGGCTCTAACCCGGAGGAACTCACGTTCAAGGGTTTGGAACTAGTGACACTTGGAGAAAGAGGGGGAGACCTCTCCAACCTTCTATCAAGGAGAGAAATGTTCTGGATACATGAAATGAAATCTCTTCATCCGGACGGACTGAATGAAGGCTACGAAATAGCCCCCTTTCTATAAACGTAAGCCTTTCATTTCCCAATCCTTAACTCCTGACAATATCAACTTGCCTTTTTCCTGCTAGGTCCAGGTTGGAACACGGAGCGGAGGCTCCCCAACCCCTGGACCACCTCTCCCACTACCCAGATCTTAGATTACAGTCATACCACACTGGATATGCCCAAATTCGTCCGATCTTGGAAGCCAAGCAGTGTTGGCCCGGCCAGTACTGGGTAAGGAAACTTCCCAAGAAGACCGGGTGCTGTAATAACAATCAGATCAGGGGCGTGCTATTCCTATATCTCTCTATACATCTCTCTTTCTTCTATCTCTCAATTCAAAGAAACTAAGTTCTCTGTCCATGACGGTATATGCCTATGCCTATATACTCCTAAATATAAGTCTCACCGCAACATCCACTCTCTATTTATGTATTAATCTTATTAATTTTATCCAATGCATATACAATTTATACTCCAATAGAAAATGCCAGATGTCCTAAATGGATGTCATTTTTATAGGAGAAACACTTTATTTATGTCTATCAGACTAGAAGTATGAACTACATTGTAACATACTCTACACCTAGTCTGTAGAATCTGTATATAAACGATGAACTATATATGACCTCGGAATCGTATATATGTACTGATTCTCGATCTTATCTTATTTACATATGCGGCTTCCTGTGTGGAGACGGTTTGAATATATCAGACCTATTAAACTACATGAACATTATCCATGAAAATATGGCCGCCGGCACCCGCTTCCAGCACGAGCAACTGTCACGCTTCACGTACTCCCAGAAAATGGCCGCCGCACTTCCCTTCGCAATGACCGGCGCATGCGCAAGAGGAAGCCACGGACACCGGAAGTGGGGCGGAAATGACGCGTTTAGCGTCACACATCGGACTAAACAAGCGCAAAAGTCTTTTATGATTCACAAAGACTCCCCACACAGTTTCTAAGCGCAAGTAAAGCGCTTCATCACATCTACAGCCTACCTCATTATTGGCCAAACTCATTATGTGTTCCTGAACTATACTAGTATGTTTACATCCTGTTTCCACAAATGTCAATCAATTACAGGAAGTGATGTCACTAATCACTTCCTTACCCATAGGGGTATATATAGATGATGTGTCCCACTGTGCTCATTACCCCTTGATGAAGTCAGACCAGACGAAACCGGTTGGGTGATTCCTGCTACTACTGAAATCCTCAAGTTAAGCTGCTTTTTCTATTTATCCGATCTTTTATACGTATTTGTATTAGAATTTTTTTTACATAATTTTAGACATACGATTGTCTCTAATGACTCTTATTTTCTGAACACGGGAATTTTTAGCACTATTTTTTATCGCTCCTACTTTTTATATTATTATCTTCATGTCCTTTAGAATGCTTTTTAAATGACTTTGTAACAAATTTTTTTTTTTTTTTGAAAAGCATTCCTATATGTTGCCTTTTTATGTCCAAAAAACCTTTTAAAACGTTCGTTATAAATAAACCCTGCATTGTTTTAAAAAAATCATCTTTTTAGTCTCTTAGAGTATTTACCACCTATGGTCGCTCTGATCTTATCTGCAATTCTCAATTTTCTTCCATCCTGCACACGTACAAGTGCAGGTTTTATTTAAGATCCAGCAGACGCCCCATAAAGAAAGGGGAGTGGCATATAGAGACTAGACATCACACTGGGGCATATAATAGACATACTGTGAAAAATTATTTTCTACTATTTTTTGGCGCTGTTAGCTCACCCTATATACATATATATATATGTACATATATGTGGGAGGAGTGTTATCAAAATTATATTTGTAGGCTTCCCTCAGACCACTCGGGGTTCTGTGATTATTTTTATTATTTGCCCACTTAATATTCCTTGCTGGCGACATTGGCTAAGGTCTGTCGACCATAACGTTCCTGGTAGATCCACATTGGGGACATGTCAGTACATGGTCATACACATTCACAACACATTACTGTCACTGCGTATGGGTTATGTCTATATGTGTATATATGTAGATATAGGTTCTATATGCAGGGGTAGGATATATGTGTTTATTGTGTATTGCATGAGGTTTTTCCATGAATGCTGAAATAATGCTATTCTTATCATGTGCTGGTCGCTCTGTTGATTAAGCTCTAGATTGGCCGTGACGAGTTGGTTTCGATCCTCTCAAGGAGTCCGAATATTATTCTCTTCGTAACGCGGTGAGAAGGTTATGACAGTCACCTCCTGGTCGACGCAGAGCCGGTCGCAAAGGATCATACACAGGCAGCTAAGTGAACCTTTATTTCTATACTTTGTCCTTATTTGCACTGTATGCACTTGAGGGAGTGTTGAATTCGGGTAGGTTCCTACCCAGAGTGGGTAGGCTTGCCTATGTTTATTCTACCTTCTAACATTACAGCAGGCTGCCACAGCAGGAGGTGTGACCGGAAAATGCGGAGGATGTTTCCGGGAGTTGCTGGTGGGAGGTATACAGCTGTTTGGTGTAGCCTCGGTTCAGCCGATATCGACGGTTTCCACTGGTAAGTCTAACTTCGCGAGTTAGCCTCCTTCACAACGGTTGGTGACGCATTCCTTTGGGGATGCAGTAGTATTAACTAGTTCGATACCGTTCTTTTTACTTTTCTATACAGACAGTGGAAGGTGAAAAGATAAGAGTTCTGCAATCTTGTTAGGTTGCAGATGGGGATGTCGTTTCTGTTTTCACTACATCCACCACTTGTCTCTGAGTCTATCTGGCTGGTTCCCACTCCGGTAACCACTTGTCTACTGATTTTCCATTAGTCCAGGAATAGTCTACGACCTGTGGGTTATGGATAGAAGCCAATGGAGTTTCTCCTTACGGTCTTTCTAATAGACCCTGCCATTCCCCTCTGGAAGTGGAGGTAATACGCGACGACATACAGAGGTGCATCAGGTTCAGGACATTGTCTGGTTGCCCTGTATGAAGGTGCAAGTCGGTGTTTCTTCCTGACTGTTCTTTGACAAAGGGATTGACTGTTGTTCCCAACAACGCAGATGTCAAAAGTGGGTTTCGGAGTAGATACTGATCGTTTAAGGTTAGGCATTTTTCCTGTGGAAAGAGGTCTGTGAGTCCAGAGTTGGATCGGCTTTGAGTTGACACCTCATTAATATGTTCTGTTAATAAGACAGATGGGTGCGGCCTAGGAGGTTCCTTTTCGGTCAGCAGGTCTAATACCAGGGTGGTTTTCATGAGACCAGTTGGAAATGTGGTCCGGGTCTCACCTGCGCATGCACCGGAATATTATCCAAGCGGTCATGACATCGCTCCCGTGGTGTCTGCTCAGGTCCTTCCTTCTAGAGGAATGAAGGTTCAGGATACAGGTTTAGATCCGGGTGTCCGTGCTTACAGATCTCCGAAGCTGGGAAGCAGTCCTTAGCAAGGGACGTATTTCAAGAGGATAAAGTCAAGTTGGGAAACTGGTCTGCGGTAAGCTTTCTTGACGAACGTATTCTTTGTTTTCTGCTGTATTAGTTCTGCCAGAGGACTTGTCAGCAGTGGCGTAAGTAAGCCGCTATGTCGGAACAGGGAGAATGAGACCGTGTGGCTCAGCACACTTATCCACCATACACGCAACCAGGAAGGCCTAGGTTCATGTCCCACTACAGAAAATCGGCAATGGCAGAAGATGCACAGTTTGCAGTTGACTGGGAAGTCTGGTAAACGCTGTTTTAGCAGGCTTCGTTCCGGAGGTGAACGACGAAGGAAGAGAGTTCATCTGCTGACGTGATATCCAGCCAGGGAAGATTCAGTCATCATCGAGAAGCTTTCTCAGACGTGACAAGTCTTGGTGGAGTGTCGAAATTGGACATGTGGGCGTCTCGCCTCAAGGAGATATCTCAGGGAGATGGTTCCAGGTCAAGGGACACTCAGGACATAGCAGGGGACATCCTCGTGACATCGTAGGTGTTTTTAGTAGGTCTATGTGGCCTCCCCGGTTTCACCTTTCTGGTGGTAGTAAGCGTAGGATGATCAAAGATTCCGGTGATCCTCTTGAATCCGACCTAGCCAGCGAGGGTTGGCTATCCACTTTTCATGGTTACTCATAGAGGATTGCTGCCTTCTTACTCTAGGTGAAGTTATAACAGGATCAGGGCGTGTATCATGACTTACCATGGCTGCGTCGGACGGCAGAGCGGTTGAATGCCATACCCTAAGCCGGAAGGGTGTTCCCAGTGAAGTCGGTTTCCTTAATTCTTCAGGCTGGGAAAGAACTAACGGCACAGCGTGACCACCGTAGTTGGAGTGATTATGTGTTTCGGTGTGTATCCACGAAGTCTCTTATGGAAGACTTTCAGCTAGGTCGGGCTTATCCATACTTTACAAGCCGGTGTGGATGCAATCTTACTAAGTTTCTTTACAAAATTTCTCTCTTGGAAAGTGGTCAAGCTATTGGCTTTGACGTCCGCAGGGCGAGTGTCGGACATGGTGGTGTTGTCTCACAGTAGCCTTGTTTGATCTTTCAGGCGGATAGAGAGAAATTGAGTATTTGGTTGGTAGTTCTACCAAGACTGATTTCTGTGTTTCGCAGAAATTGGCCCTTTTTGATGCCGGTGGTTATTTAGGCATTAGATGATTCAAATTCCCTCGATCTAGCCAGGGTTGTGAGTATGTGGGTCGCCAGTTTGGCTCAATTTGGAGAAACAGAGGCTATGTTTGTCTAGTATGTTCCCAGCATGGCTGGCGAGACTGTGGTATGCAGTCTGTTACGTGCGGTATCTGTGATGCAGTTGGCACGTGCGTTCTACGGCTGGATTGCCATCATCGGAGTCGGTCCATTCTTTTGGGAAGATGGGTTTGTCTGGGACGGTTACCCGAGGAGTTTCGGCTGTTTAACTTTGCGAGAGGATTCTTGGTCAGGATCAAACCCTTTTGCTATGTTCTACAAGTTTGATATCCTGATTTTTGGGGACCTTTTGTTTGCTCAGTGGGTGCTGCAGTCGTTCGCACTCTCCCACCCTTTTTGGAGCTTTGGTATAAACCCCATGATCCTTTTGGAGTCCCCAGCATCCTCTAGGACGTATGAGAAAATAGGATTTTGGTACCTACCGGTAAATCCTTTTCTCTTAGTCCGTAGAGGATGCTGGGCGCTCGTCCCTGTGCGTACTGTGTCTGCAGTTTTTGTTTCTGGTTACATCCTAGTGGTGTGTCTTCTCTGTCAGGTGGTTGCTACCGTTGTTCATGCCGTGGCATGCGGGGGCTTATTTTTGCTTAGGTGGAAACATGGTTTGTGTTACATATTTTCTCAGCATGTGGCTGTGTTGTGTTCATGCCGTTGGCTGGTATTCTACTGAATGCCACGTGTTACGGTGTGTTTGAGGTGTGAGCTGGTAGGACACTCACCGTGTTTATAACAATAAATTCTTTCCTCAAAATGTCCATCTCTCCTGGGCAGTTTTCTAACTGAGGTCTGGAGGAGGGGCATAGAGGGAGGAGCCAGTTCACACCCAGTTTAAGTCTTTACAGTGTGCCCAAGCTCCTGCGGATCCGTCTATACCCCATGGTCCTTTTGGAGTCCCCAGCATCCTCTACGGACTAAGAGAAAAGGATTTACCATTGGGTACCAAAATCCTATTTTAAATTTAGTGCTATTGTGAAATTGTTTTAAATCAGCTACTATTCAGTAAATAGTATATTTCAGTGTGTAAATCTTCTAGGATCCAAGATGCTTGTGTTAATATACAATATAACAATGCACATAACCTTGAAACTAAGACATGTATTTGAAATATAGCACTAATCCACAGCACTCTTCATTACTAGATTGCGGTGCAACACTGTATGTGACCACATTGTTTAAACAGAAATCACAGGGCCTCTACACTCACTATATTCACAAACAATAACAGTGGAGTTTTATTTTATGTATTGATCAATGCATTTGAGCCTGCAGCCCCCAGCAAGGGACCCTACTATACTGCAGGTCCTACTCTATTGCGCAAAATAATTCGCCTAAAAATGGCTATCACATTAGTGTTAAACTTTAGGTATGCTCCCTGGTCTAAAGCTCCCAGCAACTTTATTTATATAAGTGAAAGTTACCAACACACCTGTTGTAAAGCACCTAGTAAAACAGCAGAAAAAAAGTGGACATATTCCTCAAAAAGCAACAGGGTCAATAGACAGAAAACCCCCCAGCACCACCAACACACAATTTAACCCAGAGGCAATGGTTTGTCCGCAGAATCTATATCAGCTACACACCAGGAACATGAAAATCCTGGCATCAGGATCAACCCTTCACGTCATGACATCTGCCGACAGTGGTCTATCCAATTGATTTTTGTGACAAACTCAACCATGAAATACTACAGGACTTTTAGGTAAGCTTCTACCCCATTTTAAACTCCTATAGTGCTAAGGATGAATACCACTCATAGCTCTCTGCTTAAAGGAAGTGACAAACCGAACAAATACTGCTCAAACTGTGTGTTAGTGTTCATTAGGGGCTGAAGTGGGGATTAGAGTAGTAATATGTTTCCCAAAGTAGTAATATGCCTACAGCACCATAACTGTAATATACTTTGGGGCAGATTTATTAAGCCTGGAGAAGTGATAAAGCTGTGATAAGTGGAAGGTGGTAACGCACCAGCCATTCATTACAGGTTTGAAAAAAGACAGTTATGAGCCCATTGGCTGGTGTGTTATCACCTTCCCCAGGCTTATTACATCTTCCCAATGGTACTATATATAAAGAAAAATACACTTGCAACCTATTATTCTTAACACGTACATATCTGTACCTACCCTGACCTTATCCAAAGACTTAATTATAGTTAAAGCTTAGAACTAAAGCTACAAGCAATACAGCAGTCTTTAAAACTATGATCGCTACTGCATAAATTGTACAAAAACTGTAAGTAAAGGAACTCACTGTACTTAACCCATGAGATACTGTTTGTGGTTTCCCCACATTATTTTCAGAGTAGTGCGAGGGCCCATTAAGGTTATATTTGCCTTCCCTAATGACAGATGCCTTTTGATCTTTAGGTACATTTGGCTTTCAGAGTAGTGTGAGGGCCCATTAATGTTATATTTGCCTTCCCTAATGACAGATGTTTTTTTCATCTTTAGGTACATTTGTCTAGGGCTAGAATTGGGGTTAAGACAACCATTACTCAATTATTAGAGCATTAGAAATTGTTCTGTTTAAAACTTGATCTAGAAGAGTAGGAAGACCAATGTGAACCGTAAATTTACTAGCACAAAGTAAGATTTTACTCACCGATAAATCTATTTCTCGTAGTCCGTAGTGGATGCTGGGACTCCGTAAGGACCATGGGGAATAGCGGCTCCGCAGGAGACAGGGCACAAGAATAAAAGCTTTAGGATCAGGTGGTGTGCACTGGCTCCTCCCCCTATGACCCTCCTCCAAGCCTCAGTTAGGATACTGTGCCCGGACGAGCGTACATAATAAGGAAGGATATTGAATCCCGGGTAAGACTCATACCAGCCACACCAATCACACCGTACAACTCGTGATCTGAACCCAGTTAACAGTATGATAAACGAAAGGAGCCTCTGAAAAGATGGCTCACAACAATAATAACCCGAATTTTTGTAACAATAACTATATACAAGTATTGCAGACAATCCGCACTTGGGATGGGCGCCCAGCATCCACTACGGACTACGAGAAATAGATTTATCGGTGAGTAAAATCTTTTCTCTATCGTCCTAGTGGATGCTGGGGTTCCTGAAAGGACCATGGGGAATAGCGGCTCCGCAGGAGACAGGGCACAAAAAGTAAAGCTTTAGGATCAGGTGGTGTGCACTGGCTCCTCCCCCTATGACCCTCCTCCAAGCCTCAGTTAGATTTTTGTGCCCGGCCGAGAAGGGTGCAATCTAGGTGGCTCTCCTAAAGAGCTGCTTAGAAAAGTTTAGCTTAGGTTTTTTATTTTACAGTGAGTCCTGCTGGCAACAGGATCACTGCAACGAGGGACTTAGGGGAGAAGAAGTGAACTCACCTGCGTGCAGGATGGATTGGCTTCTTGGCTACTGGACATTAGCTCCAGAGGGACGATCACAGGTACAGCCTGGATGGTCACCGGAGCCTCGCCGCCGGCCCCCTTGCAGATGCTGAAACGAGAAGAGGTCCAGAATCGGCGGCAGAAGACTCCTCAGTCTTCTTAAGGTAGCGCACAGCACTGCAGCTGTGCGCCATTTTCCTCTCAGCACACTTCACACGGCAGTCACTGAGGGTGCAGGGCGCTGGGAGGGGGGCGCCCTGGGAGGCAAATGAAAACCTTTTTTGGCTAAAAATACCTCACATATAGCCTCCGGGGGCTATATGGAGATATTTAACCCCTGCCAGAATCCGTTAAGAGCGGGAGACGAGGCCGCCGAAAAAGGGGCGGGGCCTATCTCCTCAGCACACAGCGCCATTTTCCCTCACAGAAAGGCTGGAGGGAAGGCTCCCAGGCTCTCCCCTGCACTGCACTACAGAAACAGGGTTAAAACAGAGAGGGGGGGGGCACTAATTTGGCGTTAGAAATATATAAAAAAGATGCTATAAGGGAAAACACTTATATAAGGTTGTCCCTATATAATTATAGCGTTTTTGGTGTGTGCTGGCAAACTCTCCCTCTGTCTCTCCAAAGGGCTAGTGGGTCCTGTCCTCTATCAGAGCATTCCCTGTGTGTGTGCTGTGTGTCGGTACGTGTGTGTCGACATGTATGAGGACGATGTTGGTGAGGAGGCGGAGCAATTGCCTGTAATGGTGATGTCACTCTCTAGGGAGTCGACACCGGAATGGATGGCTTATTTAGGGAATTACGTGATAATGTCAACACGCGCCAAGGTCGGTTGACGACATGAGACGGCCGACAAACAATTAGTACCGGTCCAGACGTCTCAAAAACACCGTCAGGGGTTTTAAAACGCCCGTTTACTTTAGTCGGTCGACACAGACACAGACAGGGACACTGAATCCAGTGTCGACGGTGAATAAACAAACGTATTCCTTATTAGGGCCACACGTTAAGGGCAATGAAGGAGGTGTTACATATTTCTGATACTACAAGTACCACAAAAGAGGGTATTATGTGGGATGTGAAAAAACTACCGTAGTTTTTCCTGAATCAGATAAATTAAATTAAGTGTGTGATGATGCGTGGGTTCCCCCCGATAGAAAATATGGGCGGTATACCCTTTCCCGCCAGAAGTTAGGGCGCGTTGGGAAACACCCCTTAGGGTGGATAAGGCGCTCACACGCTTATCAGAACAAGTGGCGGTACCGTCTATAGATAGGGCCGTCCTCAAGGAGCCAGCTGACAGGAGGCTGGAAAAATATCATAAAAAGTATATACACACATACTGGTGTTATACTGCGACCAGCGATCGCCTCAGCCTGGATGTGCAGAGCTGGGGTGGCTTGGTCGGATTCCCTGACTAAAAATATTGATACCCTTGACAGGGACAGTATTTTATTGACTATAGAGCATTTAAAGGATGTATTTCTATATATGCGAGATGCACAGAGGGATATTTGCACTCTGGCATCAAGAGTAAGTGCGATGTCCATATCTGCCAGAAGATGTTTATGGACACGACAGTGGTCAGGTGATGCAGATTCCAAACGGCACAAAGGTGTATTGCCGTATAAAGGAAGAGGAGTTATTTGGGGTCGGTCCATCGGACCTGGTGGCCACGGCAACTGCTGGAAAATCCACCGTTTTTACCCTAAGTCACATCTCTGCAGAAAAAGACACCGTCTTTTCAGCTTCAGTCCTTTCTTCCCTATAAGAGTCATATCTGCCCAGGGATAGAGGAAAGGGAAGAAGACTGCAGCAGGCAGCCCATTCCCAGGAACAGAAGCGTTCCACCGCTTCTGACAAGCTCTCAGCATGACGCTGAGACCGTACAGGACCCCTGGATCCTACAAGTAGTATCCCAGGGGTACAGTTTGGAATGTCGAGACGTTTCCCCTGCGCAGGCTCCTGAAGTCTGCTTTACCAAGGTCTCCCTCCGACAAGGAGGCAGTATGGGAAAAAATTCACGAGCTGTATTCCCAGCAGGTGATAATTAAATTACCCCTCCTACAACAAGAAAAGGGGTATTATTCCACACTATATTGTGGTACTGAAGCCAGAAGGCTAGGTGAGACCTATTCTAAATCTAAAAAAATTTGAACACTTACAAAGGTTCAAATCAAGATGGAGTCACTCAGAGCAGTGATAACGAACCGGGAAGAAGGGGACTATCTGGTGTCCCGAGACATCAGGGATGCTTACCTCCATGTCCCAAATTTGCCCTTATCACTAAGGGTACCTCAGGTTCGTGGTACAGAACTGTCACTATCAGTTTCAGACGCTGCCGTTTGGATTGTCTACGGCACCCCGGGTCTTTACCAAGGTAATGGCCGAAATGATGGTTCTTCTTCGAAGAAAAGGCGTCTTAATTATCCCTTACTTGGACGATCTCCTGATAAGGGCAAAGTCCAGGGAACAGTTGGAGGTCGGAGTAGCACTATCTCGGATACTGTTACAACAGCAGGGGTGGATTCTAAATATTCCAAAATCGCAGCTGATCCCGACAACAAGTCTCCTGTGCTTAGGGATGATTCTGGACACAGTCCAGAAAAAGGTGTTTCTCCCGGAAGAGAAAGCCAGGGAGTTATCCGAGCTAGTCAGGAACCTCCTAAAATCAGTGCATCATTGCACAAGGGCCATGGTAAAAAAATGGTGACTTCCTTCGAAGCAATTCCAGTCGGCAGATTTCATGCAAGAACTTTTCAGTGGGATCTGCTGGACAAATGGTCCGGATCGCATCTTCAGATGCATCAGCGGATAACCCTATATCCAAGGACAAGGGTGTCTCTCCTGTGGTGGTTACAGAGTGCTCATCTTCTAGAGGGCCGCAGATTCGGCATTCAGTTTTGGATGTTGGTGACCACGGAGGCCAGCCCGAGAGGCTGGGGAGCAGTCACACAAGGAAAAAATTTCCAGGGAGTGTGATCAAGTCTGGAGATTTTTCTCCACATAAATATAGCTAAGGGTAAATTTATAATGCTCTAAGCTTAGCAAGACCTCTGCTTCAAGGTCAGCCGGTATTGATCCAGTGGGATAAAACATCACGGCAGTCGCCCACGTAAATAGACAGGGCGGCACAAGAAGCAGGAGGGCAGTGGCAAAAACTGCAAGGACTTTTCGCTGGGCGGAAAATCATGTGATAGCACTGTCAGCAGTGTTTCATTCCGGGAATGGAAACTGGGAAGCAGACTTCCTCAGTAGGCACGACCTCCACCCGGCAGAGTGGGAACTTCATGGGGAAGTTTTCCACATAATTGTAAACCGTTGGGAATTACCAAAGGTGGACATGATGGCGTCCCGTCTGAACAAAAAACGGGACAGGTATTGCGCCAGGTTAAGAGACCCTCAGGCAATAGCTGTGGACGTTCTGGTAACACCGTGGGTGTACCAGTCGGTGTATGTGTTCCATCCTCTGCTTTTCATACCTAAGGTACTGAGAATTATAAGACATAGAGGAGTAAGAACTATACTCATGGCTCCGGATTGGCCAAGAAGGACTTGGTACCCGGAACTTCAAGAGATGCTCACAGAGGACTTATGGCCTCTGCCGCTAAGAAGGGACTTGTTTCAGCAAGTACCATGTCTGTTCCAAGACTTACCGCAGCTGCGTTTGACGGCATGGCGGTGGAACGCCGGATCCTAAGGGAAAAGGCATTCAGGAAGAGGTCATTCCTACCCTGGTCAAAGCCAGAAAGGAGGTGACCGCACAACATTATCACCACATGTGGCGAAAATATGTTGCGTGGTGTGAGGCCAGGAAGGCCCCACGAAGAAATTTCAACTCGGTCGATTCCTGCATTTCTTGCAAACAGGAGTGTCTATGGGCCTCAAATTGGGGTCCATTAAGGTTCAAATTTCGGCCCTGTCGATTTTTCTTCCAGAAAGAATTGGCTTCAGTTCCTGAAGTCCAGAAGTTTGTCAAGGGAGTATTGCATATACAACCCCCTTTTGTGCCTCCAGTGGCACTGTGGGATCTCAACGTAGTTCTGGGATTCCTCAAAACACATTGGTTTAAAACCAGTCAAATCTGTGGATTTGAAGCATCTCACATGAAAAGTGAACATGCTCTTGGACCTGGCCTGGACCAGGCGAGTGTCAAATTGGTGTTTTTTTTCTCAAAAAAGCCCATATCTGTTTGTCCATTCGGACAGGGCAGAGCTGCGGACTCGTCCCCAGTTCTCTCCCTAAGGTGGTGTCAGTGTTTCACCTGAACCTGCTTATTGTGGTGTCTTGCGCCTACTAGGGACTTGGAGGACTCCAAGTTGCTAGATGTGGTCAGGGCCCTGAAAATATAGGTTCCAGGACGGCTGGAGTCAGGAAAACTGACTTGCTGTTATCCTGTATGCACCCAACAAACTGGGTGCTCTTGCTTTTAAGCAGACTTTTGCTAGTTGGATGTGTAATACAATTCAGCTTGCACATTCTGTGGCAGGCCTGCCACAGCCAAAATATGTAAATGCCCATTCCACAAGGAAGGTGGGCTCATCTTGGGCGGCTGCCCGAGGGGTCTCGGCTTTACAACTTTGCCGAGCGGCTATTTAGTCAGGGGCAAACACGTTTGTAAAATCCTACAAATTTGATACCCTGGCTAAGGAGGACCTGGAGTTCTCTCATTCGGTGCTGCAGAGTCATCCGCACTCTCCCGCCCGTTTGGGAGCTTTGGTATAATCCCCATGGTCCTTTCAGGAACCCCAGCATCCACTAGGACGATAGAGAAAATAAGAATTTACTTACCGATAATTCTATTTCTCGGAGTCCGTAGTGGATGCTGGGCGCCCATCCCAAGTGCGGATTATCTGCATTACTTATACATAGTTACAAAAATCGGGTTATTATTGTTGTGAGCCATCCTTTCAGAGGCTCCGCTGTTATCATACTGTTAACTGGGTTCAGATCACAGGTTGTACAGTGTGATTGGTGTGGCTGGTATGAGTCTTACCCGGGATTCATAAATCCTTCCTTATTGTGTACGCTCGTCCGGGCACAGTACCTAACTGAGGCTTGGAGGAGGGTCATAGGGGGAGGAGCCAGTGCACACCACCTGATCCTAAAGCTTTACTTTTTGTGCCCTGTCTCCTGCGGAGCCGCTATTCCCCATGGTCCTTTCAGGAACCCCAGCATCCACTACGGACTCCGAGAAATAGAATTATCGGTAAGTAAATTCTTATTATTTTCTCTGACGTCCTAGTGGATGCTGGGACTCCGTAAGGACCATGGGGATTATACCAAAGCTCCCAAACGGGCGGGAGAGTGCGGATGACTCTGCAGCACCGAATGAGAGAACTCCAGGTCCTCCTCAGCCAGGGTATCAAATTTGTAGAATTTAGCAAACGTGTTTGCCCCTGACCAAGTAGCTGCTCGGCAAAGTTGTAAAGCCGAGACCCCTCGGGCAGCCGCCCAAGATGAGCCCACTTTCCTTGTGGAATGGGCTTTTACAGATTTTGGCTGTGGCAGGCCTGCCACAGAATGTGCAAGCTGAATTGTACTACAAATCCAACGAGCAATCGTCTGCTTAGAAGCAGGAGCACCCAGCTTGTTGGGTGCATACAGGATAAACAGCGAGTCAGAATTTCTGACTCCAGCCGTCCTGGAAACATATATTTTCAGGGCCCTGACAACGTCAAGCAACTTGGAGTCCTCCAAGTCCCTAGTAGCCGCAGTTAGCACAATGGGTTGGTTCATGTGAAATGCAGAAACCACCTTAGGGAGAAATTGAGGACGAGTCCTCAATTCTGCCCTGTCAGAATGAAAAATTAAGTAAGGGCTTTTATATGATAAAGCCGCCAATTCAGACACACGCCTGGCTGAAGCCAGGGCTAACAGCATCGACACCTTCCATGTGAGATATTTTAAGTCCACAGTGGTGAGTGGTTCAAACCAATGTGACTTTAGGAAACTCAAAACAACATTGAGATCCCAAGGTGCCACTGGAGGCACAAAAGGAGGCTGTATATGCAGTACCCCTTTTACAAATGTCTGAACTTCAGGCACGGAAGCCAGTTCTTTCTGGAAGAAAATCGACAGGGCCGAAATTTGAACCTTAATGGACCCTAATTTTAGGCCCATAGACAGTCCTGTTTGCAGGAAATGGAGGAAACGACCCAGTTGAAATTCCTCTGTAGGGGCCTTCTTGGCCTCACACCACGCAACATATTTTCGCCAAATGCGGTGATAATGTTTTGCGGTTACATCCTTCCTGGCTTTGATCAGGGTAGGGATGACTTCATCTGGAATGCCTTTTTCCTTCAGGATCCGGCGTTCAACCGCCATGCCGTCAAACGCAGCCGCGGTAAGTCTTGGAACAGACAAGGCCCCTGCTGGAGCAGGTCCTTTCTTAGAGGTAGAGGCCACGGGTCTTCCGTGAGCATCTCTTGAAGTTCCGGGTACCAAGTCCTTCTTGGCCAATCCGGAACCACGAGTATAGTTCTTACTCCTCTCCTTCTTATGATTCTCAGTACTTTTGGTATGAGAGGCAGAGGAGGGAACACATACACTGACTGGTACACCAACGGTGTTACCAGAGCGTCCACCGCTATTGCCTGAGGGTCCCTTGACCTGGCGCAATACCTGTCTAGTTTTTTGTTTAGACGGGACGCCATCATGAACACTGCTGACAGTGCTATCACATGATTTTTCGCCCAGCGAAGAATCCTTGCAGCTTCTGCCATTGCCCTCCTGCTTCTCGTGCCGCCCTGTCTGTTTACGTGGGCGACTGACGTGATGTTGTCCGATTGGATCAATACCGCCTGACCCTGAAGCAGGGGTTTCGCTTGACTTAGGGCATTGTAAGTGGCCCTTAGTTCCAGAATGTTTATATGAAGAGATGTTTCCATGCTTGACCACAAGCCCTGGAAATTTCTTCCCTGTGTGACTGCTCCCCAGCCTCTCAGGCTGGCATCCGTGGTCACCAGGATCCAATCCTGAATGCCAAATCTGCGGCCCTCTAGTAGATGAGCACTCTGCAGCCACCACAGAAGAGACACCCTTGTCCTTGGCGACAGGGTTATCCGCTGATGCATCTGAAGATGCGATCCGGACCATTTGTCCAGTAGATCCCACTGAAACGTTCTTGCATGGAATCTTCCGAATGTAATCGCTTCGTAAGAAGCCACCATTTTTCCCAGGACCCTCGTGCACGGATGCACTGACACCTGGCCTGGTTTTAGGAGGTTCCTGACTAGCTCGGATAACTCCCTGGCCTTCTCCTCCGGGAGAAACACCTTCTTCTGGACTGTGTCCAGAATCATTCCTAGGAACAGTAGACGTGTCGTTGGAATCAGCTGCGATTTTGGAATATTTAGGATCCACCCGTGCTGACGTAACACTACCTGAGATAGTGCTACTCCGACTTCTAACTGTTTCCTGGACCTTGCCCTTATCAGGAGATCGTCCAAGTAAGGGATAATTAAGATGCCTTTTCTTAGAAGAAGAAACATCATTTCGGCCATTACCTTGGTAAAGACCCGAGGTGCCGTGGACAACCCAAACGGCAGCGTCTGAAACTGATAATGACAGTTTTGTACTACAAACCTGAGGTACCCTTGGTGAGAAGGGTAGATTGGGACGTGGAGATAAGCATCTTTGATGTCCAGAGACACCATATAGTCCCCTTCTTCCAGGTTCGCTATCACTGCTCTGAGTGACTCCATCTTGAATTTGAACCTTTTTATGTAAGTGTTCAAGGATTTCAGATTTAAAATTGGTCTCACCGAGCCGTCCGGCTTCGGTACCACAAACAGCGTGGAATAATACCCCTTTCCTTGTTGTAGGAGGGGTACCTTGATTATCACCTGCTGGGAATACAGCTTGTGAATGGCTTCCAAAACTGCCTCCCTGTCGGAGGGAGACTTTGGTAGAGCAGACTTCAGGAACCGGCGAGGGGGAAACGCCTCGAATTCCAGTTTGTACACCTGCGATACTACCTGTAGAATCCAGGGGTCCACTTGCGAGTGAGCCCACTGCGCGTTGAAATTCTTGAGACGGGCCCCCACCGTCTCTGAGTCTGCTTGTAAAGCCCCAGCGTCATGCTGAAGACTTGGCAGAAGCAGGGGAGGGCTTCTGCTCCTGGGAAGCGGCTGCATGGTGCAGTCTTTTTCCTCTTCCTCTGCCCCGGGGCAGAAATGAGTGGCCTTTTGCTCGCTTGTACTTATGGGAACGAAAGGACTGAGTTTGAAAAGACGGTGTCTTTTTCTGCTGATGTGAGGTGACCTGGGGTAAAAAGGTGGACTTTCCAGCCGTTGCCGTGGCCACCAGATCCGATAGACCAGCCCCAAATAACTCCTCCCCTTTATACGGCAATACTTCCATATGTCGTTTGGAATCCGCATCCCCTGACCACTGTCGCGTCCATAATGCTCTTCTGGCAGAAATGGACATAGCACTTACTCTTGATGCCAGGGTGCAAATATCCCTCTGTGCATCACGCATATATAGTAATGCATCCTTCAAATGCTCTATAGTTAACAATATATTGTCCCTGTCCAGGGTATCAATATTTTCAGTCAGGGAATCCGACCACGCGACTCCAGCACTGCACATCCAGGCTGAAGCGATAGCTGGTCGCAGTATAACACCAGTATGTGTGTATATACTTTTTAGGATATTTTCCAGCCTTCTATCAGCTGGTTCTTTGAGGGTGGCCGTATCAGGAGACGGTAACGCTACTTGTTTAGATAAACGTGTGAGCGCTTTATCTACCCTAGGGGGTGTTTCCCAACGCGCCCTAACCTCTGGCGGGAAAGGGTATAGTGCCAATAATTTATTAGAAATTAGCAGTTTTTTGTCGGGGGAAACCCACGCTTTATCACACACCTCATTTAATTCATCTGACTCAGGAAAAACTATTGGTAGTTTTTTCACACCCCACATAATACCCTTCTTTGTGGTACTTGTAGTGTCAGAAATGTTCAATGCCTCCTTCATTGCCGTGATCATGTAACGTGTGGCCCTACTGGACATTACGTTTGTCTCCTCACCGTCGACACTAGACTCAGTATCTGTGTCTGTGTCGAACCACTGAGGTAACGGGCGTTTTAGGGCCCCTGACGGTGTCTGAGACGCCTGGACAGGCACTAATTGATTTGCCGGCTGTCTCATGTCGTCAACAGTTTTTTGCAAAGTGCTGACATTGTCACGTAATTCTTTAAATACGATCATCCAGTCAGGTGTCGACTCCCTAGGGGGTGACATCACTAACCCAGGCAATTGCTCCGCCTCCACATCATTTTCCTCCTCATACATGTCGACACACACGTACCGACACACAGCACACACACCGGGAATGCTCTGATAGAGGACAGGACCCCACCAGCCCTTTGGAGAGACAGAGGGAGAGTTTGCCAGCACACACCAAGCGCTATATATATATATATATATATACAGGGATAACCTTATATAAGTGTTACTCCCTTTTATAGCTGCTGTTTTTATTATTAGCTGCCAATAGTGCCCCCCCTTCTCTTTTTTACCCTGATTCTGTAGCAGGTCTGCAGGGGAGAGTCAGGGAGCCGTCCTTCCAGCGAAGCTGTGAGGGAAAATGGCGCTTGTGTGCTGAGGAGATAGGCTCCGCCCCTTCACGACGTCCTTATCTCCCGCTCTTCTGAAAAAATGGCAGGGGTTAAATACATCCATATAGCCCAGGAGCTATATGTGATGTATTTCTTTTTGCCAACCTAAGGTATATCTGTTATATTGCGTCTCAGGGCGCTCCCCCCCCAGCGCCCTGCACCCTCAGTGACCGGAGTGTGAAGTGTGCTGAGAGCAATGGCGCACAGCTGCAGTGCTGTGCGCTACCTTAGTTGAAGACAGGACCGTCTTCTGCCGCCGATTTCACCGGACCTCTTCGCTCTTCTGGCTCTGTAAGGGGGCCGGCGGCGCGGCTCCGGGACCCATCCAGGCTGAACCTGTGATCGTCCCTCTGGAGCTAATGTCCAGTAGCCTAAGAAGCCCAATCCACTCTGCACGCAGGTGAGTTCGCTTCTTCTCCCCTTAGTCCCACGATGCAGTGAGCCTGTTGCCAGCAGGACTCACTGAAAATAAAAAACCTAAAATAAACTTTTATTCTAAGCAGCTCAGGAGAGCCACCTAGCCTGCACCCTTCTCGTTCGGGCACAAAAATCTAACTGAGGCTTGGAGGAGGGTCATAGGGGGAGGAGCCAGTGCACACCACCTGATCCTAAAGCTTTTATTCTTGTGCCCTGTCTCCTGCGGAGCCGCTATTCCCCATGGTCCTTACGGAGTCCCAGCATCCACTAGGACGTCAGAGAAATAACAAATATAAAATGTGTGTTTGTTTTCCAGTTTCTGTATCCCTTAAAATTTAAACTTCTGTAAAAAATACAGAAACTACAATTGGTTGAAATCACTTTAATGTCCATTCCGTAGTTGTTAACTGGCACCCTGACCATACAGTTTCACAATTCTAAATTATTTCAATGCTTCAAGTCAGTCTAATGGAAAGTTGCTTTATTGTGTCATAACAAGAGGTAATTAGTCAAACAGCCCGAATCCCATGTCTTCATCAGACTCTTCCGATTCCTCTTTTACTTCTTCTTTCTTTTCTGTTAAGATAAAGACATCTACATTAAAGAATGCATGCGGAATGATTCTTTACATCATTAATTGTAAACACCAAACAGCTGCAGTTTATTACAATGTATCTGTATGTGTCTTTCAGTGTCAGGTTGAATGTACCATGAACACAAGGTACTGAAGAGTTGACAGGGTGGACTGGTACAGCCCTAAATTCATGTAGACACTTCTGAACTAGAAATGCCCTGATATATGCCTGGCAAGAACCACGTCTTTAGCAACGGCTGAAAGGCTAGAACTACAAGTGCCAGCTAAACATGCGTGTCAGAGCACACCGTAAGAAATAATTATAATTTTGTTTTTGAGAATGATGTCTGGCCCATCAACAGCATGGTGATAAACTTTTAATAATGAACCAACATGTTTTAAGAATTCACTTATTTAAGTGTACAGTATATGTAGCAGAGCTGTATTGATGTCCGTGGGTGCCCAAACTAATTAAACGTAATAAAATATGCTGGTGATGATATTAAAAAGTATCATGTGTAAATACTCCCATCACCACAAATGTGTTAGACACACTGTAGTGCCACCTGTTCATATTATGGCCAGCAGTGCTCCCTGAAAATAAAAAACCTAACAAAAGTCTTTTTCAGAGAAACTCAGAGCTCCCCTGCAGTGCATCCAGTCTCCTCTGGGCACAGGATCTAACTGAGGTCTGGAGGAGGGGCATAGAGGGAGGAGCCAGTGCACACCCATCTAAAGTCTTTAGAGTGCCCATGTCTCCTGCGGAGCCCGTCTATACCCCATGGTCCTACGGAGTCCCCAGGATCCTCTAGGACGTAAGAGAAATGTATATATTGTTTCTTGGAATGGCATTTTAATATCAACTGTATCTGATCAGTTATTTAACAACTATAGAGTTGTTTTAGATAAGGAAAAACTCTGCATGCAACGCAAAAGTCACAAATGTTTCCTACACTCAAAGACTTACCTGGTGGGGCAGCTCCACCAGCAGCTGGAGCAGATGCAGACGCAGGAGCAGCAGACACAGCTCCCCCAGAGGGTACAGAACACAGTTTGGAAAGGCCTGGTAACAAAAAATAAATAAAAAATAAGTCACACAATCTATGCTATCACGGAAAGAGAAGTTATTGCTGCACAATCATACCCATAACTAGATATCAATGTAGTATATACTGTATGTTGGTGTCAAAAATGCATCAGCCCAATAGCTAATAAAGCTATGACATACAGCTAATCCATGACTATGGAAGGCAAGCAAGCCTGTACTAAAGGCAAACTACTAAAGCTGTGTGTTCTAAACACTGAAAGGATTAAATAATAAGAATTTACTCACCGGTAATTCTATTTCTCGTAGTCCGTAGTGGATGCTGGGAACTCCGTAAGGACCATGGGGAATAGCGGGCTCCGAAGGAGGCTGGGCACTCTAGAAAGATCTTAGACTACCTGGTGTGCACTGGCTCCTCCCCCTATGACCCTCCTCCAAGCCTCAGTTAGGTACTGTGCCAGGACGAGCGTACACAATAAGGAAGGATTTTGAATCCCGGGTAAGACTCTTACCAGCCACACCAATCACACCGTACAACTTGTGATATGAAACACAGTTAACAGTATGAAACAATAGAGCCTCTCAACAGATGGCTCAACAATAACCCGATTTAGTTAACAATAACTATGTACAAGTATTGCAGATAAACCGCACTTGGGATGGGCGCCCAGCATCCACTACGGACTACGAGAAAATAAGAATTTACTTACCGATAATTCTATTTCTCGGAGTCCGTAGTGGATGCTGGGGTTCCTGAAAGGACCATGGGGAATAGCGGCTCCGCAGGAGACAGGGCACAAAAAGTAAAGCTTTAGGATCAGGTGGTGTGCACTGGCTCCTCCCCCTATGACCCTCCTCCAAGCCTCAGTTAGGATACTGTGCCCGGACGAGCGTACACAATAAGGAAGGATTTTGAATCCCGGGTAAGACTCATACCAGCCACACCAATCACACTGTACAACCTGTGATCTGAACCCAGTTAACAGTATGATAACAGCGGAGCCTCTGAAAGGATGGCTCACAACAATAATAACCCGATTTTTGTAACTATGTACAAGTATTGCAGATAATCCGCACTAGGGATGGGCGCCCAGCATCCACTACGGACTCCGAGAAATAGAATTATCGGTAAGTAAATTCTTATTTTCTCTATCGTCCTAGTGGATGCTGGGGTTCCTGAAAGGACCATGGGGATAATACCAAAGCTCCCAAACGGGCGGGAGAGTGCGGATGACTCTGCAGCACCGAATGAGAGAACTCCAGGTCCTCCTTAGCCAGGGTATCAAATTTGTAGGATTTTACCAACGTGTTTGCCCCTGACTAAATAGCCGCTCGGCAAAGTTGTAAAGCCGAGACCCCTCGGGCAGCCGCCCAAGATAAGCCCACCTTCCTTGTGGAATGGGCATTTACATATTTTGGCTGTGGCAGGCCTGCCACAGAATGTGCAAGCTGAATTGTATTACACATCCAACTAGCAATAGTCTGCTTTAGAAGCAAGAGCACCCAGTTTGTTGGGTGCATACAGGATAACAGCAAGTCAGTTTTCCTGACTCCAGCCGTCCTGGAACCTATATTTACAGGGCCCTGACAACATCTAGCAACCTGGAGTCCTCCAAGTCCCTAGTAGGCGCAAGGCACCAAAATAAGCTGGTTCAGGTGAAACACTGACACCACCTTAGGGAGAGAACTGGGGACGAGTCCGCAGCTCTGCCCTGTCCAAATGGACAACCAGATATGGGCTTTTTTGAGAAAAAAACCACCAATTTGACACTCGCCTGGTCCAGGCCAGGGCCAAGAGCATGGTCACTTTTCATGTGAGATGCTTCAAATCCACAGATTTGACTGGTTTTAAACCAATGTGATTTGAGGAATCCCAGAACTACGTTGAGATCCCACAGTGCCACTGGAGGCACAAAAAGGGGGTTGTATATGCAATACTCCCTTGACAAACTTCTGGACTTCAGGAACTGAAGCCACTTCTTTCTGGAAGAAAATCGACAGGGCCGAAATTTGAACCTTAATGGACCCCAATTTGAGGCCCATAGACACTCCTGTTTGCAGGAAATGCAGGAATCGACCGAGTTGAAATTTCTTCGTGGGGCCTTTCTGGCCTCACACCACGCAACATATTTTTGCCACATGTGGTGATAATGTTGTGCGGTCACCTCCTTTCTGGCTTTGACCAGGGTAGGAATGACCTCTTCCGGAATGCCTTTTTCCCTTAGGATCCGGCGTTCCACCGCCATGCCGTCAAACGCAGCTGCGGTAAGTCTTGGAACAGACATGGTACTTGCTGAAACAAGTCCCTTCTTAGCGGCAGAGGCCATAAGTCCTCTGTGAGCATCTCTTGAAGTTCCGGGTACCAAGTCCTTCTTGGCCAATCCGGAGCCATGAGTATAGTTCTTACTCCTCTACGTCTTATAAGTCTCAGTACCTTAGGTATGAGAAGCAGAGGATGGAACACATACACCGACTGGTACATCCATGGTGTTACCAGAACGTCCACAGCTATTGCCTGAGGGTCTCTTAACCTGGCGCAATACCTGTCCCGTTTTTTGTTCAGACGGGACGCCATCATGTCCACCTTTGGTATTTCCCAACGGTTTACAATCATGTGGAAAACTTCCCGATGAAGTTTCCATTCTGCCGGGTGGAGGTCGTGCCTGCTGAGGAAGTCTGCTTCCCAGTTTCCATTCCCGGAATGAAACACTGCTGACAGTGCTATCACATGATTTTCCGCCCAGCGAAAAGTCCTTGCAGTTTTTGCCATTGCCCTCCTGCTTCTTGTGCCGCCCTGTCTATTTACGTGGGCGACTGCCGTGATGTTTTTCCCACTGGATCAATACCGGCTGACCTTGAAGCAGAGGTCTTGCTAAGCTTAGAGTATTATAAATTTACCCTTAGCTCCAGTATATTTATGTGGAGAAAAGTCTCCAGACTTGATCACACTCCCTGGAAATTTTTTCCTTGTGTGACTGCTCCCCAGCCTCTCGGGCTGGCCTCCGTGGTCACCAGCATCCAATCCTGAATGCCGAATCTGCGGCCCTCTAGAAGGTGAGCACTCTGTAACCACCACAGGAGAGACACCCTTGTCCTTGGATATAGGGTTATCCGCTGATGCATCTGAAGATGCGATCCGGACCATTTGTCCAGCAGATCCCACTGAAAAATTCTTGCGTGAAATCTGCCGAATGGAATTGCTTTGTAGGAAGTCACCATCTTTACCAGGACCCTTGTGCAATGATGCACTGATTTTAGGAGGTTCCTGACTAGCTCGGATAACTCCCTGGCTTTCTCTTCCGGGAGAAACACCTTTTTCTGGACTGTGTCCAGAATCATCCCTAGGCACAGCAGACTTGTCGTCGGGATCAGCTGCGATTTTGGAATATTTAGAATCCACCCGTGCTGTTGTAGCAGTATCCGAGATAGTGCTACTCCGACCTCCAACTGTTCCCTGGACTTTGCCCTTATCAGGAGATCGTCCAAGTAAGGGATAATTAAGACGCCTTTTCTTCGAAGAAGAATCATCATTTCGGCCATTACCTTGGTAAAGACCCGGGGTGCCGTGGACAATCCAAACGGCAGCGTCTGAAACTGATAGTGACAGTTCTGTACCACGAACCTGAGGTACCCTTAGTGAGAAGGGCAAATTTTGGACATGGAGGTAAGCATCCCTGATGTCTCGGGACACTATATAGTCCCCTTCTTCCTGGTTCGTTATCACTGCTCTGAGTGACTCCATCTTGATTTGAACCTTTGTAAGTGTTCAAATTTTTTTAGATTTAGAATAGGTTTCACCTAGCCTTCTGGCTTCAGTACCACAATATAATGTGGAATAATACCCCTTTTCTTGTTGTAGGAGGGGTAATTTGATTATCACCTGCTGGGAATACAGCTTGTGAATTGTTTCCCATACTGCCTCCTTGTCGGAGGGAGACCTTGGTAAACCAGACTTCAGGAGCCTGCGAAGGGGAAACGTCTCGACATTCCAATCTGTACCCCTGGGATACTACATGTAGGATCCAGGGGTCCTGTACGGTCCCAGCGTCATGCTGAGAGCTTGGCAGAAGCGGTGGAACGCTTCTGTTCCTGGGAATGGGCTGCCTGCTGCAGTCTTCTTCCCTTTCCTCTATCCCTGGGCAGATATGACTCTTATAGGGACGAAAGGACTGAGGCTGAAAAGACGGTGTCTTTTTCTGCAGAGATGTGACTTAGGGTAAAAACGGTGGATTTTCCAGCAGTTGCCGTGGCCACCAGGTCCGATGGACCGACCCCAAATAACTCCTCTTCCTTTATACGGCAATACACCTTTGTGCCGTTTGGAATCTGCATCACCTGACCACTGTCGTGTCCATAA
Source organism: Pseudophryne corroboree (assembly GCF_028390025.1). Taxonomy (NCBI): domain Eukaryota; kingdom Metazoa; phylum Chordata; class Amphibia; order Anura; family Myobatrachidae; genus Pseudophryne; species Pseudophryne corroboree. Next base: position 759,133,569 of record NC_086445.1, read on the forward strand.
ACATCTTCTGGCAGATATGGACATCGCACTTACTCTTGATGCCAGAGTGCAAATATCCCTCTGTGCATCTCGCATATATAGAAAATGCATCCTTTAAATGCTCTATAGTCAATAAAATACTGTCCCTGTCAAGGGTATCAATATTTTTAGTCAGGGAATCCGACCAAGCCACCCCAGCTCTGCACATCCAGGCTGAGGCGATCGCTGGTCGCAGTATAACACCAGTATGTGTGTATATACTTTTTATGATATTTTCCAGCCTCCTGTCAGCTGGCTCCTTGAGGACGGCCCTATCTATAGACGGTACCGCCACTTGTTTTGATAAGCGTGTGAGCGCCTTATCCACCCTAAGGGGTGTTTCCCAACGCGCCCTAACTTCTGGCGGGAAAGGGTATACCGCCCATAATTTTCTATCGGGGGGAACCCACGCATCATCACACACTTCATTTAATTTATCTGATTCAGGAAAAACTACGGTAGTTTTTTCACATCCCACATAATACCCTCTTTTGTGGTACTTGTAGTATCAGAAATATGTAACACCTCCTTCATTGCCCTTAACGTGTGGCCCTAATAAGGAATACGTTTGTTTATTCACCGTCGACACTGGATTCAGTGTCCGTGTCTGTGTCGACCGACTAAAGTAAACGGGCGTTTTAAAACCCCTGACGGTGTTTCTGAGACGTCTGGACCGGTACTAATTGTTTGTCGGCCGTCTCATGTCGTCAACCGACCTTGCAGCGTGTTGACATTATCACGTAATTCCCTAAATAAGCCATCCATTCCGGTGTCGACTCCCTAGAGAGTGACATCACCATTACAGGCAATTGCTCCGCCTCCTCACCAACATCGTCCTCATACATGTCGACACACACGTACCGACACACAGCACACACACAGGGAATGCTCTGATAGAGGACAGGACCCACTAGCCCTTTGGAGAGACAGAGGGAGAGTTTGCCAGCACACACCAAAAACGCTATAATTATATAGGGACAACCTTATATAAGTGTTTTCCCTTATAGCATCTTTTATATATTTCTAACGCCAAATTAGTGCCCCCCCTCTCTGTTTTAACCCTGTTTCTGTAGTGCAGTGCAGGGGAGAGCCTGGGAGCCTTCCCTCCAGTCTTTCTGTGAGGGAAAATGGCGCTGTGTGCTGAGGAGATAGGCCCCGCCCCTTTTTCGGCGGGCTCGTCTCCCGCTCTTTAATGGATTCTGGCAGGGGTTAAATATCTCCATATAGCCCCCGGAGGCTATATGTGAGGTATTTTTAGCCAAAAAAGGTTTTCATTTGCCTCCCAGGGCGCCCCCCTCCCAGCGCCCTGCACCCTCAGTGACTGCCGTGTGAAGTGTGCTGAGAGGAAAAGGCGCACAGCTGCAGTGCTGTGCGCTACCTTAAGAAGACTGAGGAGTCTTCTGCCGCCGATTCTGGACCTCTTCTCGTTTCAGCATCTGCAAGGGGGCAGGCGGCGAGGCTCCGGTGACCATCCAGGCTGTACCTGTGATCGTCCCTCTGGAGCTAATGTCCAGTAGCCAAAGAAGCCAATCCATCCTGCACGCAGGTGAGTTCACTTCTTCTCCCCTAAGTCCCTCGTTGCAGTGATCCTGTTGCCAGCAGGACTCACTGTAAAATAAAAAACCTAAGCTAAACTTTTCTAAGCAGCTCTTTAGGAGTGCCACCTAGATTGCACCCTTCTCGGCCGGGCACAAAAATCTAACTGAGGCTTGGAGGAGGGTCATAGGGGGAGGAGCCAGTGCACACCACCTGATCCTAAAGCTTTACTTTTTGTGCCCTGTCTCCTGCGGAGCCGCTATTCCCCATGGTCCTTTCAGGAACCCCAGCATCCACTAGGACGATAGAGAAATAGAATTACCGGTGAGTAAATTCTTATTTTCTCTGACGTCCTAGTGGATGCTCGGAACTCCGTAAGGACCATGGGGATTATACCAAAGCTCCCAAACGGGCGGGAGAGTGCGGATGACTCTGTAGCACCGAATGAGAGAACTCCAGGTCCTCCTCAGCCAGGGTATCAAATTTATAGAATTTTGCAAACGTGTTTGCCCCTGACCAAGTAGCAGCTCGGCAAAGTTGTAAAGCCGAGACCCCTCGGGCAGCCGCCCAAGATGAGCCCACCTTCCTTGTGGAATGGGCATTGACAGATTTTGGCTGTGGCAGGCCTGCCACAGTATGTGCAAGCTGAATTGTACTACAAATCCAACGAGCAATAGTCTGCTTAGAAGCAGGAGCACCCAGCTTGTTGGGTGCATACAGGATAAACAGCGAGTCAGATTTCCTGACTCCAGCCGTCCCGGAAACATATTTTCAGGGCCCTGACAACGTCTAGCAACTTGGAGTCCTCCAAATCCTTAGTAGCCGCAGGCACCACAATAGGCTGGTTCAGGTGAAACGCTGACACCACCTTAGGGAGAAACTGGGGACGAGTCCTCAATTCTGCCCTATCCATATGGAAAATCAGATAAGGGCTTTTACATGATAAAGCCGCCAACTCTGACACTCGCCTGGCTGAAGCCAAGGCCAATAACATGACCACTTTCCACGTGAGATATTTCAGATCCACGGTTTTTAGTGGCTCAAACCAATGTGATTTTAAGAAACTCAACATCACGTTGAGATCCCAAGGTGCCACAAGGAGGCACAAATGGGGGCTGAATATGCAGCACTCCTTTCACAAATGTCTGAACTTCAGGTACTGAAGCTAGTTCTTTTTGAAAGAAAATTGACAGAGCCGAGATCTGTACCTTAATGGAGCCCAGTTTTAGGCCCATATTCACTCCTGCTTGCAGGAAATGCAGAAATCGACCTAGTTGAAATTTCTCTGTTGGGGCCTTTTTTGGCCTCGCACCATGCAACATATTTCCGCCATATGCGGGGATAATGCTTTGCCGTAACATCTTTCCTGGCTTTAATAAGCGTAGGAATGACTTCCTCCGGAATGCCCTTTTCCATCAGGATCCGGCGTTCAACCGCCATGCCGTCAAACGCAGCCGCGGTAAGTCTTGGAACAGACAGGGGCCCTGCTGCAGCAGGTCCTGTCTGAGCGGCAGAGACCACGGGTCCTCTGAGATCATCTCTTGAAGTTCCGGGTACCACGCTCTTCTCGGCCAATCCGGAACCACGAGAATTGTGTTTACTCCTCGCTTTCTTATTATTCTCAATACCTTTGGTATGAGAGGTAGAGGAGGGAACACATAAACTGACCGGTACACCCACGGTGTCACTAGAGCGTCCACAGCTATCGCCTGAGGGTCTCTTGACCTGGCGCAATACTTCTCTAGTTTTTTGTTTAGGCGGGACGCCATCATGTCCACCTGTGGACGACCCCATTGATTTACAATCATTTGGAAGACTTCTGGATGAAGTCCCCACTCTCCCGGGTGGAGGTCGTGCCTGCTGAGAAAGTCTGCTTCCCAGTTGTCCACTCCCGGGATGAACACTGCTGACAGTGCTAGTACATGATTCTCCGCCCATCGGAGAATTTTTGTGGCTTCTGCCATCGCCGTCCTGCTTCTTGTGCCGCCCTGTCGATTCACATGGGCGACTGCCGTGATGTTGTCTAAATGGATCAGCACCGGCTGGTGTAGGAGCAGGGATTTTGCTTGACTTAGGGCATTGTAAATGGCCCTTAGTTCCAGAATATTTATGTGAAGGGCAGTCTCCTGACTTGACCATAGTCCTTGGAAATTTCTTCCCTTTGTGACTGCCCCCCAGCCTCGTAGGCTGGCATCCGTGGTCACCAGGACCCAGTCCTGTATGCCGAATCTGCGGCCCTCCAGAAGATGAGCACTGTGCAGCCACCACAGAAGAGACACCCTGGTTCGTGGAGACAGGGTTATTAAACGATGCATCTGAAGATGCGATCCGGACCACTTGTCCAACAGGTCCCACTGAAAAATTCTGGCATGGAACCTGCCGAATGGAATTGCTTCGTAAGAAGCTACCATCTTTCCCAGGACCCGCGTGCAGTGATGCACCGATACCTGTTTTGGTTTTAGGAGGTCTCTGACTAGAGAAGACAACTCCCTGGCTTTCTCCTCCGGGAGAAACACTTTTTTCTGGGCCGTGTCCAGAATCATTCCCAGGAACATTAGACGTGTCGTGGGGACCAGCTGTGACTTTGGGATATTCAGAATCCAGCCGTGCTGGCTCAGCACTTCCTGAGATAGTGCTACTCCCACTAACAACTGTTCCTTGGATCGTGCCTTTATTAGGAGATCGTCCTAGTATGGGATAATTAAAACTCCCTTTTTTCGAAGGAGTATCATCATTTCCGCCATAATCTTGGTAAATACCCTCGGTGCCGTGGAGAGTCCAAACGGCAGCGTCTGGAATTGGTAATGGCAATCCTGTACCACAAATCTGAGGTACTCCTGGTGAGAATTGTAAATGGGGACATGCAGGTAAGCATCCTTGATATCCAGGGATACCATGTAATCCCCCTCGTCCAGGCTTGCAATAACCGCCCTGAGCGATTCCATCTTGAACTTGAATTTTTTTATGTATGTGTTCAAGGATTTCAAATTTAAAATGGGTCTCACCGAACCGTCCGGTTTCGGCACCACAAATAGTGTGGAATAGTAACCCCGGCCTTGTTGAAGTAGGGGTACCTTGATTATCACCTGCTGGGAATACAGCTTGTGAATCGCTGCTAGCACCGCCTCCCTGTCTGAGGGAGCAATCGGCAAGGCGGATTTTAGGAAACGGCGGGGTGGAGTCGCCTCGAATTCCAGCCTGTATCCCTGAGATACTATTTGAAGGATCCAGGGATCCACCTGTGAGCGAGCCCACTGATCGCTGAAATTCCTGAGGCGGGCCCCCACCGTACCTGGCTCCGCCTGTGAAGCCCCACCGTCATGCGGCGGACTTGGAAGAGGAAGCGGGGGAGGACTTTTGTTCCTGGGAACCTGCTGTTTGCTGCAGCCTTTTTCCCCTGCCTCTGCCTCTTGACAGAAAAGACCCTCCTTTTCCCCGCTTATTTTTCTGGGACCGAAAGGACTGAACCTGATAAAATGGCGCCTTCTTAGGCTGTGAGGGGACATGGGGTAAAAATGCTGACTTCCCAGACGTTGCTGTGGAAACTAGGTCGGAGAGACCATCCCCAAATAATTCCTCCCCCTTATAAGGCAAAACTTCCATGTGCCTTTTGGAATCTGCATCTCCAGTCCACTGGCGAGTCCATAAGCATCTCCTAGCAGAGATGGATAATGCACTTACTTTAGATGCCAGCCGGCAGATTTCCCTCTGTGCATCTCTCATGTATAAGACTGAGTCTTTGATATGGTCAATTGTTAGCAGGATCGTGTCTCTGTCTAACGTGTCAATATCTTCTGACAGTTTATCTGACCACGCAGCGGCAGCACTGCACATCCATGCTGACGCAATAGCTGGTCTGAGTATAATGCCTGAGTGTGTATATACAGACTTCAGGATCGCCTCCTGCTTTCTATCAACAGGTCCCTTAAGGGCGGCCGTATCCTGGGACGGTAGTGCCACCTTTTTAGACAAACGTGTGAGCGCTTTATCCACCTTCGGGGGTGTTTCCCAACGTAACCTATCCTCTGGCGGGAAAGGGAACGCCATTAGTAGCTTCTTAGGAATTAACAATTTCTTATCAGGGGAAGCCCACGCTTCTTCACACACTTCATTTAATTCATCTGACGGGGGAAAAACTACAGGTAGTTTTTTTCTCCCCAAACATAATACCCTTTTTTGTGGTACCTGGATGTAAATCAGAAATATTTAACACCTCTTTCATTGCCTCAATCATGCAGTGAATGGCCTTAACGGGCATTAAATTTGACTCATCGTCGTCGACACTGGTGTCAGTATCCGTGTCGACATCTACTTGTGCCACCTGAGATAGCGGGCGTTTCAGAGCCCCTGATGACTTTTGAGACACCTGGACAGGCACGAGCTGAAGACTCAGCTGTCCCACAGTCGGCATGTCGTCAAATTTTTTATGTAAGGAGTCTATACGTGCACTCATTTCCTGCCATAATACCATCCACTCAGGTGTCTGACCCCCAAGGGGTGACATCCCTGCTAAAGGCATCTGCTCCCCCTCCACATCATTATCCTCCTCAAACATGTCGACACAGCCGTACCGACACTCCACACACACAGGGAATGCTCCCACAGAGGACAGGACCCACAAAAGCCCTTTGGGGGGACAGAGTAAGAGTATGCCAGCACACACCAGAGCGCTATATATATACAGGGACTAACTGAGTTATGTCCCTAATAGCTGCTTTTCAATATAATATACTGTATACAGTGCCAATTTTAATGCCCCCCCTCTCTTTTCCCTCTTACTGTACTGTAGAATTGCAGGGAGCTTCCTTCCAGCCGAGCTGTGAGGGAAAAATGGCGCCAGTGTGCCGAGGAGATAGGCTCCGCCCCTTTTTCGCGGCGTATTCTCCCGCTTTTTATGGGATTCTGGCAGGGGTATTTACCTCATATATAGCCCCAGGGGCTATATATTGAGGTATTTTAGCCAGCCAAGGTGTTTTTATTGCTGCCTCAGGGCGCCCCCCCCCAGCGCCCTGCACCCTCAGTGACCGGAGTGTGAAGTGTGTATGAGGAGCAATGGCGCACAGCTGCAGTGCTGTGCGCTACCTTGGTGAAGACAGGATGTCTTCATGCCGCCGATTTTCCGGACCATCTTCTTGCTTCTGGCTCTGTAAGGGGGACGGCGGCGCGGCTCCGGGACCGAACATCAAGGCTGGGCCTGCGGTCGATCCCTCTGGAGCTAATGGTGTCCAGTAGCCTAAGAAGCCCAATCCGGCTGCAAGCAGGCGAGTTCGCTTCTTCTCCCCTTAGTCCCTCGCTGCAGTGAGCCTGTTGCCAGCAGGTCTCACTGAAAATAACAAATTCTAAGACTATAACTTTCTAAGAGCTCAGGAGAGCCCCTAGTGTGCATCCAACCTCGGCCGGGCACGAAATCTAACTGAGGCTTGGAGGAGGGTCATAGTGGGAGGAGCCAGTGCACACCAGGTAGTCTAAGATCTTTCTAGAGTGCCCAGCCTCCTTCGGAGCCCGCTATTCCCCATGGTCCTTACGGAGTTCCCAGCATCCACTAGGACGTCAGAGAAAGAATGGTTTCTGAAATATCACACTAATGTTGTTTGGGCTTTTGGAAGGAAAAGTCCCTGTGTTTAGTAAGCCACATGCATAGTGACATATGACAGACTGTACTATAGTGGCCTGAAACATGCAATTTGGAAAGATCCTATATACTGGAAAATAAAACTCAATGAATCTTATTGTTCTTGGAAGAATTAAAAGTGATGATCACAATCTGTGTGTGAAGTCACCTGTGTGCTCAAAATGGAGGAGTCTGGCCAATATTTTACTGTTTTTATGGAGACATAGCGAAGTCATTTATTTTTACAGTAAAGGGTGAGTGAACGTTTGTACACTATGGGGGGAATCCAATTACTCACAATGAAGTTGCGGTTTTGTATAAGTGCATCTACGAGTTAAAATATGCGAGTCCCACACTAGAAGGGACCGTGAGTTAGAGTACCATTGCCACAGCAACTCACACCTGTCACAGGGACTAGAACTGCCGCCTGTATGCGATCCCACATTCCGATTACAGGACACCAGCATATTAGTGTAGCTTTATAAACAAAGCAGATGCATAACAAGAACAGGCAACAAATCATGGCATATACATCCATAAAACATAAGGTGCTGTAAACACCATACCATCCACTATAGCTCTGGCGACAGCATCTTTCTTCCGAAAGATAGCACATGCACAGACCTTAGCAAATGCTGACCATTGCCACTTTCACCTATGATGGCTCCATCTTTCTGCAGACATCACTGAACAGATGGTGCTGCAAGCAGAAGGTATAGAGGGAGGCCGGTGTGCGGGCAGCATAGTCCTCCCCTGACCCATAGGCCTGTGTACACACTGCACCTAGTAGCCTACCCGTCTCTCTATGGTACAGCAATGAATACATCGACAAACAGGGATTAGAACTCCTACCAACAATAATCAGTTTGAGGAGTCAATCGTATCTCTTGCACTCTCCAAATATAATATCTTTGTATAACTTGTACTACTTTGCATGTAATTATATACACAATCATTTAAAAACCCAACCGGTACAGAGATGACATTTCTTTACTATTTTACAAGTATAATTACCAGAATTGATGAGACCTTCAAGATCTTTTCCACCAAGTTCAGAAATCACCTATAAAAAGAACAAAATATAAAATTACAGAAAATGTGTGCAGATAAAATATACAAAAACATCTTGTATTTCTGGATCAATGAACTTAAAGTATGCAGTTTAATTATCTGCAGACATAACACTGAAACATTATCTTAACCCATTTGGCAGCTTATGCTTTTAGTCACATGTGACCAGGACAATTTTTAAAACTTTTAATAGAAAAACAAACAAAAAAAAAACCCTTAAATAGTGGGGCCCATGCTGTAACTGTTGGTGGTAGCATTCAGACAGCTCACTTAAGTCTCACTAAAACCTAGGCTCAATGACTCATCTATGGAACCCTGGCGAGGACAAGATTTTCTGTATGAGGTACTCACTACCTTCGCAGAATTGTACATAAAACAATGGGCCCGATTCAGAGGTGGACCCAGATGATGTCTGTGCTGCATGTTCCGTAGCAGCAGATCCGAGAAGTTATTTTAATGCAGCAGAAAGAGTCTGCCAGCTTCCCAGATCCACTGCATGCATCTGAAGATGCAGCAGCCATCTAAGCAATCAGAATCAGCTTTATTGGCCAGGTATACTTGCGTATACTAGGAATATATGTCTTCGGTTTGCTATACAACAGCCAAGTAGGTAACCGATAAGCAGGTGTGTGTGTGTGTGTGTGTGTGTGGGGGGGGGGGGTGTTGCAAGTAAAGTCATACAGATAGGTATACCGTAGGGACACAAGTGAGTTACATGTACCGAGTTCAGCAGGCGGACCGCTTGAGAAAAGACTTTTGAAGCTTCTGGTGGACCCAGCGGGGACAGCCCTGTAACGACTGCCTGAAGGAAGCAAGTTAAAACATGCTGTGGCCGGGGTGTAGCTGGTCCTTTACTATCTTCGTTGCCCGCTTTGTAGCTCTGGACAGGTACAGGTCCTGAACTGAGGGAAAGTCGGCCCCCATGATCTTCTCTGCGGTTCTGGCCACCTTTTGGAGCCTGCATCTGTCCCTCGCGCTGGCGGATCTGTACCATACCAGTATCGAGGCGCACAGTACCGACTCCACAGTAACGGAGTAGAAGAGGAGCCAGAGCTTCTGTGGGATTTTGAACTTTCCTGACAGTGGCGTCAGCGTTGGACCCTCATTTAAGCTCATCTGCTAGGGCTTGGTGCATGGACTTTGATGGTTTCTTGTAGTTGGTTATGGATTGCATTCCTTTGCATACAGATACAGGGTCACTGATGGAGATCGTTTGTCAGAGAACTGCTTTTTTGCTAGCCTGATTTCTTTAGTCAGAGAGTTCCTAGTTCGGTTGTATAGTGCTCTGTCACTGTCTCTCTCTGTCAGATCGTTCAAGTCAGTTGCCGAGGCTTCGAAGACCCCCCATTCCGTGCAGTTGAAGCAGGCCTGAAGCTTCATCTTAGCCTCGTTGGTCCATTTCTTAACAGTCTTGACAACAGGCTTAACCGCTCTCAGCTTTTGTGTATAGGTAGAGAGTAGGTGGACAAGGCAGTGGTCAGATAGGCCAAGTGCAGCACGTGGGATAGACCGGAAGGTAGACTTGAGGGTAGTGTAGCAGTGGTCAAGGATGCGCCCTTCCCTAGTGGGACACTTGACTTGTTTGTACTTCGGTAGCTCCTTGCTCAGGTTAGTTCTGTTGAAGTCGCTCAGCACTATAAGCAGAGAGTATCTCAGCGCAGGAATGCAATCCGTTGGTTTTGATGAGATGTCTGTGTAGAGTAGAACAAGTTAAAGGTAAGTCCTTGGATATTTATGATGATTCATGTCAGTTGTGGTGAATTTAAGCTGTTTTATGGAGATGATCAGGAGCATGCAAAGAGGAGGCAGCCATCTTGGCTGGCATCTAAGTATCCGCATTCTGAGCAACCCTACATTTGCTCAGAATGTCCACCAGAACTAACCTGCCAAGGCCAGTGACTCTGCTCTTGGGAAAACAGTCGCTGGCTTAGGCCTTCCCCCGGAAAAGAAAGCGGCATGCGAGGATATACATAGTGGCACCGAACCTATTCGTTTTTTCTTGTGTTTCCAGCTTTGACCAGTTTATCCCTTTGCTGAACACAATACTTGTATTTACATGAGCTGGGGGCAGTACTTCCCTAAATATTATTCTGTGTAGTTATTACAGAGAAAGTCCAATCATCCACATCAGCTCTTGTATCAGAGGTGCTTACAGTATAAAGTCTTTACCTTAGGGTGGGTACACACAAGAACAATCTCAGACAGATGTTTCTCCGATTTGGCCGTAAACTACGTATCGGGCGGATCGTTCAATGTGTACCCGTGCAGCACGGCTAACCAGATGATATCGTTAATAATGCCATGCTGCTGAATGCAGCATGGCATGTTAGATTGTGATGTTGTCCCACGCATCATGCGTACGCACTTGCCGATAACCGGATCCAGTCGCCTGGCTACACACCATTCTGATGTGTAGCTGGCCTTGAAGACACTATGTAGTGTAATTTTCTTCCCAGGTGCCAATTAACTAGTATTGTTTTGGAGTGTGGCAGGAAACACCAAAAGGACGGGAGTGGACAGTGATGGTAAGTATCACTACTTCTCTGTATAAAACTCACAAAATAAGGCATCATTTGTTGAAAATAAGAGAAGTGGTAAAAGACAATTTGTCCTACAGTGTCAAACATCAAAGTATTTTAATAGGAACGATATTTATGTATTACCATGTCAAAGCGCACCAGGCAATCATAAGTTAACTGTAAACGGATAACTAACCTTTTGTAGACGTTCGTCATCAGCATTAATACCAATGCTGGACAGGATCTTTTTTATATCCTTTGCTGAGGGGCTGCTGTTACCACCAAGGGTGGCAAGCAGGTAAGCGGCCATGTAACGCATTCTACAATAAAAACAAAAAAGTTATAGTTTATATTCACACACAAAAAAAACAAAAAACTATTTCCGTATTATCCACAATCGATTAATGAATTAATATCGTTCCTACAGGTGTTAACTTTTATAAAAAAATAATTTAGGCATCTCTAAAGGCGATACCATTAATATAGCCTTGTATATATGGAAACCATTTCCCCAATTCACTGTCCTGGCTCCACTCAGGAAATTAACCATGTTAAAAATCCCCAATTTGCTAGGTTATCTGGATTTCAAAACATGTTTAATATTCCCGATTCCCCGGCCATTGCAGTATGTTGCAGGTATATAGAAACCAATAGCCAACAAGGCTCTTGTATGACCTACGACCCCCATACATCTGCGGCATACTGCCACAATCTGCTGTTCCCCCAATGTCCGTCTGGGGGCATTGGGAATATTAAACATGTTTAAAAATCCTGATTCCTCATTCACAACCAAAAACTGTTGAGATTGACAAATCAGATTTTTAACATGGTTAATTTCCCCAATTTCCTGCCAAACATCCATGGCCGCTGATCAGTAGTGGTGCCAGCGAATAGGGGAATCTGCTTCAAGGTTCATGGCGGCCATAAGGGGTCTATTTATTTAGGGACAAAATTACCCCTGGATTTATTAGCATTCTTCATTTTCCATACACATTAAAAAAAATAATTTTAGGTTTCTATTTTTTAACAAAGTTTATTTTTTAACGAATGAGCTACTGGAAAGCCATGTCTTAGCTTCTAGTGCAGGGTGCATATGTGAACTGGCAAAACTAGAACGCCAACGCAGGGAAGACCAGGACAGGCCGAAACAGCTTAATAATCATGATCAGAAATAAGTGTACTAAGCTTATGTGGAAGCTGGATCATGAGACCGCCCATGTGTCATCCCATCTAGTATATAAATGTCAGAACTAATTATTACTTCATTCAAAACAAAAGAAAGGAAATGGTTAAACGTAATACACATGTGGCTATGAGGAGCAGCAGAGACCAGCACAGGCAGAGGGTTCCTGTGCATATGCCGGTCACACAGCCCCAGCCAGATAATGGTGCAGCAGCAGCACCGGCGGCGTGTGTCGGCTCTGCCCCTGCCCGCCGACACCATGTGCAGCTCTCCCCGGCGCCCGGGCCAGCAAGCGGGTAGGGACCCCTCACACATGTCATCAAAATAGGGAGAGGCCGCAGGGACCCCCATACATCACTCACTTAAGTCTGTAACAGACACGAAACGATGTGCACGCTCCTGTTCTTCTACTCCGAGAGAGGAAAGAGAGAGAGCACGGGGTTTCCAATGCAAAAAATCTGGGTTAACAGAGATCAAAGGTCAACCGCAAATCCCTTTCTAAAGTCTGACAAAATAATGTCTCCTCGATAGCTAATAAAGTTTTAGCTTAGTACGTGGGGAGCGCTATGTGTTTTGGTGAAGTAATACTTAGATATTAGATATCGTATGGTCCCGAGTGACTGTGGGGAGCATGCGCAGTGAAGCGCATCGCCCTGTACCTAACACGCATGCGCAGTATAAGAGCGTGCTCTAGCATAAACACGGAAATGATATCCCGCATTAGGTGCAGTACTGGTGGCCGGATACATAGTAATGGGTGGTGTAATCGCGCGCATGCGCACTGGGAGACAACACCTGCCCCGTCTTAATTACAGCTAGAGCAGTGGTTCTGAAACTCGGTCCTTAGGACCCCACACAGCAGTGACGTGCGGTGAAGTCAGTGGCTGGGGAGGCAACCAAACCGCCCCCTCCTTAAAAAAAAAAAAAAAAAAACGTAGAGTACCCCTTGCATCGCTGAACCAGCCAGGGGGATAATGCCATAGCAGGGGAGACACTCTGTATGGGGTCCCCCTGCCATAACATTAACACCCCACATTCCACAGAAAGTGGGGCGCCTCAAAATTTTACCCCCTCCTGAGCAACAACCAGCACTGGGCGGTGGGTGTGGGGTTCATGCTATGATATTGTTCTTTTCAGGCGGCCTACAGGTCCCAGCAAGCCCGCCCCAGCATGCCAGCACTAGGGAGAACCACAAGTGCCAGCATGCCCGGACATTAAGGGGCCCGCTGGCACCTGTAGTTCACCTGTAAAGAAAAGGAATATTGTTCTTTACAGGCGGCCTACAGGTCCCAGCGAGCCTGCCCCAGCATGCTGGCACTTGGAGAAGCACAAGTGCCAGCATGCCCGGGCATTAAGGGGCCCGCTGGTACCTGTAGTCCACCTGTAAAGAAAATATTAAAATAAATACAAAACACAGTTTTAAAATAAAATTTCTGCTGCGGGGTACACTGGGCTCCACAAGGATTGGACACTGGGGTGTAGAGTAGGATCTTAATCCGAGGCACAAACAGGCTCAAAGCTTTGACTGTTCCCAGAATGCACAGCGCTGCCTCCACTATAACCCCGCCTCCCTGCACAGGAGCTCAGTTTTGTAAGTTGGTGCTGCAGTAAGCAGGCACTTAACAGAGGGGCTGCAGTAAGCAGGCACTTAACAGAGGGGCTGCTCCAAGCAGCCCTAAGAAAAGCTATGAGGTAAAAAGTGAAGACTTCAAGGGCAGCAGTGGTGGTAAATGTCTTGTGACATTCACTGCTGCAGCTCCAGCTCTCCCCAGCGGCGCTGTATACTCCCGAGCCCTGGTTGCCGGGAACCTACAGCGGAAGCTCCGGTTTTCTTCACGTTAGACACACACGGCTGGGGCTCTCCAGGATCGCGTGGCCGCGCTTCGGGAGGTGGCAAGTGGGTCCCGCTTGCGGGACCCGGTCTTTATCGCGATCCGGCGCGGTCAGTGAGAGGCGGGCCGCGCGCGCTGGCGGTGGACACTGTGGATACAGGCGATCCCACTAGATCACTAGGGCATGGGAGCAGGTCAGGTTTTCTCTCTAAACCAATTCTTATATCGCCCATAGTACCCGGTGGTTCTGCCAGCAGAGGGGATAAGGCTTAGACCTGAAACCCCTCCCCCAGCCCCAGGGCGCCGTTTCTAGCAAGTGTTCTCGCCCTGGAGCTGCATCTCTGTCTTTTCCACACTCCCTGTCAGTGTCTGCGGCACCATTATCCCTCAGCTCACTGTTCCTGGGACTGCTTGGGCAAATCCTCCTATGTAAAGCCGCCTGGTTGTCAGTGCTGTGACTTTACATGACACTTAAGTATTCTACCTGCCTTTTTTTAGTCAGTGTTAGTAAGAAAGAGTGCACTTAGGGTTTTATAGTACAATTATCCTGTGATATACATCCAGTTCTTACTGTGTACTGTTATATCTATTGTTATATAGCTGTGTAAGCTAGTCCAGTGCAGTATTATTGTCAGTAATAACCTCTGCATTGTACAAACTGTGACTATCTGTGTGTGCATCTGATAGCTGAGTGTTGTCCATTTCGTGTCTTTCACTCAACTTGCTATCCCTATATTCTATAACCTGAGGGAGCTTGGTGCATCAGGTTTTATCTAATATATGATTTTCACAAAGATATACTGTATTATGTATTTTTCTCTGTGATTTAGTCACCATATCTCTCCTTTATCTCTGCTGGTGCTGACTACACTGCACAGGGGTTTGGGTTTAGAGGTATAGTGCTGCTGATAATTGTACTGTGTTACCTCATACTGCAAGTATATCATGTCTGCTTCTGATGGTAACGGTTCTGGGGCTGAACACACTGCCGGTGTTGCTGAAGCCACAGATCCATATGAGGAGAATATAGCAGCTGTGGGCTCTGGTTCTGGGGGCTCCTTGCCCCCCAGTGGGACTGTGGCAACGGAGGTACATACTGACCCACCGTGGGCCGCTTTTTCCACGCTTCATAAACTAACACCCCCTATGGGACCCCCAATGCCGGTACAACCGTATGTGGTCCCTGCAGCTAACCCGCTGTGGGCGCACGATTTATCTGCTCAGTTAAAGAAGCTGAACCAGTCCCTGACTACTAAAAAGTCTGACCATCGCTCGCCTAAGTCCAAGGGGTCCTCTAAGCGAGCGCTTGTCTCCTCACAATTCACTGCTGTCACTGACACCTCGTCTGATGAAGACGGCACGTATACTGACCCCACAGGTTCTGACTCATATACGGCTGATGGGGAGGGTAGTTCACATGTGGATGTTCCTGATCTTGTGGAGGCTATTAAATTAATTCTACAGATTACGGATGATCCCGAGCCATCCGTCCCTCCTAAGAAACCAGATAGGTTCAAGCGTCAGAAGGTGGTTAAACAAGTTTTACCTCACTCTGACCACCTAGTGGATATACGTCAGGAACCCTGGGAAAACCCGGGTACGAAGTTTGTGCTATCCCCTCGCTCCAGAGCTGTCTAAGAATTGGGAAACGCCTCCTCCAGTGGACTCACATGTGGTTAGGATGGTGGTTTCCTCAGCTCTGCCTGTCACTACCGTCACGTCTCTAAAAGAGCCTACGGATAAGCGTGTGGAGGGTTGTCTGAAAGCGATTTACCCCCTCACGGGTGCTGCGCAAAGGCCCACTATTGCAGCTACATGGGCTGCCGAGGCTATTGAAGCGTGGGCCTTGGAGTTAGATACTGAAATCTCCTCTGACCATGCTAGACAATGCTTGTCATATATTGTCACAGCTTCTCGCTATATTAAAGAGGCAGCTTCGGATGCCGGTATCCTAGCAGCCAAGGCCTCTACTACGTCAGTCCTGGCTCGCCGGATATTGTGGCTGAGATCCTGGTCTGTGGATCTGGATTCTAGAAAAACCCTGGAGGTACTCCCTTTCAAGGGAGATATTCTGTTTGGGGAGGACTTAAATAAGATAGTGGCTGACTTGGCTACTGCCAAAACTGCCTGTCTACCAAATACCGCTCCTTCTGTGTCGAAGGCTAAAGGTACGTCCTTTCGCCCCTTTCACCCTTCAGGTAAAGCAAAAGGTCAGGCGTACCACAAGCAGGCCCGCACTTCCAAACCTGGTAAGCCGAAGCCCAAAATAGCCTGGGCTGCCCGTCAGCCAGCTTCCAAGACCGATAAGCCTGCCGCATGACGGGGCGGGCCTCCCCCTGGGGGATCCCAGGGTGGGGGGCCGGCTTCTAGGGTATACCCAGGAATGGTTGAAGACCACTTCAGATGCCTGGGTACGGGAAGTTGTCACTCGAGGTTACGCCATAGCCTTCAAAAACCGAAACCCTCATCGATTTTGCCAGACAAACGTCCCATCGGAACAGACAAAGGCAAACACTCTGCATTCAGTGGTACAGACCCTCCTGGATACAGGAGTCGTAGTACAGGTGCCTCTTGCTCAGAGGGGCCGGGGGTACTATTCTCCGCTGTTTCTAGTCCCGAAACCGAATGGGTCCTCCCAGCCCATTCTCAATCTCAAGGCATTGAACAGGTTTGTGAAGGTTTCCAAGTTCCGTATGGAAACCCTTCGTTCTATAGTTCTGGCCTTGGAACCTGGGGACTACATGGTCTCCCTGGATATACAGGATGCTTACCTGCATATTCCTATAGCAGCGTCACATCAGCAATACCTGAGGTTCGCTATTGGCAACCTTCATTACCAGTTTTGGGCGTTACCTTTTGGTTTGACAACGGCTCCGCGAGTCTTCACCAAAGTAATGGCGGTGATGACGGTGGTACTCTGCCGTCAAGGGGTCAGGATACTGCCGTACCAAGACAACTTGTTAATCCTGCCAAATTCCCCAGAACTTCTCCTGTGTCATCTGGATATGACGGTCCGGTTTCTACAAGCCCACGGGTGGCTCATCAACTGGAAGAAATCCTCCCTGGTCCCTGCTCAGAGCATGGTGCACCTGGGAGCGCTATTGGACACTTACAACCAGCGGTTGTTCTTGTCTCAGGAGAAAGTCCTGAAGCTTCAGGACAGGATTCGTTGCTTCCTTTCTCGTCCGCAAGTGTCGACACATTCTGCAATGCAGGTGCTGGGCCTCATGGTCTCAGCATTCGACATGGTGGAGTATGCTCAATTCCATTCTCGCCCCCTCCAGAGGCTGATTCTTGCCAAGTGGGATGGCCTGCCTCACCGGATCAGGTCTCACATGATCTCATTGACTCCGGAGGTCCGTCTGTCGCTACTTTGGTGGCTCCGGGACCAACAGTTGTGCAGGGGCCGTCCCTTCTGGATATCCAACTGGGTCCTGTTGACGACAGATGCCAGTCGTAGAGGTTGGGGCGCGGTGCTGGAGCAACACTCCCTTCAGGGTCGGTGGACCAAGGAGGAGTCTCTCCTCTCGATCAACATTCTGAAATTGCGGGCGGTCTTCAATGCGTTTAACCTGGCCCAGCATTTAATTCAGAACCGTCCTGTTCAAATACAGTCGGACAACGGCACCACTGTGGCTTACATAAATCATCAAGGCGGCACTCAAAGCCGTTCAGCAATGAAGGAAGTCTCACGGATTCTACGTTGGGCGGAACGCCATCTACCGGCCATATCGGCAATATTCATTCCGGGAGTCCTGAATTGGGAAGCGGACTTTCTCAGTCGTCAGGACGTGCATGCCGGTGAGTGGAGCCTCCATCCAGAAGTGTTTCAACTCCTAGTGGAAAAGTGGGGTCTTCCAGATGTAGATCTGATGGCGTCTCGACACAATCACAAGGTTTTGGTCTTCGGAGCAAGAACAAGAGATCCTCAAGCAGCATTCGTGGATGCGCTGGCGGTGCTGTGGTGGTTTTGGAATGCCGTACGTGTTCCCTCCAGTGTCACTCCTGCCCAGGGTAATTCGGAAGTTCAAGCAAGAAAAAGGAAATCTGCTTCTCATAGCTCCGGCGTGGCCCAGACGGCACTGGTTCTCAGACCTGCAAGGCCTATCGTCAGAGCGTCAATGCCCAGACCTCCTCATTCAGGGCCCCTGTGTCTACCAGGACCTAGCCCAGCTGTCTTTGACGGCATGGCTCTTGATGCTTCCGTCTTGAGGGCTAAGGGTTTTTCTGAAGAGGTCATTAAAACTATGTTGCGGGCCCGGAAACCGGCTTCTGCTTGGATTTACTATAGGGTCTGGCATTCCTACTTTGTTTGGTGCGCATCTAATAATTATGACGCTTCCAAGTTTAGTACAGCCAAACTTTTGGCTTTTCTGCAGCAGTGCCTAGATTTAGGCCTGCATCTGGCCTCCCTCAAGGTTCATATTTCTGCCTTGTCGGTGTGGTTTCAGAGAAAAATTGCGACTTTACCTGATGTTCATACTTTCACTCAGGGTGTGTTGCGTATCCAACCTCCCTATGTCCCTCCTGTGGCTCCTTGGGACTTGTCGGTAGTTTTGTAGGCGTTGCAAGAGCCTCCGTTTGAACCTCTGGGTTCAGCTGACCTTAAGTGGCTTTCCCTTAAGATGGTGTTCTTGCTGGCTATTGCCTCTGCTAGAAGAGTGTCGGATCTGGGTGCCTAGTCTTGTAGTTCCCCATATCTGATTTTTCACCGTGACCGGGCGGCTCTTAGGACTCGTCCCGGATATTTACCTAAGGTGGTTTCTTCGTTCCACCTTAATCAGGATATGGTGGTTCCGGCCCATGTCTCTCCTGATCTGTCTCCCAAAGAGAGGTCTTTGGATGTGGTACGGGCTCTCCGTATCTATGTGAAGAGAACTGCTTCTGTTCAAATAGCTGATTCTCTCTTTGTTTTGTTTGGATTTCACAAACGTGGCTGGCCTGCTCACAAGCAGACCCTGGCCAGATGGATTAGAATGGTGATTGCACATGCTTATGTGAAGGCTGGTCTATCAGCTCCTACTCACATTACGGCCCATTCTACTCGGTCTGTTGGACATTCTTGGGCGGCCCAACGTGGTGCGACCCTTGAACAATTGTGCAAGGCGGCTATGTGGTCCTCCGGGAACACGTTCATAAGGTTCTATGCCTTCGATACTGCCGCTTCCCAGGATGCTTCCTTTGGATGCCGGGTTCTTGTGCCCGCTACAGTGCATCCCCTCCCATAAGGAACTGCTTTAGGACATCCCCATTGTCCAATCCTTGTGGAGCCCAGTGTACCCCGCAGCAGAAAACGAGATTTATGGTAAGAACTTACCTTTGTTAAATCTCTTTCTGCGAGGTACACTGGGCTCCACAAGGCACCCACCCTGACGCACTTGGC
Organism: Pseudophryne corroboree; assembly: GCF_028390025.1. NCBI lineage: Eukaryota > Metazoa > Chordata > Amphibia > Anura > Myobatrachidae > Pseudophryne > Pseudophryne corroboree. Next base: position 759,152,722 of record NC_086445.1, read on the forward strand.
TTCTTTGGGTTGGTATGGCATTAGCCGCTGACACTTCTCTTGTCGTGAGAGTGTGGTGTATGTGGCTACTAACCATTGTCGTCTCTTTTCCTGCTACTGCATTGGGCTGGTTAACTAAAAACTGAGCTCCTGTGCAGGGAGGCGGGGTTATAGAGGAGGCGGCGCTGTGCATTCTGGGAACAGTCAAAGCTTTGAGCCTGTTGGTGCCTCGGATCAAGATCCTACTCTACACCCCATTGTCCAATCCTTGTGGAGCCCAGTGTACCTCGCAGAAAGAGATTTAACAAAGGTAAGTTCTTACCATAAATCTCGTTTTATTATTCAGGGTCTTCACCTGGGAGGCGGCGGCCTTTAAGCTCTTTTGTATAGCCGCCGCCTGCCCAGGGCTTCCGACGTCTTCCTCCGGCGTCTTCACCAGTGAGGCGACGGCCTAAAAGCTCTTTTGCATGGCCGCTGCCTGCCTAGGGCTTCCGGCGTCTTTACCTGGTGGGCGGCGGCCTTTAAGCTCTTTTGCATGGCCGCCACCCATCCAGGACTTCCACGGCGTCTTCAATCTTCAGTAGCTCTTCACTGCTCCTCCTCCACCATCGGACTGACAGCCGCTGCCTCGCGCTGACTTATATAAGTCAGCCTGAGGGGGCGGGGCGATGACGTGGCGAACTGTGATTGGCTCCCAGTGGCCATCTTTAATTTCAAAATGGGTACCGCTCTGCTGCCAAACTCTTCAGAATGGCAGGCAGGGAACTCGGATCAGTGCCTGCCGCCACAGACGCCCGCACCACCACCATATCACGCCGCGTCCCGCCTCCCGCAACTCCGCCGCATTCGCCCGCACCCAGTGAGTGATGGCAGCGGATCTAGTGACAGATCCACTGGCCAATCACATCTGGCATCACTGACAGGGGCGTGCTTTCATGGATTGAAAGCACGTCCCTGTATGAAAGCGGCACTTTAGTAGGTGCCACTTTCCTTTATATTTTCAGTGGGCATTTACAGCCGAAGGCTTGGCTAGCCCCCGCCCGCCCCCATTCCCATTCACAACGGGAGGCACCACGATCGGTGGCTCCCAAACCCATTTAAACAGAAGTAATTATTAGTTTAATATAAAGGAGATACTTATGACACAGAATATGTGTCATAAGTATCTACTTTGTATTATTTTACTCATTAATGACAGGGGAGGCACTGCCTCCCCTGACTGCACGTCCCTGCCACACAGTGCATGTTTTGCAGGTAACCCAGCAGGTGCGCAGGTGTATTAATTACTCACTGACACATTTTAAAAGGCCCACAGGTGGAGCTAATTATTTCACTTGCGATTCTGTGAGGTGACCTGCAAAACATGCACTGTGTGGGGCCCTGAGGACCGAGTTTGAGAACCTGTGTACTAGAGCACAGTGCATGTTTTGCAGGCAACCCAGCAGGAGCACAGGTGTATTCATTACTCACTGACACATTTTAAAAGGTCCACAGGTGGAGCTAATTATTTAACTTAGGATTCTGTGAGGAGACTTGCAAAACATGCACCGTGTGGGGTCCTGAGGACCAAGTTTGAGAACCTGTGTACTAGAGGGTACTAGAGGTGGGTAGCGTCTAGTTTACCTTCGTTGAGAGGACCTTTCCAATAAGTCACTGGATCCACGTAACAAACTATTTGGAATAGTAACCTGTAGCTAGCAGAGCGAAACACCGTGCAACCATTTTAAATTTTAGAACTATATTAAGATGAAAGCGGTAAACGAAACTCCATATCTGTCAACTGTCCCAGCGTTCCATGCACAGTCACGTTTTAAAGATTTGTGTCCCACTGTGATTTACTCAACATTAACTGCACAATAAAATGTATCTTTTCATGCATATTTCTTATGCTGGCCATACATTAGTATGACTCGCATTAGATGCGAGTCGTACTAATGAGCTAGCCGCCGGGCATGCAACTTTTGCACTGTACAATCTGTCGTACCTCCGGGATCGGCTGATCCTATTTGCTGCACATATGATCAGCTGATGCGACCTGCGGGGCCGCGCGTCATATTCGCACCCATTAACATGCACAATGGGGGTCATTCCGAGTTGTTCGCTCGTTGCCGATTTTCGCTATACTGCGATTAGTCGCTTACTGCGCATGCGCAAGGTTCGCAGAGCGCATGCGCTTAGTTATTTTACACAAAAGTTAGGTATTTTACTCACGGCATAACAAAGCTTTTTCATCGTTCTGCTGATCGGTGAGTGATTGACAGGAAGTGGGTGTTTCTGGGCGGAAACTGACCGTTTTCTGGGAGTGTGCGGAAAAACGCAGGCGTTTCAGGGAAAAACACGGGAGTTGCTGGTGAAACGGCGGAGTGTCTGGCCGAACGCTGGGTGTGTTTGTGACGTCAAACCAGGAACGAAACTGACTGAACTGATCGCAATGTAGGAGTAAGTCTCGAGCTACTCAAAAACTGCTAAGAAGTCTCTAATCGCAATTTTGCTAATCTTTCGTTCGCAATTCTGCTATGCTAAGATACACTCCCAGAGGGCGGTGGCAAGCAGCTAGCGAGTGAACAACTCGGAATGAGGGCCAATGTGCATGCACGGGTCGTATGATAGGTTGATATCGTCACTGGCGTGCGCAGCACATTTTATTAGGGGGTGCACCGTCGGAGGGGTGTGTCTAGCACCGCCTTTTGGGCGTGTTTAGCACCATCTATTGATGGTCAACGCATATAAAATATCCACCCTTGTACCAATCCTAATAAAGCAGATACATTGTCAGATGTTGTGGTGTGCACCAAACAAACACCCCTGATGGCACTCGCTGCAATTACACTGCTCCTCCTCAGCCTGGTCTGGCTCCCCCTGTCTTTCCCCTGCAAGCTGCAGCAGCTTACTTACAAGTCAGTAACTAAACTGACAGTAGCAGACTGGTATTGCTGCCGCTGCTGGAAAAACGAGTGAGGTGTCAATTCTGCTGCCATCTGCATGCCAGTATTGAATTTGTCTTCCTAAGAGGAACGCTGGCTGCATGCTGATCCTCATCAGTGGCTGGCGTTGGCATAGAATAGAAGGAGAGAGGTGTGTATGTGGTGGGTGTGACGGGTGGGCGTGCGAGCAGCATGACGTAATCACATCACATCACGCTGTTTCTGTACATGGAGGTGGAGCTGGGAATTTGAAAGACGGTGGCAGTGGCACTCTCGATTAACCCAGGCGTCTGGTCAGTAATGCAGTCCTGACAGGGTGCAAAGCAGAGGGGACAGTAATCAGCCTGCTCTGCAATCGCTGCATCAGGCATGTGAGATCGGGGTGCCGGACATTAGGGGGTGCCTGTGCGCACCAGGCACCCCCCCTGCGCACACCTATGGATATCGTGTATTTGTACACGATATCGACCTAGTGTATGGCCAGCATTATAGTTGTTACATACATGATAACCTTTTAAAATAATCTCTAGAGACACTGTTCTGGAACAGATTCATCCAAAAACCTTGAGCATGGCATTGTCTCCTCTATGGGGTATATTTACTAAAGTGCAGGTTTTTAGAAGTGGAGATTTTGCAAGTAGCAACCAATCAGATTCTGGCGGGTTTTTTTTCTAGAAGGTGCTAGATAAATAAGAAGAATTTGATTGGTTGCTATGGGCAACTGCTCCACTTCTAAAAAACCCGCACTTGAATAAATATACCCCTACATGTTTATATAGGTTGGATACGGGATCCCAGTAGTCGGGATTCCGGTGGTCATAATACCGACCTTGGCATCCCGACTGTTTAATCATAAATGGGAATAGGGAAAGGGATATTTCTGCTGCAGGGTACACTGGGGTTCCACAGGGAATAACATCGGGGTGTATAGTAGGATCTTGATCCGAGGCACCAACAGGCTAAAAGCTTTGACTGTTCCCAGAATGCATAGCGCCGCCTCCTCTATAACCTCGCCTCAATGCAGAGGAGCTCAATTTTGTAGTTGGTGCCTGCAGTGCAGGCAGACAACATGCTGCGCTGCTCCAGCAGCCCTCAGAAGAGCTTTTTTAAGTGAATTTTGAAGACTTCAGGTTCTGCAGCAGAGACACTGTTAGTGTTAGTTGTCAGTCAGACATCTCCTGCTGCAGCTCCATCACCTCCCCCAGCGGCGCTGTATACTCCCGCGCCCTGGTTGCCGGGTACTTACAGCGGAGGCTCCGGTTTTCTTCAGTCAGGCACACACACACCACCGCAGCTCTACAGGATCTCGTGGCCGTACTTCGGGAGGAGGTAAGTGGGTCCCCCATGGGGGACCCGCAAGAAATTGCGATCCGGTGCGGCCAGTGGGAGGCGGGCCACGCGCCCTGGCCTGGTCACTGTGGCAGTACAGTGACCCCACTAGACCACCAGGGCAAGGGCACAGGTCGGTTTTACTAAAAACCGTTTGTCTATTGCCCACAGTACCCGGTGGTGAAGTCAAGCAAGGGAATAAGGCTCTGACCTGTAGCCCCTTCCCCAGCCCCAGGGCGCCATTCAGAGTAAATGTTTCCACCCTGGAGCTGCATATCTCTCTCTCCCTCACTCCCTGTCAGCGATTGGGTGCCATCTTCACATGCTGAGCTGATCCTGGGACTGTTTGGGCAATCCTCCACTGTAAAGCCGCCTGCATGTCAGTGCTGTGCATTTTACAGGACACTTAAGTATTCTACATGTATTTTGACAGTGTTAGTTAAGAAACAGTGCATTTATTCAGGGTAATGTAGTACAAGTTCTCTGTGATATACATCCAGTGTTTTACTGTGCATTGATATATCTATTAATCTGTATAGCTTTACTCAGTATTACTTAGTATTGCTAGTCCAGTGCAGTTTTATTGCATGTCATAATTTCTGCAATGTACATGTGACTGTGTGTGTGTGTGTGTGTGTGTGTGTGTGTGTGTGTGTGTGTGTGTGTGCATATACAGCTGCTGTGTGACTTCCATTCCATGTACTGTATGTCACTCAGATTGCTATCCCTATAATCTGTACCCTGCAGGGGGCTAAATGCGTCAGGGGTATTAGTTCATATAGGTGTTTCACAGGATATACTTATTGAGTATTTTTCTCTGTGATTTTCAGTCACCATACACCTCTTGAATTCTCTGTTTGTGCTAATACACTGTTAAGGTATTAGGCTACTGATATTGTACTGGGTTGCCCATGAATTGAGCTTTCAGGTATGTCAGCTACAAGGGGCGACGGAGCTGGGCTGATCCCACAATGCTGACTTAGCTTCTACTAAAACAGCGTGTCTACCTAGTACTGCTCCTTCGGTGACGAAGGTTAAGAGTACTTCAGGTAAAGCCAAAGGTCAGGTGTACCCGAAACAGGCTCGCACTTCCAAAACCGCTAAGCCCAAGCCTAAATGTGCCTGGGCTGCCCGTCAACCTTCTTCCAAAACTGACAAGCCTGCTGCATGACGGGGCGGGCCTCCCTCTGGGAGATCCCAGAGTGGGAGGCCGACTTCTAGGGTTTACCGCCTGGGTACGGGAAGTCGTCACTCGCGGATACGCCATATCCTTCAAGAATCGTCCCCCTCATCGATTTTGCCTGACAGACGGCCCTTCGGATCAGGTGAAGGCAAAAACTCTTAATTCGGTGGTACAGTCCCTACTGGACACAGGAGTGGTAGTACAGGTGCCTCTGGCTCAGAGAGGCAAGGGGTACTATTCAGCGCTGTTCCTAGTCCCGAAACCGTATGGGTCCTCTCGGCCCATTCTCAACCTCAAGTCCTTGATCAGATTTGTGAGAGTCTCCAAGTTTCGTATGGAAACTCTTCACTCTGTTGTTCTGGCCTTGGAGCCTGGGGGTTATGTGGTCTCCCTGGACATACAGGATGCTTACCTGCATATTCCTATTGCAATGTTGCATCAGCAGTACCTGAGGTTTACTGTGGGCAACCTCCATTACCAATTTTGGGCTTTACCTTTTGGTTTGACCACGGCCCCGCGTGTCTTTACAAAGATCATGGTGGTAATGACGGCTGTACTTCGCCGTCAAGGGGTCAGGATCCTCCCGTATTTGGAAGACTTGTTGATCCTGGCAAATTCCCCCTGAAATTCTCCTACATCATCTGGATCTGACGCTCCAGTTTCTGCAAGCCCATGGGTGGCTCATCAACTGGAAGAAGTCTTTCCTGGTCCCTGCTCAGAGCATGGTGCACCTAGGGGCATTGTTGGACACTCACAACCAGAGGTTGTTCTTGTCTCAGGAGAAGGTCCTGAAACTTCAGGACAGGATTCAATGCTTCCTATCTCGTCCGCAAGTGTCGCTATACTCGGCGATGCAAGTGCTAGGTCTTATGGTGTCGGCTTTCGACATGGTGGAGTACGCTCAATTCCATTCCCGCCCTCTACAGAAACTGATTCTAGCCAAGTGGGACGGCCTGCCTCACCGGATCATGTCTCACATGATCTCCTTGTCTCCCGAGGTCCGTCTATCACTGAGCTGGTGGCTGCAGGACCATCGATTGAGCAGGGGCCGTCCCTTCTGGATCTCCAGCTGGGTCCTCCTGATGACGGATGCCAGTCTGAGAGGTTGGGGCGCGGTGTTGGAGCAACACTCCCTTCAGGGTCGGTGGACCAAGGAGGAGTCTCTCCTCCCGATAAACATTCTGGAAATGCGGGCGGTGTTCAATGCTCTGAACCTGGCCGAGCATTTAATACAGAACAGGCCTGTTCAGGTACAGTCGGGCAACACCACCACGGTGGCGTACATAAATCATCAAGGCAGCACTTGAAGCCGCATGACAATGAGGGAAGTACCAAGGATTCTTCAGTGGCCGGAACGCCATCTACCAGCCATATCGGCGGTGTTCATTCCGGGGGTCCTAAACTGGGAAGTGGACTTCCTCAGTCGTCAGGACATACACGCCGGAGAGTGGAGCCTCCATCCAGAAGTATTTCAACTCCTAGTGAACAAGTGGGGTCTCCCAGATGTAGGCCTGATGGCGTCTCGACACAATCACTAGGTTCCGGTCTTCGGAGCAAGGACAAGGGATCCTCAAGCAGTGTTTGTGGATGCACTGGCAATTCCATGGAACTTTCGTCTGCCGTACGTGTTCCCTCCAGTGTCACTTCTACCCAGGGTAATAAGGAAGTTCAAGCAAGAAGGAGGACTCCTGATTCTGATTGCCCCAGCGTGGCCCAGACGGCATTGGTTCTCAGACCTTCAGGGTCTATCAATAGAGTGCCCCCTTCTACTTCCACAGCGCCCAGACCTCCTCGTTCAGGGTCCTTGTGTATATCAGGATTTGGCCTGATTGTCTTTGACGGCGTGGCTCTTGAAGCTTCGGTTCTAAGGGCCAAAGGATTTTCTGAGGCGGTCATTCAAACCATGTTGAAGGCCCGGAAACCAGCTTCGGCTCTGATTTATCATAGGGTCTGGAATTCCTACTTTGCTTGGTGCGCGGATAACAATCATGACGCTTACAAGTTTAGTACGGCCAAACTTTTGGCCTTTCTACAACAGGGCCTGGACTTAGGCCTTCGTCTGGCCTCCCTAAAGGTTCATATTTCTGCCTTGAAATTGCGACTGTGCCTGATGTTCATACATTCACTCAGGGTGTGTTACGGATTCAACCTCCTTATGTCCCGCCTGTGGCTCCTTCGGATTTGTCGGTGGTTCTGGAGGCATTTCAAGAGTCTTCGTTTGAGCCTCTTGCATCTGCAGACTTTAAATGGCTTTCTCTTAAGGTATTATGTCTGCTGGTTATTGCTTCTGCTAGACGGGTATCGGATTTGGGTGCCTTGTCGTGTAGGTATCACTATCTGATTTTTCACCGTGACTGGGCACTTTAAGAAATCAATAGTGTGGGCTGGCTCCTCCCTCTATGCCCCTCCTACCAAACTCAGTGTAGAAAATGTGCCCGGAGGAGCCAGTCACGCTTTGGAGAGCTCCTGAAGAGTTTTCTACTTTTATTTCTCTAACGTCCTAGTGGATGCTGGGGACTCCGTCAGGACCATGGGGATTAGCGGCTCCGCAGGAGACAGGGCACAAAAATAAAGCTTTAGGATCAGGTGGTGTGCACTGGCTCCTCCCCCTATGACCCTCCTCCAAGCCTCAGTTAGGTTTTTGTGCCCGTCCGAGCAGGGTGCAATCTAGGTGGCTCTCCTAAAGAGCTGCTTAGAAAAAGTTTTTAGGTTTTTTATTTTCAGTGAGTCCTGCTGGCAACAGGCTCACTGCATCGAGGGACTTAGGGGAGAGAAGTCAACTCACCTGCGTGCAGGATGGATTGGCTTCTTAGGCTACTGGACACCATTAGCTCCAGAGGGATCGAACACAGGCCCAGCCATGGAGTCCGGTCCCGGAGCCGCGCCGCCGACCCCCCTTGCAGATGCCGAAGATGGAAGAGGTCCAGAAGCAGGCGGCAGAAGACTTTTCAGTCTTCCTGAGGTAGCGCACAGCACTGCAGCTGTGCGCCATTGTTGTCAGCACACTTCACACAGCGGTCACGGAGGGTGCAGGGCGCTGGGGGGGCGCCCTGGGCAGCAATGTATAATACCTTTTTATGGCTAAAAAATACATCACATATAGCCCTTGAGGCTATATGGATGTATTTAACCCCTGCCAGATCTCACAAACTCCGGAGAAGAGCCCGCCGAAATAGGGGGCGGGGCTTATTCTCCTCAGCACACAGCGCCATTTTCCTGCTCAGCTCCGCTTTGAGGAAGGCTCCCAGGACTCTCCCCTGCACTGCACTACAGAAACAGGGTAAAACAGAGAGGGGGGGCACTTTTTTGGCGATATGTATATATATATTAAAATGCTATATTACTATATAGCTGCTATAAGGATACAACACTTATATAGGGTTGTTCCCATATATATTATAGCGCTTGGGTGTGTGCTGGCAAACTCTCCCTCTGTCTCCCCAAAGGGCTAGTGGGGTCCTGTCTTCAATAGAGCATTCCCTGTGTGTCTGCTGTGTGTCGGTACGTGTGTGTCGACATGTATGAGGACGATGTTGGTGTGGAGGCAGAGCAATTGCCGGTAATGGTGATGTCACCCCCCAGGGAGTCGACACCGGAATGGATGGCTTTGTTTATGGAATTACGTGATAATGTCAGCACATTACAAAAATCAGTTGACGACATGAGACGGCCGGAAAACCAGTTAGTACCTGCCCAGGCGTCTCAGACACCGTCAGGGGCTGTAAAACGCCCTTTACCTCAGTCGGTCGACACAGACCCAGACACGGACACTGAATCTAGTGTCGACGGTGAAGAAACAAACGTATTTTCCAGTAGGGCCACACGTTATATGATCACGGCAATGAAGGAGGCTTTGCATATCTCTGATACTACAAGTACCACAAAAAGGGGTATTATGTGGGGGGTGAAAAAACTACCTGTAGTTTTTCCTGAATCAGAGGAATTGAATGATGTATGTGATGAAGCGTGGGTTAACCCAGATAGAAAAGTGCTAATTTCAAAAAAGTTATTGGCATTATACCCTTTCCCGCCAGAGGTTAGGGCGCGCTGGGAAACACCCCCTAAGGTGGATAAGGCGCTCACACGCTTATCAAAACAAGTGGCGTTACCGTCTCCTGATACGGCCGCCCTCAAGGATCCAGCTGATAGGAGGCTGGAAACTACCCTAAAAAGTATATACACACATACTGGTGTTATACTGCGACCAGCCATCGCCTCAGCCTGGATGTGCAGTGCTGGGGTGGTCTGGTCGGATTCCCTGACTGAAAATATTGATACCCTGGATAGGGACAGTATTTTACAGACTTTAGAGCAATTAAAGGATGCTTTTCTTTATATGCGAGATGCTCAGAGGGATATTTGCACTCTGGCATCGAGAGTAAGTGCGATGTCCATATCTGCCAGAAGAAGTTTATGGACACGACAGTGGTCAGGTGATGCGGATTCCAAACGGCATATGGAAGTATTGCCGTATAAAGGGGAGGAATTATTTGGCGTCGGTCTATCGGATTTGGTGGCCACGGCAACTGCCGGGAAATCCACCTTTTTACCTCAGACCCCCTCCCAACAGAAAAAGACACCGTCTTTTCAGCCGCAGTCCTTTCGGTCCTATAAGAAGCGATCAAAAGGACAGTCATATCTGCCCCGAGGCAGAGGAAAGGGTAAGAGAGGGCAGCAAGCAGCTCCTTCCCAGGAACAGAAGCCCTCCGCGGGTTCTGCAAAGCCCTCAGCATGACGCTGGGGCTTTACAAGCAAACTCAGGAACGGTGGGGGGTCGACTCAAGAATTTCAGCGCGCAGTGGGCTTGCTCACAGGTGGACCCCTGGATCCTGCAGGTAGTATCTCAGGGTTACAGGTTGGAATTCGAGAAGTCTCCCCCTCGCCGGTTCCTAAAGTCTGCTTTGCCAACGTCTCCCTCAGACAGGGCGACGGTATTGGAAGCCATTCACAAGCTGTTTTCTCAGCAGGTGATAGTCAAGGTACCCCTCCTACAACAGGAAAAGGGGTATTACTCCACGCTATTTGTGGTACCGAAGCCGGACGGCTCGGTAAGACCTATTCTAAATCTGAAATCTTTGAACCTGTACATACAAAAATTCAAGTTCAAGATGGAATCACTCAGAGCAGTGATAGCGAATCTGGAAGAAGGGGACTTTATGGTGTCCCTGGACATAAAAGATGCTTACCTGCATGTCCCAATTTGCCCTTCACATCAAGGGTACCTCAGGTTCGTGGTGCAAAACTGTCATTATCAGTTTCAGACGCTGCCGTTTGGATTGTCCACGGCACCTCGGGTCTTTACCAAGGTAATGGCCGAAATGATGATTCTTCTGCGAAGAAGAGGCGTATTAATTATCCCTTACTTGGACGATCTCCTGATAAGGGCAAGGTCCAGAGAACAGCTGGAGGACGGAGTAGCACTAACCCAAGTAGTGCTGCAACAACACGGGTGGATTCTGAATTTTCCAAAATCTCAGTTGACCCCGACAACACGTCTGCTGTTCCTGGGAATGATTCTGGACACGGTTCAGAAAAAGGTGTTTCTTCCGGAGGAGAAAGCCAAGGAGTTATCCGAACTTGTCAGGAACCTCCTAAAACCAGGAAAAGTGTCTGTGCATCAATGCACAAGAGTCCTGGGAAAGATGGTGGCTTCTTACGAAGCAATCCCATTCGGCAGATTCCACGCACGAACTTTTCAGTGGGATCTGCTGGACAAATGGTCCGGATCGCATCTGCAGATGCATCAGCGGATAACCTTATCGCCACGGACAAGGGTGTCTCTTCTGTGGTGGTTGCAGAGTGCTCATCTGTTAGAAGGCCGCAGATTCGGCATACAGGACTGGGTCCTGGTGACCACGGATGCCAGTCTGAGAGGCTGGGGAGCGGTCACACAGGGAAGAAACTTCCAGGGAGTATGGTCAAGCCTGGAGATGTCTCTTCACATAAATATACTGGAGCTAAGAGCGATTTACAATGCTCTAAGCCTGGCAAAACCCCTGCTTCAGGGTCAGCCGGTGTTGATCCAGTCGGACAACATCACGGCAGTCGCCCACGAAAACAGACAGGGCGGCACAAGAAGCAGGAGAGCAATGGCAGAAGCTGCAAGGATTCTTCGCTGGGCGGAAGATCATGTGATAGCACTGTCAGCAATGTTCATTCCGGGAGTGGACAACTGGGAAGCAGATTTCCTCAGCAGACACGATCTACACCCGGGAGAGTGGGGACTTCATCCAGAAGTCTTCCACATGATTGTGAACCGTTGGGAAAAACCAAAGGTGGATATGATGGCGTCTCGCCTCAACAAAAAACTGGACAGGTATTGCGCCAGGTCAAGAGACCCTCAGGCAATAGCTGTGGACGCTCTGGTAACACCGTGGGTGTTCCAGTCAGTGTATGTGTTTCCTCTTCTGCCTCTCATACCAAAAGTACTGAGAATTATACGGCAAAGGGGAGTAAGAACGATACTCGTGGCTCCGGATTTGCCAAGAAGAACTTGGTACCCGGAACTTCAGGAGATGCTCACGGAAAATCCGTGGCCTCTACCTCTAAGACGGGACCTGATTCAGCAGGGACCGTGTCTATTCCAAGACTTACCGCGGCTGCGTTTGACGGCGTGGCGGTTGAACGCCGAATTCTAAGGGAAAAAGGCATTCCAGAAGAGGTCATTCCTACACTGGTTAAAGCCAGGAAGGAGGTGACTGCACAACATTATCACCGCATTTGGAGAAAATATGTTGCGTGGTGTGAGGCCAGGAAGGCCCCCACGGAGGAATTTCAATTGGGTCGATTCCTACATTTCCTGCAAACAGGATTGTCTATGGGCCTCAAGTTGGGGTCCATTAAGGTTCAAATTTCGGCCCTGTCGATTTTCTTCCAGAAAGAATTGGCTTCAGTTCCTGAAGTCCAGACTTTTGTAAAAGGAGTACTACATATACAGCCCCCGGTTGTGCCCCCAGTGGCTCCGTGGGACCTTAATGTAGTTTTGGATTTTCTCAAATCCCATTGGTTTGAGCCACTCAAATCGGCGGATTTGAAATATCTTACATGGAAAGTAACCATGCTACTGGCCCTGGCTTCAGCCAGGAGAGTGTCAGAATTGGCGGCTTTATCGTATAAAAGCCCATATCTGATTTTCCATTCGGACAGGGCAGAACTGCGGACGCGTCCTCATTTTCTGCCTAAGGTGGTGTCAGCGTTTCACCTGAACCAGCCTATTGTGGTGCCTGCGGCTACTAGCGATTTGGAGGATTCCAAGTTGCTGGACGTTGTCAGGGCATTGAAAATATATATTTCAAGGACGGCTGGAGTCAGAAAATCTGACTCGCTGTTTATACTGTATGCACCCAACAAGCTGGGTGCTCCTGCTTCTAAGCAGACGATTGCTCGTTGGATTTGTAGCACAATTCAACTTGCACATTCTGTGGCAGGCCTGCCACAGCCTAAATCTGTCAAGGCCCATTCCACAAGGAAGGTGGGCTCATCCTGGGCGGCTGCCCGAGGGGTCTCGGCATTACAACTCTGCCGAGCAGCTACGTGGTCGGGGGAGAACACGTTTGTAAAATTCTACAAATTTGATACCCTGGCTAAAGAGGACCTGGAGTTCTCTCATTCGGTGCTGCACAGTCATCCGCACTCTCCCGCCCGTTTGGGAGCTTTGGTATAATCCCCATGGTCCTGACGGAGTCCCCAGCATCCACTAGGACGTTAGAGAAAATAAGATTTTACTTACCGATAAATCTATTTCTCGTAGTCCGTAGTGGATGCTGGGCGCCCATCCCAAGTGCGGATTGTCTGCAATACTTGTACATAGTTATTGTTACAAAAAAATCGGGTTGTTCTTGTTGTGAGCCGTCTGTTCAGAGGCTCCTACGTTGTCATACTGTTAACTGGGTTCAGATCACAAGTTGTACGGTGTGATTGGTGTGGCTGGTATGAGTCTTACCCGGGATTCAAAATCCTTCCTTATTGTGTACGCTCGTCCGGGCACAGTATCCTAACTGAGGCTTGGAGGAGGGTCATAGGGGGAGGAGCCAGTGCACACCACCTGATCCTAAAGCTTTATTTTTGTGCCCTGTCTCCTGCGGAGCCGCTAATCCCCATGGCCCTGACGGAGTCCCCAGCATCCACTACGGACTACGAGAAATAGATTTATCGGTAAGTAAAATCTTATTTTTTAATGTTTGTTATTTACAGTCAGGGCCGTTTAGGCAACAGCCTGACTGCTTCGTGGGACTTAGGGGGGAGAACGGCCCAACTTCCTATAGAGTTAATGGTCCCATTTCTCTGCTGGCAGGACACTGAGCTCCTGATGGAGCTATTCGCAAGCCACACCATGGAGCAGCGTACCCTCCCGCAGCAAGTTGCCACCCCCTAACAGAGCCTGAAGTTTGAAGAGTGGTGAGTACAGCGCCGGCGTCCCGGTTAGTGGGTCTCCGGCGGGAATGGCAGCACTAGGGTAGGAGTGCAGCTCTGAGTGCAGGCTGTGCTCCATGGACGCTCAGACAGGACACACGCTGCGGCGGGTCCCACTGTGAGGGTGCTCTGAGCCACCCATCGTACCCACACTGGCCACGCTTGCTAACAGGTGTCTCTACAGTTGGTTAGCACAAACTACAAAATCCTCAGGGCCAGTATAAATATTATAAAGTGCGGGAAGCCGCGACCCATTTTAGGGGGCGGGGCTTCCCACTGAGCGGATCCAGCGGCTCTCCAGCACCATTTCCCTCTGCAGTTCAGACTCAGCAGCATTACAAGGGACGCGCAGCTCCTCTGAGAAGACCCCAAGTCTCCTCAGCGGTACCCGGGGATCTTAGTGAGGGGGGAAAGCAGTTTACATATTATAAGCACTACTTGGGTGCTTCCTCTTTGAACTGTGAACTCTGTGCCTACATATACTGTGTTTTCACCTAGTGTGTGTGTGTGTGTGTGTGTGTGTGTGTGTGTGTGTGTGTGTGTGTGTGTGTAGGTGTCCCTTTACAATCATGTCCAAGGACTGTGTTTCTTGTACAGCTGAATGTCTCTCATTCCTTGGGGACTCACTAACCTGTACTCAGGATAGTGTTCACTCCCAGTCCAGTGGGGCTGAACCCCCATGGTTGGCTTCCATTAAATGGATGATTTCACATATTTCAACTAAGCTGTCTAATAATGAAAAGGAAACACAATTCTTGAGGCAGTCAATGGATGACCTGATACATAGAGATTCAGCTCCCATGCCTGCACCCCAAGCTCTCGCTATTTGCCCACAAAAACATACGCTGGCCCAAATCATGCAGGGTAATACGGATTCTGATACATCAGATCCTGAGGAGGGTGAAGTGAATACAAGTGGGGGGGGGGATGCCGTCCTGTCACAGGGAACACAGGCCCTCATTGAGGCTATCAGAACTGTCCTACATATTCCTGACAAGACGGATGAGGTTGAAGAGGAGTCTTATTTTAATACTAAAAAGAAATCTTCGGCTACGTTCCCCGCTTCAAAGGAATTAAATGCCCTCTTTGAAGAAATGTGGGTAAACCCTGATAAAAAGTTTCAGATCCCTAAGAGATTGATTTCTTCCTTTCCCTTTCCTGCAGAGGATAGGAAGAAATGGGAAAACCCGCTGATTGTGGATGCATCTGTGTCCAGGTTGTCGCGTAAGATAGTCTTACCGGTTCCCGGGGCTGCGTCCTTAAAAGACGCTGCTGACCGCAAGATTGAGACCACTCTCAAGTCTTTATACACATCGGCCAGGGTGGCCCAGAGACCCACTATTGCTTGTGCATGGATCACTAGAGCCATTGCTAAATGGTCAGGTAATCTAATTGACGGTTTAGATTCCTTAACCAGGGACGATATTGTTTTACTCCTGCAGCATATTCTGGATTTATGGTGGAGGCCATCAAAGAAATTGGTCTACTCAACGCACGCACCACTGCCATCGCAATGTCAGCATGCAGGGGCTTGTTGCTACGCCAGTGGACTGCGGATGCAGATTCCAGGAAAGACGTGGAAAGCCTACCATTCACAGGTGAGGCTCTGTTTGTAGATGAACTGGATACGTGAATATCCAAGGCTACGGCGGGTAATTCTACATAAGAGAGAATATAGGTAATGGTGGCGCTGGCAGGCCTGTGTGTGTGTACACCCTGGGATTAGCTGCCACCTGGTAAGGAGGTAGCCGGCCTCCTCAAGAGCAAAACAATTAAGAATAAATTACCAGGTGGGCGCTTAATACCAATTGATGGACACAATGATTAAAAAAACAAAAAACAATTTATTACATACATTAACAACATATAACACATAAAAATAAACAAGACCACAATGCAGTATTCATATAAAACTGAGGTTCCGGAAACCTCTAATTGGAACAATATTAAAAAATAATTAGATGTACTCAGAAGGCAATCGCAATACCTAAGTGTTTAAGAGATAGTTCTCTGGTAGCTGTTAGTGGTGTTTGATTACTTGCCTGGATGTAAAAAGCACAAGAATACTTTGGCACAATCGTGCATGTAGCTGTCCTCAGAGTATGTATTAAATTCCGATTAGAAAAGAGTTCATCATTTGCCGATTTGAATAGATATATGAGCGGTGCAAAAATTGAGAATTGAAAGAAAGCTGTTACTCACAGACTGGAAAGTTTTTCCTTTACTGTACCGCAGTAGTGTTGATGTAAGGGGCCGCTTGCTATCACCCTTTGCACGGGTGAGACATCCGTCAGCGGCAGGACTCGTCAGCGGCGTAGTCCGTCTGTAGCATCGGCAGAAAGCCGTTCTCTCCTCCAGCAAACTGTAGGTGCACCGGTGCTGTGTTCTCCACCCCAAGTGCTGGTGGAATAGTGCTCACCAGAGTGGGACACAGGGTGTTCCCGGTACGGTGCAGGAGATTGAATATAGCAGTCACACTGGAGAGGTAACAATTACCGGCAATTGTTTAGATGAGCTAGTAGGAGGACACACTTCAATTCTTGTGGGCAATGAGGTATTGGGGCTCCTTCTCTCTGTACCCTCAATGCGTTTCTCCGCACCCCAGGCGGCTTCTTCAAGAGGCAGAGTGTTCTACTCAGAGCATTGGTTCTCACTCCTTTATACCTTGTCAGTTCTTAATTAGTGAGAACAGATGTGTATGAGATTTCAACAGGTGCATTCTAATTTGCACTCTCATATGGTAATGTTCAGCTTAGAGTACTAAACGTGGTCCATGATAAGTAATAGCAACAACATTAATTAACATTTAAAAGAACTGAATAATAACATGCTCGTATATATTTTAATTAGTCACTGACAAGTCTATATGCGATGCGGACAGAATTAAATACTTTATAATTTCTAATCATGAGGCTATATAATTCATTAATTTTAATAGTAGGCAAGATCATATCACTACATTCTTTGTCACATATTAATTTCTAGATTGGACGAATCGCTCATGATTAGATTGGTTTTATATTTACTTTTATTTATATTTATATTTATATTTGTATTTATATTTGTATTTGTATTTTTATTTTTACATATAAATAACTAGATAAATGTGGTGCAAAAATCTGAAACTCTATATCTCTACATATACGTTCACAATATGTTTTTTGGTCTAAATAAAGTGGAGAGCTATGTCACTACACTGTTCTTACTGAAACCCATATTTTTAAAGGCTTTCCCATATATTAATCTAAATAATTTCCCACTAGCCCAACTAGAGGGTGAATAGACAATCGTATAGGCTATCATATAGACTGGTGAATAAGAGCGCGAGCAGACCTGGGAAACTGACATATCGCTAGCAGTATAGAGAAAATGTCAGGTACACTCGCGAACGTAGGCACAGTCAACCGTACATTCTCTTCCATCAGAGACTCCCACTCTAAAAAAAGGGATGTTAATTAAAAAAGAGAACTATAGAGATATGGAGAGACCAGAGAATATACCTTTAAACAGCAAAAGAAATTGATGGTAGGGAGAAGGAGGGAGGGCAAAGACGAACCATCCAGAGAGAGATTTTTTTACATATATCTAACAGGGGCTATATGAATTCAAGATCTATTGTTTCATTTAACCCCTGTGGCTTTAAAGATTGCAATCTCCAGATCCAAGCAGCTTCTTGACGACATAACGTCCTAAAACGATCCCCTCCTCTTGGAGTGACTTTAATCTGTTCAAGACCAATTAATTGCAAACATGCAGGGTTACTGGCATGGACTTCTGTATAGTGACGTGAAACACTGTGATTCATGTAGCCTTTGAGAATGTTTCTCCTATGCTCCATGAATCGCAGTTTCAGTGCTCTGGTGGTACGTCCCACATAGTATAATTGACAGGAACAGCGTAACAAATAAATTACAAAGTGTGAGTTGCAGTTAATGAATGATTGAATCTTAAACTTAGTTTTGAAATCCGGTGCAGATATATGTTTAATCTTATTAACTACATAATTACATGTTGTGCATTTGTTATGATTACATCTAAAAAACCCCGTAACTTTTGGGCCCACCAGAGTTTGTTGTTCACTCAGGGCTGTATTTGCCCCTGACCTACTAAAAAAGCTGGGAGCCAGTATATTCCTCAAATTTCTGGCCTTTTTAAAAATGATTGTAGGGTTTGCAGGGAGGGTAGCATTCAGAATCGGATCAGTCATTAGTAGTTTATAATTTCGTTTAATTATACAGGAGATTTTATTGGCTTTTACATTAAATTTAGATTTAAATGCCAAATTATAGTCATTTGTTTTCCATGTTTTCTTCTTATTATTTCGATTATTATTGTTAATGTTAATATTATGTCCAGTTTGTTTACTTAGTTTTTTAGTGGGAGTATCAGATACTAGTATATGATCTACATGTTCATTTGTATCTCTTCCCTCAATCACTGGCTCTATCCCTATGTTGTTAAAAATTAGATCTCTATCTAATGTTTGTGAATAGGCAATAGCCTCTTCCAGAATATTTTCAGGGTATTCACGTTCCCTTAGAGAAGTAATAAGTGCCTCAGCTTGTTCAGCGAATGTACAATCCAATGTACAATTCCGTCTGATTCTGTAAAGTTGACTTTTTGGTACATTATTTAGCCAACTTTTTTTGTGATTACTCGTATAAGGAATAAAGCTGCAAGTGTCGACCGGTTTTTTATAAGTCGACACTATCAGCTTTTCCTCTACCACCTCCACCGTAACGTCTAAGAAATTAATTCGTGAAGGATGGTGTACACAAGTGAAGGACAAACCATAATCATTAGTATTTAAAAAATCAACAAAATTAGTGATAGTGGCAGTGTCTCCCCTCCAAATAAAGAACAAATCGTCAATATAGCGACAGTAGAGGACCAGGTTCGCCGAGTATGGACCCTCCCATATGTAAGTCTGCTCGAGGTCACCCATATAGATATTAGCAAAACTCGGTGCGAACCTGGTCCCCATCGCCGTGCCGAGTGTCTGTAAATAGTGAACGTGATCAAACAAAAAGTGATTGTGTGTTAGAATAAAATTAATAGCAGAAGTGATAAAATTGCGTTTGATCTCTGAGTCCATTCCGATCTTAATGAGTGCATCATCCACAGACTGCACTCCTTTAACGTGTGGGATATTAGTGTACAAAGCTTGTACATCACAAGTGATTAAAGTATAATCAGGGGCCCAATTATGGCCTTCCACAAGTTTAATAAATTCGGTGGTATCTCTAATATGAGATTTCAGAGATGTCGCGCACGGTTGCAAAAAGTGATCAACGTAATGGGATAAATTAGACGTCAAACTCCCAATACCAGAAATAATAGGGCGCCCCGGGGGTGTGTGCAAGGATTTGTGAATTTTAGGGAGGTGATAATAAACCGGGACAATAGGGTGAGGGGGGTAGAGGAAATTATACTCATCACGAGTAATCACACCTGTAATCTGTGCAGTCTCCAAAAAAGATTTTAATTCTGACTGGTATTTAGGAGAGGGGTCTGAGGCCAATATTTGGTAAAATAATTTATCTGACAGTTGACGTTTAGCCTCTCTTATATAATCACATGTGTCCTGAACCACTAATCCCCCTCCCTTGTCTGCTGGCTTAATTGTTATAGAGGTGTCATTTGCTAACTGCCTGAGGGCCTTTTGTTCTTCATTGGTTAAATTAAACAAACAGGGGTGTACTTTGCTATCGCAGAGTATCCAAAAATCATTTAGGGATTTGGTGTAAAAGGTTTCTATTGCACTGGTTCTATGTTGTAGAGGATAAAATTGGGATTTATTCTTAAACAAAACTTGTGAAGTATTATTGATGTCAAAAATCGGGGTTTCCACTGGGTTTTGAATGTCCTCCCTTGCACTTTCCAAAAGTAACTCATTGAGTATATTCAGGCCTGATTGATCATCTTGGTCCAATATAACGTGTGTATCGGACCCTGAATCCTTAGTAGTGCAAGCAAAAAATCTTTTCCTGCATAGGCTCCTAACGTACCTGTTAAGTTCTATAAAAAGTTCAAAAAAGTTGGGTTTACAGGTAGGGGCAAAGTTCATACCTTTAGCCAATACCCTACTTTCTATATTGGTAAGGGGTTTGGAGGAGAGGTTAAAGACAGCATCAGCGCCTAATAGAATCGCTGGTTCTTTCTTTCTCTTCCTCTGTCCCCCTCGTCGCCCTCTTCTAGTTCTCTTGCTCTTTTTGGAGTCCCTGATAGTGGTTCGTACCTGTTTTGATGTTGAAAGTGGGGAGAGGGGGCGTGATCCCTTGG
Source organism: Pseudophryne corroboree (assembly GCF_028390025.1). Classification (NCBI taxonomy): domain Eukaryota; kingdom Metazoa; phylum Chordata; class Amphibia; order Anura; family Myobatrachidae; genus Pseudophryne; species Pseudophryne corroboree. The sequence goes on from NC_086445.1 coordinate 759,172,831, forward strand.
TCTCTTGTTGTAATCTAAAAAAGACTCTTTAGCTTCTTGACTATGATTGGTATTATTATGATTAGCATAACGTTTGTTATCCCACCTTTTATGGCGGACTTCCCTCCATCCAGGTGACGGTGATTGGTGTGAGTAGAATTTTCTCATGGAGTTTCTCCCACGATTGGGATAATGTTCGATTGATCTTGGGGAGGGGTATTCTTCCCTATCTCTATTCTCTGTCCTCACCCTATATTGGGGCTTCCCCTGTTTAGGTTTAGCAGAGATCTTAGAGATATCATTTCTACGAGTTTTGGAGAAACTTCTCACACAGTCAGATTGATAGTCAAGTAGATCTCTGGAGAACTTTTTTTCTTTTCGATCAATAGTTTCTCTCTCAAATTCTTCTACTCTCCTATTAACCACAGTTTCCCTTTCTTTATAATAGGGCTCCTCCTTATGTTTCCCTATTTGTTCCTGTACACTCTTAATCTCCTTCTCAATTTCTAAAAGTTTAGATTCCCTATAATCAATCAAAAGCTGCATTAATGCAAAAGAACATTTATCTAAAACATTTTCCCATTTTGTCCTTAGATCAGGGTTATCCTGAAAGGAGAGATTCTTAAAGATTCGTAGACCACGAGGAATTTTATTGTTCTCTATATATTTGGTGAGTGAGGTCTTATCCCACCAATGTCTACATTCTGCTTTAAGCAGTTCCTCGAGTCTATTAGAATCCTGAAGAAACTCATCATAAAGAGAGTTCTCTTTTTTCTTATAAACATTTTCAGATGCTTATTTTTTCAATATTTCATGTCTGCGTTGAATTCTGTCCGCATAGCAATTAACATTCATATTAAAATTTATAAGCACACAGTACTGCCCTGCTGCCCAAAAACCTCAGGCAGTTGGGATACAAACAGAAGAGAGAATAGAGGTAATGGTGGCGCTGGCAGGCCTGTGTGTGTGTACACCCTGGGATTAGCTGCCACCTGGTAAGGAGGTAGCCGGCCTCCTCAAGAGCAAAACAATTAAGAATAAATTACCAGGTGGGCGCTTAATACCAATTGATGGACACAATGATAAAAAAAAAAAAAAATTATTACATACATTAACAACATATAACACATAAAAATAAACAAGACCACAATGCAGTATTCATATAAAACTGAGGTTCCGGAAACCTCTAATTGGAACAATATTAAAAAATAATTAGATGTACTCAGAAGGCAATCGCAATACCTAAGTGTTTAAGAGATAGTTCTCTGGTAGCTGTTAGTGGTGTTTGATTACTTGCCTGGATGTAAAAAGCACAAGAATACTTTGGCACAATCGTGCATGTAGCTGTCCTCAGAGTATGTATTAAATTCCGATTAGAAAAGAGTTCATCATTTGCCGATTTGAATAGATATATGAGCGGTGCAAAAATTGAGAATTGAAAGAAAGCTGTTACTCACAGACTGGAAAGTTTTTCCTTTACTGTACCGCAGTAGTGTTGATGTAAGGGGCCGCTTGCTATCACCCTTTGCACGGGTGAGACATCCGTCAGCGGCAGGACTCGTCAGCGGCGTAGTCCGTCTGTAGCATCGGCAGAAAGCCGTTCTCTCCTCCAGCAAACTGTAGGTGCACCGGTGCTGTGTTCTCCACCCCAAGTGCTGGTGGAATAGTGCTCACCAGAGTGGGACACAGGGTGTTCCCGGTACGGTGCAGGAGATTGAATATAGCAGTCACGCTGGAGAGGTAACAATTACCGGCAATTGTTTAGATGAGCTAGTAGGAGGACACACTTCAATTCTTGTGGGCAATGAGGTATTGGGGCTCCTTCTCTCTGTACCCTCAACGCGTTTCTCCGCACCCCAGGCGGCTTCTTCAAGAGGCAGAGTGTTCTACTCAGAGCATTGGTTCTCACTCCTTTATACCTTGTCAGTTCTTAATTAGTGAGAACAGATGTGTATGAGATTTCAACAGGTGCATTCTAATTTGCACTCTCATATGGTAATGTTCAGCTTAGAGTACTAAACGTGGTCCATGATAAGTAATAGCAACAACATTAATTAACATTTAAAAGAACTGAATAATAACATGCTCGTATATATTTTAATTAGTCACTGACAAGTCTATATGCGATGCGGACAGAATTAAATACTTTATAATTTCTAATCATGAGGCTATATAATTCATTAATTTTAATAGTAGGCAAGATCATATCACTACATTCTTTGTCACATATTAATTTCTAGATTGGACGAATCGCTCATGATTAGATTAGTTTTATATTTACTTTTATTTATATTTATATTTGTATTTATATTTGTATTTGTATTTTTATTTTTACATATAAATAACTAGATAAATGTGGTGCAAAAATCTGAAACTCTATATCTCTACATATACGTTCACAATATGTTTTTTGGTCTAAATAAAGTGGAGAGCTATGTCACTACACTGTTCTTACTGAAACCCATATTTTTAAAGGCTTTCCCATATATTAATCTAAATAATTTCCCACTAGCCCAACTAGAGGGTGAATAGACAATCGTATAGGCTATCATATAGACTGGTGCCTAAGAGCGCGAGCAGACCTGGGAAACTGACATATCGCTAGCAGTATAGAGAAAATGTCAGGTACACTCGCGAACGTAGACACAGTCAACCGTACATTCTCTTCCATCAGAGACTCCCACTCTAAAAAAAGGGATGTTGATTAAAAAAGAGAACTATAGAGATATGGAGAGACCAGAGAATATACCTTTAAACAGCAAAAGAAATTGATGGTAGGGAGAAGGAGGGAGGGCAAAGACGAACCATCCAGAGAGAGATTTTTTTACATATATCTAACAGGGGCTATATGAATTCAAGATCTATTGTTTCATTTAACCCCTGTGGCTTTAAAGATTGCAATCTCCAGATCCAAGCAGCTTCTTGACGACATAACGTCCTAAAACGATCCCCTCCTCTTGGAGTGACTTTAATCTGTTCAAGACCAATTAATTGCAAACATGCAGGGTTACTGGCATGGACTTCTGTATAGTGACGTGAAACACTGTGATTCATGTAGCCTTTGAGAATGTTTCTCCTATGCTCCATGAATCGCAGTTTTAGTGCTCTGGTGGTACGTCCCACATAGTATAATTGACAGGAACAGCGTAACAAATAAATTACAAAGTGTGAGTTGCAGTTAATGAATGATTGAATCTTAAACTCAGTTTTGAAATCCGGTGCAGATATATGTTTAATCTTATTAACTACATAATTACATGTTGTGCATTTGTTATGATTACATCTAAAAAAACCCGTAACTTTTGGGCCCACCAGAGTTTGTTGTTCACTCAGGGCTGTATTTGCCCCTGACCTACTAAAAAAGCTGGGAGCCAGTATATTCCTCAAATTTCTGGCCTTTTTAAAAATGATTGTAGGGTTTGCAGGGAGGGTAGCATTCAGAATCGGATCAGTCATTAGTAGTTTATAATTTCGTTTAATTATACAGGAGATTTTATTGGCTTTTACATTAAATTTAGATTTAAATGCCAAATTATAGTCATTTGTTTTCCATGTTTTCTTCTTATTATTTTGATTATTATTGTTAATGTTAATATTATGTCCAGTTTGTTTACTTAGTTTTTTAGTGGGAGTATCAGATACTAGTATATGATCTACATGTTCATTTGTATCTCTTCCCTCAATCACTGGCTCTATCCCTATGTTGTTAAAAATTAGATCTCTATCTAATGTTTGTGAATAGGCAATAGCCTCTTCCAGAATATTTTCAGGGTATTCACGTTCCCTTAGAGAAGTAATAAGTGCCTCAGCTTGTTCAGCGAATGTACAATCCAATGTACAATTCCGTCTGATTCTGTAAAGTTGACTTTTTGGTACATTATTTAGCCAACTTTTTTTGTGATTACTCGTATAAGGAATAAAGCTGCTAGTGTCGACCTGTTTTTTATAAGTCGACACTATCAGCTTTTCCTCTACCACCTCCACCGTAACGTCTAAGAAATTAATTCGTGAAGGATGGTGTACACAAGTGAAGGACAAACCATAATCATTAGTATTTAAAAAATCAACAAAATTAGTGATAGTGGCAGTGTCTCCCCTCCAAATAAAGAACAAATCGTCAATATAGCGACAGTAGAGGACCAGGTTCGCCGAGTATGGACCCTCCCATATGTAAGTCTGCTCGAGGTCACCCATATAGATATTAGCAAAACTCGGTGCGAACCTGGTCCCCATCGCCATGCCGAGTGTCTGTAAATAGTGAACGTGATCAAACAAAAAGTGATTGTGTGTTAGAATAAAATTAATAGCAGAAGTGATAAAATTGCGTTTGATCTCTGAGTCCATTCCGATCTTAATGAGTGCATCATCCACAGACTGCACCCCTTTAACGTGTGGGATATTAGTGTACAAAGCTTGTACATCACAAGTGATTAAAGTATAATCAGGGGCCCAATTATGGCCTTCCACAAGTTTAATAAATTCGGTGGTATCTCTAATATGAGATTTCAGAGATGTCGCGCACGGTTGCAAAAAGTGATCAACGTAATGGGATAAATTAGACGTCAAACTCCCAATACCAGAAATAATAGGGCGCCCCGGGGGTGTGTGCAAGGATTTGTGAATTTTAGGGAGGTGATAATAAACCGGGACAATAGGGTGAGGGGGGTAGAGGAAATTATACTCATCACGAGTAATCACACCTGTAATCTGTGCAGTCTCCAAAAAAGATTTTAATTCTAACTGGTATTTAGGAGAGGGGTCTGAGGCCAATATTTGGTAAAATAATTTATCTGACAGTTGACGTTTAGCCTCTCTTATATAATCACATGTGTCCTGAACCACTAATCCCCCTCCCTTGTCTGCTGGCTTAATTGTTATAGAGGTGTCATTTGCTAACTGCCTGAGGGCCTTTTGTTCTTCATTGGTTAAATTAAACAAACAGGGGTGTACTTTGCTATCGCAGAGTATCCGAAAATCATTTAGGGATTTGGTGTAAAAGGTTTCTATTGCACTGGTTCTATGTTGTAGAGGATAAAATTGGGATTTATTCTTAAACAAAACTTGTGAAGTATTATTGATGTCAAAAATCGGGGTTTCCACTGGGTTTTGAATGTCCTCCCTTGCACTTTCCAAAAGTAACTCATTGAGTATATTCAGGCCTGATTGATCATCTTGGTCCAATATAACGTGTGTATCGGACCCTGAATCCTTAGTAGTGCAAGCAAAAAATCTTTTCCTGCATAGGCTCCTAACGTACCTGTTAAGTTCTATAAAAAGTTCAAAAAAGTTGGGTTTACAGGTAGGGGCAAAGTTCATACCTTTAGCCAATACCCTACTTTCTATATTGGTAAGGGGTTTGGAGGAGAGGTTAAAGACAGCATCAGCGCCTAATAGAATCGCTGGTTCTTTCTTTCTCTTCCTCTGTCCCCCTCGTCGCCCTCTTCTAGTTCTCTTGCTCTTTTTGGAGTCCCTGATAGTGGTTCGTACCTGTTTTGATGTTGAAAGTGGGGAGAGGGGGCGTGATCCCTTGGTCTCTTGTTGTAATCTAAAAAAGACTCTTTAGCTTCTTGACTATGATTGGTATTATTATGATTAGCATAACGTTTGTTATCCCACCTTTTATGGCGGACTTCCCTCCATTTGAGAGAGAAACTATTGATCGAAAAGAAAAAAGTTCTCCAGAGATCTACTTGACTATCAATCTGACTGTGTGAGAAGTTTCTCCAAAACTCGTAGAAATGATATCTCTAAGATCTCTGCTAAACCTAAACAGGGGAAGCCCCAATATAGGGTGAGGACAGAGAATAGAGATAGGGAAGAATACCACTCCCCAAGATCAATCGAACATTATCCCAATCGTGGGAGAAACTCCATGAGAAAATTCTACTCACACCAATCACCGTCACCTGGATGGAGGGAAGTCCGCCATAAAAGGTGGGATAACAAACGTTATGCTAATCATAATAATACCAATCATAGTCAAGAAGCTAAAGAGTCTTTTTTAGATTACAACAAGAGACCAAGGGATCACGCCCCCTCTCCCCACTTTCAACATCAAAACAGGTACGAACCACTATCAGGGACTCCAAAAAGAGCAAGAGAACTAGAAGAGGGCGACGAGGGGGACAGAGGAAGAGAAAGAAAGAACCAGCGATTCTATTAGGCGCTGATGCTGTCTTTAACCTCTCCTCCAAACCCCTTACCAATATAGAAAGTAGGGTATTGGCTAAAGGTATGAACTTTGCCCCTACCTGTAAACCCAACTTTTTTGAACTTTTTATAGAACTTAACAGGTACGTTAGGAGCCTATGCAGGAAAATATTTTTTGCTTGCACTACTAAGGATTCAGGGTCCGATACACATGTTATATTGGACCAAGATGATCAATCAGGCCTGAATATACACAATGAGTTACTTTTGGAAAGTGCAAGGGAGGACATTCAAAACCCAGTGGAAACCCCGATTTTTGACATCAATAATACTTCACAAGTTTTGTTTAAGAATAAATCCCAATTTTATCCTCTACAACATAGAACCAGTGCAATAGAAACCTTTTACACCAAATCCCTAAATGATTTTCGGATACTCTGCGATAGCAAAGTACACCCCTGTTTGTTTAATTTAACCAATGAAGAACAAAAGGCCCTCAGGCAGTTAGCAAATGACACCTCTATAACAATTAAGCCAGCAGACAAGGGAGGGGGATTAGTGGTTCAGGACACATGTGATTATATAAGAGAGGCTAAACGTCAACTGTCAGATAAATTATTTTACCAAATATTGGCCTCAGACCCCTCTCCTAAATACCAGTTAGAATTAAAATCTTTTTTGGAGACTGCACAGATTACAGGTGTGATTACTCGTGATGAGTATAATTTCCTCTACCCCCCTCACCCTATTGTCCCGGTTTATTATCACCTCCCTAAAATTCACAAATCCTTGCACACACCCCCGGGGCGCCCTATTATTTCTGGTATTGGGAGTTTGACGTCTAATTTATCCCATTACGTTGATCACTTTTTGCAACCGTGCGCGACATCTCTGAAATCTCATATTAGAGATACCACCGAATTTATTAAACTTGTGGAAGGCCATAATTGGGCCCCTGATTATACTTTAATCACTTGTGATGTACAAGCTTTGTACACTAATATCCCACACGTTAAAGGGGTGCAGTCTGTGGATGATGCACTCATTAAGATCGGAATGGACTCAGAGATCAAACGCAATTTTATCACTTCTGCTATTAATTTTATTCTAACACACAATCACTTTTTGTTTGATCACGTTCACTATTTACAGACACTCGGCACGGCGATGGGGACCAGGTTCGCACCGAGTTTTGCTAATATCTATATGGGTGACCTCGAGCAGACTTACATATGGGAGGGTCCATACTCGGCGAACCTGGTCCTCTACTGTCGCTATATTGACGATTTGTTCTTTATTTGGAGGGGAGACACTGCCACTATCACTAATTTTGTTGATTTTTTAAATACTAATGATTATGGTTTGTCCTTCACTTGTGTACACCATCCTTCACGAATTAATTTCTTAGACGTTACGGTGGAGGTGGTAGAGGAAAAGCTGATAGTGTCAACTTATAAAAAACCGGTCGACACTTGCAGCTTTATTCCTTATACGAGTAATCACAAAAAAAGTTGGCTAAATAATGTACCAAAAAGTCAACTTTACAGAATCAGACGGAATTGTACATTGGATTGTACATTCGCTGAACAAGCTGAGGCACTTATTACTTCTCTAAGGGAACGTGAATACCCTGAAAATATTCTGGAAGAGGCTATTGCCTATTCACAAACATTAGATAGAGATCTAATTTTTAACAACATAGGGATAGAGCCAGTGATTGAGGGAAGAGATACAAATGAACATGTAGATCATATACTAGTATCTGATACTCCCACTAAAAAACTAAGTAAACAAACTGGACATAATATTAACATTAACAATAATAATCAAAATAATAAGAAGAAAACATGGAAAACAAATGACTATAATTTGGCATTTAAATCTAAATTTAATGTAAAAGCCAATAAAATCTCCAGTATAATTAAACGAAATTATAAACTACTAATGACTGATCCGATTCTGAATGCTACCCTCCCTGCAAACCCTACAATCATTTTTAAAAAGGCCAGAAATTTGAGGAATATACTGGCTCCCAGCTTTTTTAGTAGGTCAGGGGCAAATACAGCCCTGAGTGAACAACAAACTCTGGTGGGCCCAAAAGTTACGGGTTTTTTTTGATGTAATCATAACAAATGCACAACATGTAATTATGTAGTTAATAAGATTAAACATATATCTGCACCGGATTTCAAAACTGAGTTTAAGATTCAATCATTCATTAACTGCAACTCACACTTTGTAATTTATTTGTTACGCTGTTCCTGTCAATTATACTATGTGGGACGTACCACCAGAGCACTAAAACTGCGATTCATGGAGCATAGGAGAAACATTCTCAAAGGCTACATGAATCACAGTGTTTCACGTCACTATACAGAAGTCCATGCCAGTAACCCTGCATGTTTGCAATTAATTGGTCTTGAACAGATTAAAGTCACTCCAAGAGGAGGGGATCGTTTTAGGACGTTATGTCGTCAAGAAGCTGCTTGGATCTGGAGATTGCAATCTTTAAAGCCACAGGGGTTAAATGAAACAATAGATCTTGAATTCATATAGCCCCTGTTAGATATATGTAAAAAAATCTCTCTCTGGATGGTTCGTCTTTGCCCTCCCTCCTTCTCCCTACCATCAATTTCTTTTGCTGTTTAAAGGTATATTCTCTGGTCTCTCCATATCTCTATAGTTCTCTTTTTTAATTAACATCCCTTTTTTTAGAGTGGGAGTCTCTGATGGAAGAGAATGTACGGTTGACTGTGCCTACGTTCGCGAGTGTACCTGACATTTTCTCTATACTGCTAGCGATATGTCAGTTTCCCAGGTCTGCTCGCGCTCTTAGGCACCAGTCTATATGATAGCCTATACGATTGTCTATTCACCCTCTAGTTGGGCTAGTGGGAAATTATTTAGATTAATATATGGGAAAGCCTTTAAAAATATGGGTTTCAGTAAGAACAGTGTAGTGACATAGCTCTCCACTTTATTTAGACCAAAAAACATATTGTGAACGTATATGTAGAGATATAGAGTTTCAGATTTTTGCACCACATTTATCTAGTTATTTATATGTAAAAATAAAAATACAAATACAAATATAAATACAAATATAAATATAAATATAAATAAAAGTAAATATAAAACTAATCTAATCATGAGCGATTCGTCCAATCTAGAAATTAATATGTGACAAAGAATGTAGTGATATGATCTTGCCTACTATTAAAATTAATGAATTATATAGCCTCATGATTAGAAATTATAAAGTATTTAATTCTGTCCGCATCGCATATAGACTTGTCAGTGACTAATTAAAATATATACGAGCATGTTATTATTCAGTTCTTTTAAATGTTAATTAATGTTGTTGCTATTACTTATCATGGACCACGTTTAGTACTCTAAGCTGAACATTACCATATGAGAGTGCAAATTAGAATGCACCTGTTGAAATCTCATACACATCTGTTCTCACTAATTAAGAACTGACAAGGTATAAAGGAGTGAGAACCAATGCTCTGAGTAGAACACTCTGCCTCTTGAAGAAGCCGCCTGGGGTGCGGAGAAACGCGTTGAGGGTACAGAGAGAAGGAGCCCCAATACCTCATTGCCCACAAGAATTGAAGTGTGTCCTCCTACTAGCTCATCTAAACAATTGCCGGTAATTGTTACCTCTCCAGCGTGACTGCTATATTCAATCTCCTGCACCGTACCGGGAACACCCTGTGTCCCACTCTGGTGAGCACTATTCCACCAGCACTTGGGGTGGAGAACACAGCACCGGTGCACCTACAGTTTGCTGGAGGAGAGAACGGCTTTCTGCCGATGCTACAGACGGACTACGCCGCTGACGAGTCCTGCCACTGACGGATGTCTCACCCGTGCAAAGGGTGATAGCAAGCGGCCCCTTACATCAACACTACTGCGGTACAGTAAAGGAAAAACTTTCCAGTCTGTGAGTAACAGCTTTCTTTCAATTCTCAATTTTTGCACCGCTCATATATCTATTCAAATCGGCAAATGATGAACTCTTTTCTAATCGGAATTTAATACATACTCTGAGGACAGCTACATGCACGATTGTGCCAAAGTATTCTTGTGCTTTTTACATCCAGGCAAGTAATCAAACACCACTAACAGCTACCAGAGAACTATCTCTTAAACACTTAGGTATTGCGATTGCCTTCTGAGTACATCTAATTATTTTTTAATATTGTTCCAATTAGAGGTTTCTGGAACCTCAGTTTTATATGAATACTGCATTGTGGTCTTGTTTATTTTTATGTGTTATATGTTGTTAATGTATGTAATAAATTGTTTTTTTTTTTATCATTGTGTCCATCAATTGGTATTAAGCGCCCACCTGGTAATTTATTCTTAATTGTTTTGCTCTTGAGGAGGCCGGCTACCTCCTTACCAGGTGGCAGCTAATCCCAGGGTGTACACACACACAGGCCTGCCAGCGCCACCATTACCTCTATTCTCTCTTCTGTTTGTATCCCAACTGCCTGAGGTTTTTGGGCAGCAGGGCAGTACTGTGTGCTTATAAATTTTAATATGAATGTTAATTGCTATGCGGACAGAATTCAACGCAGACATGAACTATTGAAAAAATACACATCTGAAAATGTTTATAAGAAAAAAGAGAACTCTCTTTATGATGAGTTTCTTCAGGATTCTAATAGACTCGAGGAACTGCTTAAAGCAGAATGTAGACATTGGTGGGATAAGACCTCACTCACCAAATATATAGAGAACAATAAAATTCCTCGTGGTCTACGAATCTTTAAGAATCTCTCCTTTCAGGATAACCCTGATCTAAGGACAAAATGGGAAAATGTTTTAGATAAATGTTCTTTTGCATTAATGCAGCTTTTGATTGATTATAGGGAATCTAAACTTTTAGAAATTGAGAAGGAGATTAAGAGTGTACAGGAACAAATAGGGAAACATAAGGAGGAGCCATATTATAAAGAAAGGGAAACTGTGGTTAATAGGAGAGTAGAAGAATTTGAGAGAGAAACTATTGATCGAAAAGAAAAAAAGTTCTCCAGAGATCTACTTGACTATCAATCTGACTGTGTGAGAAGTTTCTCCAAAACTCGTAAAAATTATATCTCTAAGATCTCTGCTAAACCTAAACAGGGGAAGCCCCAATATAGGGTGAGGACAGAGAATAGAGATAGGGAAGAATACCACTCCCCAAGATCAATCGAACATTATCCCAATCGTGGGAGAAACTCCATGAGAAAATTCTACTCACACCAATCACCGTCACCTGGATGGAGGGAAGTCCGCCATAAAAGGTGGGATAACAAACGTTATGCTAATCATAATAATACCAATCATAGTCAAGAAGCTAAAGAGTCTTTTTTAGATTACAACAAGAGACCAAGGGATCACGCCCCCTCTCCCCACTTTCAACATCAAAACAGGTACGAACCACTATCAGGGACTCCAAAAAGAGCAAGAGAACTAGAAGAGGGCGACGAAGGGGACAGAGGAAGAGAAAGAAAGAACCAGCGATTCTATTAGGCGCTGATGCTGTCTTTAACCTCTCCTCCAAACCCCTTACCAATATAGAAAGTAGGGTATTGGCTAAAGGTATGAACTTTGCCCCTACCTGTAAACCCAACTTTTTTGAACTTTTTATAGAACTTAACAGGTACGTTAGGAGCCTATGCAGGAAAAGATTTTTTGCTTGCACTACTAAGGATTCAGGGTCCGATACACACGTTATATTGGACCAAGATGATCAATCAGGCCTGAATATACTCAATGAGTTACTTTTGGAAAGTGCAAGGGAGGACATTCAAAACCCAGTGGAAACCCCGATTTTTGACATCAATAATACTTCACAAGTTTTGTTTAAGAATAAATACCAATTTTATCCTCTACAACATAGAACCAGTGCAATAGAAACCTTTACACCAAATCCCTAAATGATTTTCGGATACTCTGCGATAGCAAAGTACACCCCTGTTTGTTTAATGTAACCAATGAAGAACAAAAGGCCCTCAGGCAGTTAGCAAATGACACCTCTATAACAATTAAGCCAGCAGACAAGGGAGGGGGATTAGTGGGTCAGGACACATGTGATTATATAAGAGAGGCTAAACGTCAACTGTCAGATAAATTATTTTACCAAATATTGGCCTCAGACCCCTCTCCTAAATACCAGTTAGAATTAAAATCTTTTTTGGAGACTGCACAGATTACAGGTGTGATTACTCGTGATGAGTATAATTTCCTCTACCCCCCTCACCCTATTGTCCCGGTTTATTATCACCTCCCTAAAATTCACAAATCCTTGCACACACCCCCGGGGCGCCCTATTATTTCTGGTATTGGGAGTTTGACGTCTAATTTATCCCATTACGTTGATCACTTTTTGCAACCGTGCGCGACATCTCTGAAATCTCATATTAGAGATACCACCGAATTTATTAAACTTGTGGAAGGCCATAATTGGGCCCCTGATTATACTTTAATCACTTGTGATGTACAAGCTTTGTACACTAATATCCCACACGTTAAAGGGGTGCAGTCTGTGGATGATGCACTCATTAAGATCGGAATGGACTCAGAGATCAAACGCAATTTTATCACTTCTGCTATTAATTTTATTCTAACACACAATCACTTTTTGTTTGATCACGTTCACTATTTACAGACACTCGGCACGGCGATGGGGACCAGGTTCGCACCGAGTTTTGCTAATATCTATATGGGTGACCTCGAGCAGACTTACATATGGGAGGGTCCATACTCGGCGAACCTGGTCCTCTACTGTCGCTATATTGACGATTTGTTCTTTATTTGGAGGGGAGACACTGCCACTATCACTAATTTTGTTGATTTTTTAAATACTAATGATTATGGTTTGTCCTTCACTTGTGTACACCATCCTTCACGAATTAATTTCTTAGACGTTACGGTGGAGGTGGTAGAGGAAAAGCTGATAGTGTCGACTTATAAAAAACCGGTCGACACTTGCAGCTTTATTCCTTATACGAGTAATCACAAAAAAAGTTGGCTAAATAATGTACCAAAAAGTCAACTTTACAGAATCAGACGGAATTGTACATTGGATTGTACATTCGCTGAACAAGCTGAGGCACTTATTACTTCTCTAAGGGAACGTGAATACCCTGAAAATATTCTGGAAGAGGCTATTGCCTATTCACAAACATTAGATAGAGATCTAATTTTTAACAACATAGGGATAGAGCCAGTGATTGAGGGAAGAGATACAAATGAACATGTAGATCATATACTAGTATCTGATACTCCCACTAAAAAACTAAGTAAACAAACTGGACATAATATTAACATTAACAATAATAATCAAAATAATAAGAAGAAAATATGGAAAACAAATGACTATAATTTGGCATTTAAATCTAAATTTAATGTAAAAGCCAATAAAATCTCCTGTATAATTAAACGAAATTATAAACTACTAATGACTGATCCGATTCTGAATGCTACCCTCCCTGCAAACCCTACAATCATTTTTAAAAAGGCCAGAAATTTGAGGAATATACTGGCTCCCAGCTTTTTTAGTAGGTCAGGGGCAAATACAGCCCTGAGTGAACAACAAACTCTGGTGGGCCCAAAAGTTACGGGTTTTTTTAGATGTAATCATAACAAATGCACAACATGTAATTATGTAGTTAATAAGATTAAACATATATCTGCACCGGATTTCAAAACTGAGTTTAAGATTCAATCATTCATTAACTGCAACTCACACTTGTAATTTATTTGTTACGCTGTTCCTGTCAATTATACTATGTGGGACGTACCACCAGAGCACTAAAACTGCGATTCATGGAGCATAGGAGAAACATTCTCAAAGGCTACATGAATCACAGTGTTTCACGTCACTATACAGAAGTCCATGCCAGTAACCCTGCATGTTTGCAATTAATTGGTCTTGAACAGATTAAAGTCACTCCAAGAGGAGGGGATCGTTTTAGGATGTTATGTCGTCAAGAAGCTGCTTGGATCTGGAGATTGCAATCTTTAAAGCCACAGGGGTTAAATGAAACAATAGATCTTGAATTCATATAGCCCCTGTTAGATATATGTAAAAAAATCTCTCTCTGGATGGTTCGTCTTTGCCCTCCCTCCTTCTCCCTACCATCAATTTCTTTTGCTGTTTAAAGGTATATTCTCTGGTCTCTCCATATCTCTATAGTTCTCTTTTTTAATTAACATCCCTTTTTTTAGAGTGGGAGTCTCTGATGGAAGAGAATGTACGGTTGACTGTGCCTACGTTCGCGAGTGTACCTGACATTTTCTCTATACTGCTAGCGATATGTCAGTTTCCCAGGTCTGCTCGCGCTCTTAGGCACCAGTCTATATGATAGCCTATACGATTGTCTATTCACCCTCTAGTTGGGCTAGTGGGAAATTATTTAGATTAATATATGGGAAAGCCTTTAAAAATATGTGTTTCAGTAAGAACAGTGTAGTGACATAGCTCTCCACTTTATTTAGACCAAAAAACATATTGTGAACGTATATGTAGAGATATAGAGTTTCAGAATTTTGCACCACATTTATCTAGTTATTTATATGTAAAAATAAAAATACAAATACAAATATAAATACAAATATAAATATAAATATAAATAAAAGTAAATATAAAACTAATCTAATCATGAGCGATTCGTCCAATCTAGAAATTAATATGTGACAAAGAATGTAGTGATATGATCTTGCCTACTATTAAAATTAATGAATTATATAGCCTCATGATTAGAAATTATAAAGTATTTAATTCTGTCCGCATCGCATATAGACTTGTCAGTGACTAATTAAAATATATACGAGCATGTTATTATTCAGTTCTTTTAAATGTTAATTAATGTTGTTGCTATTACTTATCATGGACCACGTTTAGTACTCTAAGCTGAACATTACCATATGAGAGTGCAAATTAGAATGCACCTGTTGAAATCTCATACACATCTGTTCTCACTAATTAAGAACTGACAAGGTATAAAGGAGTGAGAACCAATGCTCTGAGTAGAACACTCTGCCTCTTGAAGAAGCCGCCTGGGGTGCGGAGAAACGCGTTGAGGGTACAGAGAGAAGGAGCCCCAATACCTCATTGCCCACAAGAATTGAAGTGTGTCCTCCTACTAGCTCATCTAAACAATTGCCGGTAATTGTTACCTCTCCAGCGTGACTGCTATATTCAATCTCCTGCACCGTACCGGGAACACCCTGTGTCCCACTCTGGTGAGCACTATTCCACCAGCACTTGGGGTGGAGAACACAGCACCGGTGCACCTACAGTTTGCTGGAGGAGAGAACGGCTTTCTGCCGATGCTACAGACGGACTACGCCGCTGACGAGTCCTGCCGCTGACGGATGTCTCACCCGTGCAAAGGGTGATAGCAAGCGGCCCCTTACATCAACACTACTGCGGTACAGTAAAGGAAAAACTTTCCAGTCTGTGAGTAACAGCTTTCTTTCAATTCTCAATTTTTGCACCGCTCATATATCTATTCAAATCGGCAAATGATGAACTCTTTTCTAATCGGAATTTAATACATACTCTGAGGACAGCTACATGCACGATTGTGCCAAAGTATTCTTGTGCTTTTTACATCCAGGCAAGTAATCAAACACCACTAACAGCTACCAGAGAACTATCTCTTAAACACTTAGGTATTGCGATTGCCTTCTGAGTACATCTAATTATTTTTTAATATTGTTCCAATTAGAGGTTTCCGGAACCTCAGTTTTATATGAATACTGCATTGTGGTCTTGTTTATTTTTATGTGTTATATGTTGTTAATGTATGTAATAAATTTTTTTTTTTTTTTATCATTGTGTCCATCAATTGGTATTAAGCGCCCACCTGGTAATTTATTCTTAATTGTTTTGCTCTTGGGTAATTCTACATGCCTTCCTTCTGCAGCAACACCAGCTAGGAAAACCTACTCTGCCCCAACTCTGCAGTCCTTTCGGACAGCAAAATTTAAAGGCAAATCCAAGGGTTCTTCTACAACCTTCAAAGGCAATAGAGGTAAATCCAGAAAACCCGCTGCTGCAGGTTCTCAGGAACAGGCCTCCGGGTCTGCTTCCTCAAAGCCTTCAGCATGAAGGTGGCGCACACTGCCTAAAAGACAGACAGGTGGGAGCCAGGTTGCGTTATTTCAGTCACATCTGGGCAACATCATGCCAAGATCCCTGGGTAAAAGATATTATCACACAGGGTTACAGACTGAAGTTTCAGGAACTCCCGCCTCTCAGATTCTTCAAATCAGGCTTACCAGCTTCTCCAGAAGCAAGTTTGACCTTACAGGCAGCAATTCAGAAACTGGTACAGACCCAGGTCATTGTTCCAGTTCCAATTCACCTACAAAACAAAGGATTTTATTCCAGCCTATTTGTGGTACCAAAACCGGACAGTTCGGTAAGGCCCATATTGAACCTCAAGTCACTGAACGCGTATTTAAGGGTGTTCAAATTCAAGATGGAGTCTCTGAGAGTCTGGAGAAAGGGGAATTCCTGGTGTCTCTGGACATCAAGGATGCGTACCTTCATGTTCCGATTTGACCGCCTCATCAGGCTTATCTAAGGTTTGCATTGCAGGACTGTCACTACCAGTTCCAGGCCCTGCCATTTGGCCTCTCTATGGCACCGTGGGTGTTTACCAAGGTAATGGCAGAGATGATGTTTCTCCTCCGTGTACAGGAGGTGAACATTATAGCATACATGGACGACCTGCTGATCAAGGCACCGTCCAGAGAGAAGTTGTTGCACAGCATTGCCCTATCGACTCGCCTACTCCAGGATCATGGGTGAATTCTAAACCTGCCAAAATCTCACCTGGACCCAACAAGGAGACTTCCGTTCTTGGGAATGATACTGGATACAGAGGCACAGAAAGAGGCACAGAAAGTGTTTCTTCCGATGGCAAAGGCATTGGTGATCCAGTCAATGGTGAGGGAAGTCCTGAAACAGTCCCGGATATCAGTGCATATTTGCATCCGCCTCCTAGGAAAGGCTCTACATTATGGGAGGTTTCACGCAAGGCCCTTACAGCTGGATCTGTTGGACAAGTGGTCCGGATCGCATCTTCACATGCACCAGAGGATACGTCTGTCGCCAAAAGCCAGGATCTCCCTTCTGTGGTGGCTTCAGACGTCTCACCTGACCAAGGGTCGCCGGTTCGGGATTCCAAATTGGATTCTGCTAACTACCGATGAAAGCCTCAGAGGTTGGGGAGCAGTCACCCAAGGGGAACAGTTCCAAGCAAAATGGTCAAGTCAGGAGGCCATTTTCCGATCAACATTCTGGAACTAAGGGCCATATACAATGCCCTTCTTCAGGCATCACATCTTCTTCAAGATCAAGCCATTCAGGTTCAGTCGGACAACATAGCGGCTGTAACGTACATAAACTGACAGGGAGGAAGGAAGAGCAGAGCTGTGATGTCAGAGATAACAAAAATTCTCCTCTGGGCAGAAAGACACGCAGTGGTGTTGTCGGCAACCTTCATTCCAGGAGTAGACAACTGGGAAGCGGACCCAGGAGAGTAGGGCCTTCACCCACAGTTGTTCGAGTCCTTAACACGTTGGTGGAGAATTCCGCAGATAGACCTGATGGCCTCTCATCTCAACAAGAAGCTAAAGCGCTGTTGTTCCTGGTCAAGGGACCCACAAGCTGTGGCCGTGGACGCTCTGGTGACTCCATGGCTTTACCAGATGGTTTACGTGTTCCCACCTCTACCATTGATCCCAAGAATTCTCAAAAGAATAAAAAGGGAAAAGGTTCATGCAATTCTCATGGCTCCAGATTGGCCGAGAAGGGCCTGGTATGCGGATCTACTGTGGTTGCTCCTGTAGGACCCGTGGCCCCTACCTCTGCGAGAGGATCTTCTGCAGCAGGGGCCGTTCGTCTGTCAAGACTTACCGCGGCTACGTTTGACGTCATGGATGTTGAGCGTCAGATTTTAGCCCGGAAAGGCATTCCGAACAAGGTTATTCCAACCCTGATCCAAGCTAGGAAAGTGGTAACGTCTAAACATTACCACCGTATTTGAAAATAATATGTCTCGTGGTGTGAAAACGGAAATTTCTTGCACTAGAATTTCAACTGGGACGTTCTCTCCTTATTCTACAGTCAGGTGTGGATGTGGGCCTACGTTTGGGCTCCTTGAAAGTTCAGATTTCGGCCTTGTCCCTTTTCTTCCAAAAACAATTGGCTTCGCTTCCTGAGGTTCAGACGTTCTGAAGGGTGTTCTACACATCCAACCGCCTTTTGTGCCTCCAACGGCACCTTGGGACCTTTACATGGTATTGTGGTATTGCGTTTTCTGCAGTCGGACTGGTTTGAACCTTTACAGGAGGTTGACGATAAGTTTCTTACGTGGAAGTCTGTTACACTGTTGGCCTTGACTTCCGCAAGGCATGTGTCCGAACTGGGGTCGTTGTCTCACAAAAGGCCCTATTTGATTTTTCATGAAGCTAGAGCTGAACTCAGAACTCGTCAGCAATTTTTTTCCTAAGGTGGTGTCTGCATTTCATATCAACCAACCTATTGTGGTTCCGGTGTTTACGGACATCTCTGCTACCTCTACATCCCTGGATGTGGTGAGGGCTTTGAGGATCTACGTGAAAAGGACGGCTCGTCACAGAAAATCTGACTCGCTGTTTGTTCTCTATGATCCCAAGAAAATTGGGTGTCCTGCTTCGAAGCAGTCTATCACTCGCTGGATCAGACTTACTATCCAGCAGGCTTATTCATCGTCAGGATTGTTAGTTTCGAAAGTACAGGCCCACTCTACTAGGTCTGTGGGTTCTTCCTGGGCGGCTGCCGGGGTGTCTCGGCTTTACAGCTCTGCCGAGTGGCTACTTGGTCAGGATCGAACACGTTTGCTAAGTTCTACAAGTTCGATACTTTGGCCGCTGAGGACCTTCAGTTTGGTCACTCAGTTCTGCAGGAACCTCAGCACTCTCCCACCCGGTTTGGGAGCTTTGGTACATCCCCATGGTACTAATGTAGACCCCAGTATCCTCTAGGACGTAAGAGAAAATAGGATTTTAATTACCCATCGGTAAATCCTTTTCTCTTACGTCCAGGAGGATGCTGGGTTCCATATTAGTACCATGGGGTATAGACGGGTCCACCTGGAGCCATAGGCACTTTAAGAGTTTAACAGTGTGGGCTGGCTCCTCCCTCTATGCCCTTCCTACCAGACTCGGTTAAGAAAATTTGCCCGGAGGAGCCGGTCACAGCTAGGGGAACTCTACAGAGCTTCTTTAGAAAAGTTTATTTTAGAATTTGTTTTTTTTACAGGGAGGCTGCTGCATCGAGGAACTGAGGGGGGGGGGGGGGCAGTGTCTGCCCTGCAGGGTCTGAGCCACTGTCTCCGCTGGCTGGACAATGAGCTCCAGAGGGGACAGATCGCTCCCCGCCGCAGGGGAACGCTCACCCCAGCAGCATGCCGCCAACCCCTTACAGAGCTGAAGTGTGGCGAGTGAGTCACCAACCCCCCTAGCAAGCGGGGGGCCAGTGTGAAGATGGCGGAAACAGGGTAGGAGTGCAGTACTAACTGCG
Source organism: Pseudophryne corroboree (assembly GCF_028390025.1). Classification (NCBI taxonomy): domain Eukaryota; kingdom Metazoa; phylum Chordata; class Amphibia; order Anura; family Myobatrachidae; genus Pseudophryne; species Pseudophryne corroboree. Next base: position 759,192,539 of record NC_086445.1, read on the forward strand.
CTCCAGGGAGCTCAGCAGTACTTAGGTGCAGCGCTGTGAGGGGCACCCTGAGCCGGCGCCTTAACCCTACACTGACCATAAAGCCTGTCGGGGTCCGCAGATCTCAACCAGCACAAAATCCTCAGGTCAGTATAATCTTGGAAGAGCGGGAAGACAGCGCTATTAAGGGGGTGGGGCTTCTCAGAGCGGACCCAGCAGCGTTCAGCGCCTTTTTCCTACCTGCAGACACGCTGCCAGTGGAAGAGCAGTCCCTCCAGAGCACTGGTTTGAACCTTTACAGGAGGTTATCGATAAGTTTCTTACGTGGAAGTCTGTTACACTGTTGGCCTTGACTTCCGCAAGGCATGTGTCCGAACTGGGGGCGTTGTCTCACAAAAGGCCCTATTTGCTTTTTCATGAAGCTAGAGCTGAACTCAGAACTCGTCAGCAATTTTTTTCCTAAGGTGGTGTCTGCATTTCATATCAACCAACCTATTGTGGTTCCAGTGTTTACGGACATCTCTGCTATCTCTACATCCCTGGAAGTGGTGAGGGCTTTGAGGATCTACGTGAAGAGGACGGCTCGTCACAGAAAATCTGACTCGCTGTTTGTTCTCTATGATCCCAAGAAAATTGGGTGTCCTGCTTCGAAGCAGTCTATCACTCGCTGGATCAGACTTACTATCCAGCAGGCTTATTCATCATCAGGATTGTCAGTTCCAAAAGTACAGGCCCACTCTACTAGGTCTGTGGGTTCTTCATGGGCGGCTGCCGGGGTGTCTCGGCTTTACAGCTCTGCCGAGTGGCTACTTGGTCAGGATCGAACACGTTTGCTAAGTTCTACAAGTTCGATACTTTGGCCGCTGAGGACCTTCAGTTTGGTCACTCAGTTCTGCAGGAACCTCAGCACTCTCCCACCCGGATTGGGAGCTTTGGTACATCCCCATGGTACTAATGTGGACCCCAGTATCCTCTAGGACGTAAGAGAAAATAAGCTTTTAATTACCCACCGGTAAATCCTTTTCTCTTACGTCCAGGAGGATGCTGGGTTCCATATTAGTACCATGGGGTATAGATGAGTCCACCAGGAGCCATAGGCACTTTAAGAGTTTAACAGTGTGGGCTGGCTCCTCCCTCTATGCCCTTCCTACCAGACTCGGTTTAGAAAATTTGACCGGAGGTGCCGGTCACAGCTAGGGGAGCTCTACAGAGCTTCTTTAGAAAAGTTTATTTTAGAGTTTGTTTTTTTACAGGGAGGCTGCTGGCAACAGCCCCCCTGCATCGAGGAACTGAGGGGGGGAGCAGTGTCTGCCCTGCAGGGTCTGAGCCACTGTCTCCGCTGACTGGACAATGAGCTCCAGAGGGGATAGATCGCTCCCCGCCGCAGGGGAACGCTCACCCCAGCAGCATGCCGCCTACCCCTTACAGAGCTGAAGTGTGGCGAGTGAGTCACCAACCCCCCTAGCAAGCGGGGGGCCAGTGTGAAGATGGCGGAAACAGGGTAGGAGTGCAGTACTAACTGCGCTCCAGGGAGCTCAGCAGTACTTAGGTGCAGCGCTGTGAGGGGCACCCTGAGCCGGCGCCTTAACCCTACACTGACCATAAAGCCTGTCGGGGTCCGCAGATCTCAGCCAGCACAAAATCCTCTGGTCAGTATAATCTTGGAAGAGCGGGAAGACAGCGCTATTAAGGGGGTGGGGCTTCTCAGAGCGGACCCAGCAGCGTTCAGCGCCATTTTCCTGCCTGCCTGCAGACACGCTGCCAGTGGACCAGCAGTCCCTCCAGAGCACCTCCAGCTATCTGTACGGTATCAGGGGGTTGTAGAAGGGAGGGGAGGCTGTGTAAAGACTGTGTCACCTATTAAGGGACACAGTCAGCGCTGGTTAAGGGTCTCTCTATACCTATATAGCGCTGTGTGTGAGTTGGCTCCAATCTCTGTGTCTTTCTGACATTCTTGGGGGGGGGGGGACAACTCTGTCTACCCTGTACCCTGTGTGTACGTGGGGTGTACAAGCAAACGTGACTAGAGACTCTGTCTCATATGCTGCAGAGGATTTATTTTCTCAGGAAGATCCCATCCCATGTAATCAGGATTGCACTGTTGTAGTGCAGATCCCAGCTAGAGAACCGGAGTGGTTAACCTCTCTTAGGGGGGCTATTTCTCAGATTTCTGAAAGGGTTGCAAGGACTGAGCATGCTACTCAGGTATTGCAGTCCTCTATGGCAGTATGGTCAGATACTGCTCCCTCGGGGCCCCCTGCAGTACATTCTCACAAACGTGCTCTTGCCCAGATTATGCAGGATGACACGGATACCGATTCTGACATGGCAGACGGTGATGGGGATGTGTCGAGGGGGTCGGCATCACTTGCTAAGTGGGTGCAGTTGATGATTGAGGCCATGCGGGATGTGTTACATATTTCTGACACACCTCCTGAGCAGGTTGAGGAGGCCTTTTTCACAGACAGTAAGAAAGCCCCTCTCACCTTCCTGGCATCTAAGGAATTAAATGCTATATTTGAAAAAGCCTGGGAAAACACGGAGAAAAAATTCCAGATCCCTAAAAGGGTTTTGGTTGCTTTTCCCTTCCCGGAAGATGGTAGAAAAAAATGGGAGTCTCCGCCTATAGTTGACGCCTCTGTCTCTAGGCTGTCAAAACAGGTGGTCTTACCAGTCCCGGGATCTACCGCGTTGAAAGACCCGACAGATCGCAAGGTGGATGCTACGCTCAAATCCATATACACGGCTTCAGGATCTATACTGTGGCCTACTATTGCCTGAGCATGGATTTCAAAAGCTATAGCAAAGTGGTCAATCACTCTGCAGGAGGACTTGACTACGATGGATAAAGGTGACGTTGATTTATTTTTACGTAACATACAGTATTCTGCAGGGTTCCTGGTAAAATTCATGAAGGATCTGGGTTCCATGGCTGCGGGAATCTCCTCCATGTCCATCTCGGCTCGCAGGGGTCTCTGGCTGCCCCAATGGTCTGCGGACGCGGAATCCAGGAAGAGCGTGGAGGGTCTACCCTATACAGGTCAGGGTCTGTTTGGGGAGGCGCTGGATGCATGGATGGCCCGGCTACAGCTGGTAAGTCTCCTTTTCTCCCCTCAGCTGCACCGGCTACGAAGAAGCCTTTTACTCCCAACGCGTCACAGTCCTTTCGGCCCACTGGGCCTAAAAAGAACAAGCCCTCTCACACCTTCTTTAGAGGTGGTCATGCCAAATCCAAAAAGCCTGCTCCCGCAGGTTCCCATGACCAGAAGCCTGCTTCTGATACCTCAAAGCCCTCAGCATGATGGTGGACCGCAAAGGCTGGAGGAAGGTCAGGTGGCAGCAAGACTCCGGCAATTCAGCCATGTCTGGGTGTTGTCTGGCCTGGACCACTGGATACAGGATATTGTGTCCCAGGGGTACAGGCTGGATGTTTCAAACTCTCCCACCTCACAGATTCTTCAAATCAAGCTTGTCGGCTTTGCCGGCAGACAGAGCTATTCTAATGAACGCTATCCGAAAATTGATAGTGTCCGAGGTCATTGTTCCAGTTCCACCTCATCAGTTGAAGAAAGGTTACTATTCGAACCTTTTTGTGTTTCCGAAACCGGATGGTTTAGTAAGGCCAATTCTGAACTTGAAATCTTTGAACCCTTATCTCAGGGACTTCAAATTCAAGATGGAGGCTCTGAGGACAGTTATTTTAGGACTAATGGAGGGGGAGTTCCTGGTGTCCCTGGACATCAAGGATGCGTACCTCCATATTTCCATTTGGTCACCACATCAGGCTTATCTCAGGTTTGCACTGTTAGACGATCACTATCAGTTTCAGGCACTGCCGTTTGGTCTCTCCACGGCACCGAGGGTCTTCATCAAGGTGATGGCAGAGATGATGGTTCTCCTCCGCAAGCAGGGGGTGAACATAATTCCGTATCTGGACGATCTGCTGATCAAGGCATCATCCAAGGAGAAGTTGTTAAGATCCATTGCTCTCACGACGCATCTGCTCAAGGAGCACGGTTGGATTCTGAACCTTCCAAAGTCTCATCTGGAGCCGACAAGAAGGCTGTCTTTCCTGGGGATGATCCTCGACACGGAGGTGCAGAGGGTGTTTCTACCTATGGAGAAAGCGTTGGTGATTCAAACCATGGTTCGGGATGTTTTGAAGACTGCCAGGGTGTTGGTTCATCAGTGCATCCGCCTTCTGGGGAAGATGGTTGCCTCCTACGAGGCTCTGCAGTACGGAAGGTTTCATGCTCGCTCCTTTCAACTGGATCTCTTGGACCAGTGGTCGGGATCTCACCTACACATGCACCAGAGGATACGTCTGTCTCCGAAAGCCAGGATTTCGCTCCTCTGGTGGCTACAACTACCACAACTTCTGGAGGGCCGAAGGTTCGGAGTCCAGGACTGGATCCTTCTAACCACGGATGCAAGTCTAAGAGGTTGGGGAGCAGTCGCTCAAGGAGAAACCTTCCAAGGGAGGTGTTCAAGTCAGGAATCCCTTCTTCCGATAAACATCCTAGAGCTAAGAGCCGTATACAACGGCCTTCTTCAAGCTGCACATCTTCTACAGGATCGGGCTGTTCGGGTGCAGTCGGACAACGTGACCACAGTGGCCTACATAAACCGTCAAGTCGGAACGAAGAGCAGGGCTGCAATGTCGGAGGTGACAAAAATCCTCCTCTGGGCAGAAAGGCATGCTGTAGCGATGTCAACAATCTTCATTCCGGGAGTAGACAACTGGGAAGCGGACTTCCTCAGCAGACACAATCTCCATCCAGGAGAGTGGGGCCTCCACCTGGAGGTGTTCGAGGAGGTAACCAGTTGGTGGGGGGTTCCTCACATAGACATGATGGCCTCCCGCCTCAACAAGAAGCTGCGGAGGTACTGTTCCAGGTCGAGGGACCCACAGGCAGTGGCGGTGGACGTACTAGTAACGCCGTGGGTGTTCACGTCAGTATATGTATTCCCTCCACTTCCTCTGATTCCAAGAGTTCTACACTTGTAAAAATAACAAAAGTTCTGGCAATCCTCATTGCTCCAGACTGGCCAAGGAGGGCTTGGTACGCATATCTGCTGGATCTACTGCTGGAAGATCCAAGGCCCCTACCTCTTCGAGGGGATCTTCTACTGCAGGGGCCGTTCACTTATCAAGACTTACCGCGGCTACGTTTGACGGCATGGCGGTTGAGCACCAGATCTTAGCTCGGAAGGGTATTCCGAGCAAGGTTATTCCTACCCTGATACAGGCTAGGAAGGGGGTAACATCTAAACATTACCATCGAATTTGGAAAAAATATGTGTCTTGGTGTGAATCCAAGGAATTTCCTGCGGTGGAGTTTCAACGTGGACGTTTTCTCCTTTTCCTGCAAGCAGGTATGGCTATGGGCCTGAGATTGGGCTCCATCAAGGTCCAGATCTCAGCTTGTCCATTTTCTTCCAGAAACAATTGGCTGTCCTCCCTGAGGTTCAGACCTTTTTGAAAGGGGTTCTGCACATCCAGCCTCCCTTTGTGCAGTTCCTGCAATCGGATTGGTTTGAGCCTCTGCAGGAGGCTGAAATCAAATTTTCTCACTTGGAAGTCGGTAACTTTGTTGGCCTTGGCTTCTGCTCGACGTGTGTCGGAGTTGGGGGCTTTGTCCTGTAAAAGTCCCTATCTGGTCTTCCATGAAGATAGGGCGGAACTCAGGACTCGTCCACAGTTCCTTCCTAAGGTTGTGTCAGCTTTTCATATCAACCAACCTATTGTGGTGCCAGTGGCTACTGACTCCTCAATTGCTTCAAAGGCCTTGGATGTTGTGAGGACTTTGAAGATTTATGTGAAGAGGACTGCTTGTCTCAGGAAATCTGACCTTCTGTTTGTCCTCTATGATCCCAAGAAAATTGGGTGTCCTGCTTCTAAGCAGTCGATTTCTCACTTGATCAGGTTCACCATCCAGCATGCCTATTCTACGGCAGGATTGCAAAATCAGTTAAGGCCCACTCTACTCGTAAAGTGGGTTCTTCCTGGGCGGCTGCCCGGGGTGTCTCGGCCTTACAGCTTTGCTGAGCAGCTATTTGGTCTGGTTCGAACACGTTTGCTAAGTTTTACAAGTTCGATACTTTGGCCTCTGATGACCTCAAGTTTGGTCAAGCAGTTCTGCAGGAGCCTGCGCGCTCTCCCTCCCGTTCTGGGAGCTTTGGTACATGCCCATGGTAATAATATGGACCCCAGCATCCTCTAGGACGTAAGAGAAAATAGGATTTTAATTACCTACCAGTAAATCCTTTTCTCGTAGTCCGTAGAGGATGCTGGGCGCCCGCCCAGCGCTTCTTTATCCTGCAGTGGTTATTAGATTCAGTACTACCTGGTTCCTAGGTAAGTTCTGTGTTCGTTCCTGTTTCAGTACTGTTTCAGCTGTTGCTGAGTTCTCCGGCCTGTTGGCCAGATTTGCCTTGTTGTGTGAGCTGGTATGAATCTCGCCACTATCTGTGTATTTTCTTCTCTCGAAGTATGTTGTCTCCTCGGGCACAGTTTCTAGACTGAGTATGGTAGGAGGGGTATAGAGGGAGGAGCCAGCCCACACTGTTAAACTCTTAATGTGCTAATGGCTACTGGTGGACCCGTCTATACCCCATGGTACTAATATGGACCCCAGCATGCTCTATGGACTACAAGAAAAGGATTTACCGGTAGGTAATTAAAATCCTATTTTCTCGTAGTCCATAGAGGATACTGGGCGCCCGCCTGGTGCTTAGTTTTTCTGCACTGTTTCTTGTTAAGTATTATTGTTGGTTCAGCTGTTGCTGTTCCTGTTCAAGTTGGTTAGCATGGCCTTCCTCTTGTTTGTGTGTGCTGGTTCGAATCTCACCACTGTTCAGTTTAATCTTTCTCACGAAGTATGTCCATCTCCTCAGGCACAGTTTCTAGACTGAGTCTGGTAGGAGGGGCATAGAGGGGGTAGCCAGCCCACACTATTGATTTCTTAAAGTGCCCATGGCTCCTAGTGAACCCGTCTATACCCCATAGTACTAATGTGGACCCCAGTATCCTCTACGGACTACGAGAAAAGGATTTACCTGTAGGTAATTAAAATCCTATTTTCAAGTTATTTAAAATCGTCTAACCATGAAATAAAGACAATAAAATTAAGACATACATATATATTATACACACAGTGAATAGAGTACTTTATGTGATAATAAAATAAAGGCTCGCTACCTGTCTGGTGTATTTATTAATCGTTTAATTCATATGTGTCTCAATATGGATAGGGACGGGATTATTTCCCTATACTGGGGATTGAATATTCGTCAGTAAATATATGTGGTTACATTTCCAAATAAAAAACCAACCACATATACGGAAATGTATACAAAATTATTGGTCACTAATTATTGTGGCTATTATAGATCTTATACAGTATGTACAGAAAGGAGTCTCCTCCTTTCTGTAGGTCTGTTAACCACATATCCTGGCCTATATATTTGCCGTTCAGTGAGCGCAGCATGTTGCGTTGCACTTTACAATTGGAGAGAAACAATGATATAACAAAACTGGGTAATAACAAACAGTCATAGTGGTAGGAATGCCCTACTCGCAAGCTTACAATCTATTTGGAAATAGGCATTGATACACAAGGATAAGCACTATCTATTACATAATTGTCCACCAGATTGTAGAGATGAGCGGGTTCGGTTTCTCTGAATCCGAACCCGCACGAACTTCATGTTTTTTTTCACGGGTCCGAGCGACTCGGATCTTCCCGCCTTGCTCGGTTAACCCGAGCGCGCCCGAACGTCATCATGACGTTGTCGGATTCTCGCGAGACTCGGATTCTATATAAGGAGCCGCGCGTCGCCGCCATTTTCGCACGTGCATTGAGATTGATAGGGAGAGGACGTGGCTGGCGTCCTCTCCATTTAGATTAGGAGAGAGAGAGAGAGATTGACCTGAGGCTGATACTGTAGAAGAGAGTGCAGAGTTTAGTGACTGACCACAGTGACCACCAGCAGTGCAGTTGTTTTATTTAATATATCCGTTCTCTGCCTGAAAAAAACGGTACACACAGTGACTCAGTCACATACCATATCTGTGTGCACTGCTCAGCCCAGTGTGCTGCATGCCTGCATCATCTATGTATATATTATATATCTGACTGTGCTCAGCTCACACAGCTTATAATTGTGGGGGAGACTGGGGAGCACTGCAGTGCCAGTTATAGGTTATAGCAGGAGCCAGGAGTACAAGACAGTCACATACCATATCTGTGTGCACTGCTCAGCCCAGTGTGCTGCATCATCTATGTATATATTATATATCTGACTGTGCTCAGCTCACACAGCTTATAATTGTGGGGGAGACTGGGGAGCACTGCAGTGCCAGTTATAGGTTATAGCAGGAGCCAGGAGTACATATTATATTAAAATTAAACAGTGCACACTTTTGCTGCAGGAGTGCCACTGCCAGTGTGACTGACCAGTGACCTGACCACACTGACCACCAGTATAGTTAGTAGTATACTATATTGTGATTGCCTGAAAAAGTTAAACACTCGTCGTGTGACTTCACTTGTGTGGTGTGTTTTTTTTTATTCTATAAAAAACTCATTCTGCTGACAGACAGTGTCCAGCAGGTCCGTCATTATATAATATATATACCTGTCCGGCTGCAGTAGTGATATATATATATTTTTTATATCATTATTTATCATCCAGTCGCAGCAGACACAGTACGGTAGTTCACGGCTGTAGCTACCTCTGTGTCGGCACTCGGCAGTCCATCCATAATTGTATACCACCTACCCGTGGTTTTATTTTCTTTCTTCTTTATACATACATACTACTACATCTCTTTATCAACCAGTCTATATTAGCAGCAGACACAGTACAGTACGGTAGTTCACGGCTGTGGCTACCTCTGTGTCGGCACTCGGCAGTCCGTCCATAATTGTATACCACCTAACCGTGGTTTTTTTTTCTTTCTTCTTTATACATACATACTACGACATCTCTTTATCAACCAGTCTATATTAGCAGCAGACACAGTACAGTACGGTAGTTCACGGCTGTGGCTACCTCTGTGTCGGCACTCGGCAGTCCGTCCATAATTGTATACCACCTAACCGTGGTTTTTTTTTCTTTCTTCTTCATACATACATACTACGACATCTCTTTATCAACCAGTCTATATTAGCAGCAGACACAGTACAGTACGGTAGTTCACGGCTGTGGCTACCTCTGTGTCGGCACTCGGCAGTCCGTCCATAATTGTATACCACCTACCCGTGGTTTTTTTTTCTTTCTTCTTCATACATACATACTACTACATCTCTTTATCAACCAGTCTATATTAGCAGCAGACACAGTACAGTATGGTAGTTCACGGCTGTGGCTACCTCTGTGTCGGCACTCGGCAGTCCGTCCATAATTGTATACCACCTACCCGTGGTTTTTTTTTCTTTCTTCTTCATACATACATACTACGACATCTCTTTATCAACCAGTCTATATTAGCAGCAGACACAGTACAGTACGGTAGTTCACGGCTGTGGCTACCTCTGTGTCGGCACTCGGCAGTCCGTCCATAATTGTATACCACCTAACCGTGGTTTTTTTTTCTTTCTTCTTCATACATACATACATACTACGACATCTCTTTATCAACCAGTCTATATTAGCAGCAGACACAGTACGGTAGTTCACGGCTGTAGCTACCTCTGTGTCGGCACTCGGCAGTCCGTCCATAATTGTATACTAGTATCCATCCATCTCCATTGTTTACCTGAGGTGCCTTTTAGTTGTGCCTATTAAAATATGGAGAACAAAAATGTTGAGGTTCCAAAATTAGGGAAAGATCAAGATCCACTTCCACCTCGTGCTGAAGCTGCTGCCACTAGTCATGGCCGAGACGATGAAATGCCAGCAACGTCGTCTGCCAAGGCCGATGCCCAATGTCATAGTACAGAGCATGTCAAATCCAAAACACCAAATATCAGTAAAAAAAGGACTCCAAAACCTAAAATAAAATTGTCGGAGGAGAAGCGTAAACTTGCCAATATGCCATTTACCACACGGAGTGGCAAGGAACGGCTGAGGCCCTGGCCTATGTTCATGGCTAGTGGTTCAGCTTCACATGAGGATGGAGGCACTCAGCCTCTCGCTAGAAAAATGAAAAGACTCAAGCTTGCAAAAGCAGTAGCACCGCAAAGAACTGTGCGTTCTTCGAAATCCCAAATCCACAAGGAGAGTCCAATTGTTTCGGTTGCGATGCCTGACCTTCCCAACACTGGACGTGAAGAGCATGCGCCTTCCACCATTTGCACGCCCCCTGCAAGTGCTGGAAGGAGCACCCGCAGTCCAGTTCCTGGTAGTCAGATTGAAGATGTCAGTGTTGAAGTACACCAGGATGAGGAGGATATGGGTGTTGCTGGCGCTGGGGAGGAAATTGACCAGGAGGATTCTGATGGTGAGGTGGTTTGTTTAAGTCAGGCACCCGGGGAGACACCTGTTGTCCGTGGGAGGAATATGGCCGTTGACATGCCTGGTGAAAATACCAAAAAAATCAGCTCTTCGGTGTGGAACTATTTCAACAGAAATGCGGACAACAGGTGTCAAGCCGTGTGTTCCCTTTGTCAAGCTGTAATAAGTAGGAGTAAGGACGTTAACCACCTCGGAACATCCTCCCTTATACGTCACCTGCAGCGCATTCATAATAAGTCAGTGACAAGTTCAAAAACTTTGGGTGACAGCGGAAGCAGTCCACTGACCAGTAAATCCCTTCCTCTTGTAACCAAGCTCACGCAAACCACCCCACCAACTCCCTCAGTGTCAATTTCCTCCTTCCCCAGGAATGCCAATAGTCCTGCAGGCAATGTCACTGGCAATTCTGACGAGTCCTCTCCTGCCTGGGATTCCTCCGATGCATCCTTGCGTGTAACGCCTACTGCTGCTGGCGCTGCTGTTGTTGCTGCTGGGAGTCGATGGTCATCCCAGAGGGGAAGTCGTAAGCCCACTTGTACTACTTCCAGTAAGCAATTGACTGTTCAACAGTCCTTTGCGAGGAAGATGAAATATCACAGCAGTCATCCTGCTGCAAAGCGGATAACTGAGGCCTTGACAACTATGTTGGTGTTAGACGTGCGTCCGGTATCCGCCGTTAGTTCACAGGGAACTAGACAATTTATTGAGGCAGTGTGCCCCCGTTACCAAATACCATCTAGGTTCCACTTCTCTAGGCAGGCGATACCGAGAATGTACACGGACCTCAGAAAAAGACTCACCAGTGTCCTAAAAAATGCAGTTGTACCCAATGTCCACTTAACCACGGACATGTGGACAAGTGGAGCAGGGCAGGGTCAGGACTATATGACTGTGACAGCCCACTGGGTAGATGTATGGACTCCTGCCGCAAGAACAGCAGCGGCGGCACCAGTAGCAGCATCTCGCAAACGCCAACTCTTTCCTAGGCAGGCTACGCTTTGTATCACCGGTTTCCAGAATACGCACACAGCTGAAAACCTCTTACGGCAACTGAGGAAGATCATCGCGGAATGGCTTACCCCAATTGGACTCTCCTGTGGATTTGTGGCATCGGACAACGCCAGCAATATTGTGTGTGCATTAAATATGGGCAAATTCCAGCACGTCCCATGTTTTGCACATACCTTGAATTTGGTGGTGCAGAATTATTTAAAAGACGACAGGGGCGTGCAAGAGATGCTGTCGGTGGCCAGAAAAATTGCGGGACACTTTCGGCGTACAGGCACCACGTACAGAAGACTGGAGCACCACCAAAAACTACTGAACCTGCCCTGCCATCATCTGAAGCAAGAAGTGGTAACGAGGTGGAATTCAACCCTCTATATGCTTCAGAGGTTGGAGGAGCAGCAAAAGGCCATTCAAGCCTATACAATTGAGCACGATATAGGAGGTGGAATGCACCTGTCTCAAGCGCAGTGGAGAATGATTTCAACGTTATGCAAGGTTCTGATGCCCTTTGAACTTGCCACACGTGAAGTCAGTTCAGACACTGCCAGCCTGAGTCAGGTCATTCCCCTCATCAGGCTTTTGCAGAAGAAGCTGGAGACATTGAAGGAGGAGCTAACACGGAGCGATTCCGCTAGGCATGTGGGACTTGTGGATGGAGCCCTTAATTCGCTTAACAAGGATTCACGGATGGTCAATCTGTTGAAATCAGAGCACTACATTTTGGCCACCGTGCTCGATCCTGGATTTAAAGCCTACCTTGGATCTCTCTTTCCGGCAGACACAAGTCTGCTGGGGTTGAAAGACCTGCTGGTGAGAAAATTGTCAAGTCAAGCGGAACGCGACCTGTCAACATCTCCTCCTTCACATTCTCCCGCAACTGGGGGTGCGAGGAAAAGGCTCAGAATTCCGAGCCCACCCGCTGGCGGTGATGCAGGGCAGTCTGGAGCGACTGCTGATGCTGACATCTGGTCCGGACTGAAGGACCTGACAACGATTACGGACATGTCGTCTACTGTCACTGCATATGATTCTCTCACCATTGAAAGAATGGTGGAGGATTATATGAGTGACCGCATCCAAGTAGGCACGTCACACAGTCCATACTTATACTGGCAGGAAAAAGAGGCAATTTGGAGGCCATTGCACAAACTGGCTTTATTCTACCTAAGTTGCCCTCCCACAAGTGTGTACTCCGAAAGAGTGTTTAGTGCCGCCGCTCACCTTGTCAGCAATCGGCGTACGAGGTTACATCCAGAAAATGTGGAGAAGATGATGTTCATTAAAATGAATTATAATCAATTCCTCCGCGGAGACATTGACCAGCAGCAATTGCCTCCACAAAGTACACAGGGAGCTGAGATGGTGGATTCCAGTGGGGACGAATTGATAATCTGTGAGGAGGGGGATGTACACGGTGATATATCGGTGGGTGATGATGAGGTGGACATCTTGCCTCTGTAGAGACAGTTTGTGCAAGGAGAGATTAATTGCTTCTTTTTTGGGGGGGGTCCAAACCAACCCGTCATATCAGTCACAGTCGTGTGGCAGACCCTGTCACTGAAATGATGGGTTGGTTAAAGTGTGCATGTCCTGTTTTGTTTATACAACATAAGGGTGGGTGGGAGGGCCCAAGGACAATTCCATCTTGCACCTCTTTTTTCTTTTATTTTACTTTGCGTCATGTGCTGTTTGGGGAGGGTTTTTTGGAAGGGACATCCTGCGTGACACTGCAGTGCCACTCCTAAATGGGCCCGGTGTTTGTGTCGGCCACTAGGGTCGCTAATCTTACTCACACAGTCAGCTACCTCATTGCGCCTCTTTTTTTCTTTGCGTCATGTGCTGATTGGGAAGGGTTTTTTGGAAGGGACATCCTGCGTGACACTGCAGTGCCACTCCTAAATGGGCCCGGTGTTTGTGTCGGCCACTAGGGTCGCTAATCTTACTCACACAGTCAGCTACCTCATTGCGTTTCTTTTTTTCTTTGCGTCATGTGCTGATTGGGGAGGGTTTTTTGGAAGGGACATCCTGCGTGACACTGCAGTGCCACTCCTAAATGGGCCCGGTGTTTGTGTCGGCCACTAGGGTCGCTAATCTTACTCACACTGTCAGCTACCTCATTGCGCCTCTTTTTTTCTTTGCGTCATGTGCTGATTGGGGAGGGTTTTTTGGAAGGGACATCCTGCGTGACACTGCAGTGCCACTCCTAAATGGGCCCGGTGTTTGTGTCGGCCACTAGGGTCGCTAATCTTACTCACACAGTCAGCTACCTCATTGCGCCTCTTTTTTTCTTTGCGTCATGTGCTGATTGGGGAGGGTTTTTTGGAAGGGACATCCTGCGTGACACTGCAGTGCCACTCCTAAATGGGCCCGGTGTTTGTGTCGGCCACTAGGGTCGCTAATCTTACTCACACAGTCAGCTACCTCATTGCGCCTCTTTTTTTCTTTGCGTCATGTGCTGATTGGGCAGGGTTTTTTGGAAGGGACATCCTGCGTGACACTGCAGTGCCACTCCTAAATGGGCCCGGTGTTTGTGTCGGCCACTAGGGTCGCTAATCTTACTCACACAGTCAGCTACCTCATTGCGCCTCTTTTTTTCTTTGCGTCATGTGCTGATTGGGGAGGGTTTTTTGGAAGGGACATCCTGCGTGACACTGCAGTGCCACTCCTAAATGGGCCCGGTGTTTGTGTCGGCCACTAGGGTCGCTAATCTTACTCACACAGTCAGCTACCTCATTGCGCCTCTTTTTTTCTTTGCGTCATGTGCTGATTGGGGAGGGTTTTTTGGAAGGGACATCCTGCGTGACACTGCAGTGCCACTCCTAAATGGGCCCGGTGTTTGTGTCGGCCACTAGGGTCGCTTATCTTACTCACACAGTCAGCTACCTCATTGCGCCTCTTTTTTTATTTGCGTCATGTGCTGATTGGGGAGGGTTTTTTGGAAGGGACATCCTGCGTGACACTGCAGTGCCACTCCTAAATGGGCCCGGTGTTTGTGTCGGCCACTAGGGTCGCTAATCTTACTCACACAGTCAGCTACCTCATTGCGCCTCTTTTTTTCTTTGCGTCATGTGCTGATTGGGAAGGGTTTTTTGGAAGGGACATCCTGCGTGACACTGCAGTGCCACTCCTAAATGGGCCCGGTGTTTGTGTCGGCCACTAGGGTCGCTAATCTTACTCACACAGTCAGCTACCTCATTGCGCCTCTTTTTTTCTTTGCGTCATGTGCTGATTGGGGAGGGTTTTTTGGAAGGGACATCCTGCGTGACACTGCAGTGCCACTCCTAAATGGGCCCGGTGTTTGTGTCGGCCACTAGGGTCGCTAATCTTACTCACACTGTCAGCTACCTCATTGCGCCTCTTTTTTTCTTTGCGTCATGTGCTGATTGGGGAGGGTTTTTTGGAAGGGACATCCTGCGTGACACTGCAGTGCCACTCCTAAATGGGCCCGGTGTTTGTGTCGGCCACTAGGGTCGCTAATCTTACTCACACAGTCGGCTACCTCATTGCGCCTCTTTTTTTCTTTGCGTCATGTGCTGATTGGGGAGGGTTTTTTGGAAGGGACATCCTGCGTGACACTGCAGTGCCACTCCTAAATGGGCCCGGTGTTTGTGTCGGCCACTAGGGTCGCTAATCTTACTCACACAGTCAGCTACCTCATTGCGCCTCTTTTTTTCTTTGCGTCATGTGCTGATTGGGGAGGGTTTTTTGGAAGGGACATCCTGCGTGACACTGCAGTGCCACTCCTAAATGGGCCCGGTGTTTGTGTCGGCCACTAGGGTCGCTAATCTTACTCACACAGTCAGCTACCTCATTGCGCCTCTTTTTTTCTTTGCGTCATGTGCTGATTGGGGAGGGTTTTTTGGAAGGGACATCCTGCGTGACACTGCAGTGCCACTCCTAAATGGGCCCGGTGTTTGTGTCGGCCACTAGGGTCGCTTATCTTACTCACACAGTCAGCTACCTCATTGCGCCTCTTTTTTTATTTGCGTCATGTGCTGATTGGGGAGGGTTTTTTGGAAGGGACATCCTGCGTGACACTGCAGTGCCACTCCTAGATGGGCCAGGTGTTTGTGTCGGCCACTAGTGTCGCTTAGCTTAGTCATCCAGCGACCTTGGTGCAAATTTTAGGACTAAAAATAATATTGTGAGGTGTGAGGTATTCAGAATAGACTGAAAATGAGTGGAAATTATGGTTTTTGAGGTTAATAATAATATGGGATCAAAATGACCCCCAAATTCTATGATTTAAGCTGTTTTTTAGTGTTTTTTTAAAAAAACACCCGAATCCAAAACACACCCGAATCCGACAAAAAAAATTCGGTGAGGTTTTGCCAAAACGCGGTCGAACCCAAAACACGGCCGCGGAACCGAACCCAAAACCAAAACACAAAACCCAAAAAATTCCAGGCGCTCATCTCTACCAGATTGCAAAGGTTCTGGTGGGATGTATGATAAGGTCACATAGTGATATTGGCCTGGGATCCGGAGAATGTGAATGTGAAGGAAGAGAAGATATGTGAGGATATGTGTGGACTGTACAGAGGGGATGTAACTGAATAGGAAAGCTTATGAAGATTGAGTGAGCAGTTCTGGAATGTGATAAGCTAGCCTGAAGAGGTGAGTTTTCAGGGAATGCTTGAAAGTTTGGAGAGTAGGGGAGAGTCTTATTGTGCATGGTAGGGCATTCCACAGAGTGGGTGCTGCCCAATGAAAGTCGTGCAGTTGTGAATGGGAGCAAATAATTTGTGTGGATGAGAGACGCAGATCTTGTGAAGAGTGGAGAGGTTGGGTTGGGAGATCTTTTGAGATAAGTGAAGAGATGTATATTGGTGTAGTTTGCTTAATGGCCTTGTATGTGAATAAAAGTATTTTATATTGAATACGTGTTACGAGCCATCGGCTCGTCTCTCCGGGCGCCCTGGTTGTTGCTGGGCAACCGGAGTGCCAGAGAACTTCCACCTGGTGGCTTCCCGTTCATTGCTCGGTGACAGGAGACGCATGGATACTGTTCTGGCAGCTGGGTGCAGATATGCAGCGCCCCAGCCGCACAGTATTATGTAATCAATTAGGGAGTAGGCAGAGGAACGTGCTGATTGGATCCTTTCCCCTATAACCCTTAGTCAGTCCTGCTTGCCCCTACCAGTTATAGTTCTCAGTAGCTCCACATTAGTCATATCCACTACTCTAGTCAGCTATCCAGTTCTAATCCTATCGGCCTGCTTCCTGCAATCCAGAGCGGAATCCTCAACACCTTTCTTGAAAACCTGGCCTGTTGTCATCAGTTTCATTTGTTCACCATTATTCCTACTGCAGTTTGTCTCCATTCCAAGTCGGTACTCAGCTACTAGCAACCGCCTGATTTAGCCACACCATCCACATTCCACCTGGATTACCAGACGTCAATTCCTACCATGCTGTGAGGACAGCCACGTTATAGCTGTGTACTGGTAGGTCTGCTCCACGTGGGCTAATCTTCACTGGTCCTGTATCTTCTGTCGTCTTGCTGGTTTTGTTCTTGTGGTCCATCCTGTTCATTGGTAGTTGTTACTAGCGTCGGGGATAAGCTTGTACTATGGCCTGTAGCGGTACTCAGATGCCTGTAGAGGGCATCCGAGTACCGCTAAGCATGTTCAGCTTTATGGGAAAGGCGGCTGTCACAAGGCAAGAAGATCTACTTGTCAGTGCTACAGGTCTTATCCTTCGGCGTTCAGGGGCAACTACTATGGTGGCCAATCCCGGGATCGGCGGGATCCCGGGATTTAGGGCCAAAAAAGTCCGGGATTCAATCCTGGGATTGAATGCTCCAATCCCGGGGATTGAGGGATCAGCAGTGAGCGTCCACAGGATGCTCAGACGCTGCCTGGCTTCTTTCTTCCGGCTCCCCAGTGCAGCATGAGAGGTCACACTGCGCCGTCACATGCCGCTGGGAGCCACTAGGAGAGAGCGGAGGATGTTCCCTACCCGCCCGCCCCCGGTATATGGTGAGTTATGTGTGCGGTATGTTTGCGGGGCGGGGCAAGGAGGCGGCCACATACGTAATGGCCAATCCCGGGAATCCCGGGATTGGACATTTTTCAATCCCGATACCGGGGATTGAAAAAATGGCCTGGGATTGGCTTCCCTAGCAACTACCAAGAAGATCTACAAGCAACATAACAATACGGTAGAATAAAGGTAACCAGTGGAGGGATCTGTAGCTGATGAACATCTAGTGAGGAAGATTAGCCTCGCAGCTGCATTCAGAATGGATTGTAGTGCTGAGAGTCTCTTTTTGGTAAAACCGGTAAGAAGACTATTGCAATAATCAATGCGGAAGATAATGAGAGTATGGATTAGAGTATTTGGAGTGTCTTGTGTAAGGTATGGACATATTTTGGATATGTTTTTTAGATGCATGTAACATGATTTTGAGACAAATTAAATGTGGGGAACAAAGGGCAGTTCAGAGTCAAGAATGACAGCTAGGCAGTGAGCTTGTGGGTCAGGATTGATTGTTGAGTTCTACTATTGGCCGGTGTAAATAAAATTAACTCTGTTTTGGAAATATTAAGTTTGAGGTGGCGAGATGACATCCAAGATGAAACTGCAGAAAGGCATTCAGTGACACGTACCAATACAGATGGTGTAAAATCTGGGGAGGATAAGGAGATTTGAGTATCATCTGCGTACAGATGATACTGAAATCCAACAGAGCTGATTAGTTTACCAAGAGAAGAGGTATAGATTGAGAAAAGCAGAGGACCCAAGACTGAGCCTAGCGGTACTCCAAATGAAAGATGTAGCAAACAGGAGGTGGATTCAGAGAAACGGACACTGAAAGAGCGATTAGATTTGTAGGATAGGAACCAAAAAGAGGGCTGTGCCTTGAAGACCTAGGGATTGTAGTGTTTGTATGAGAAGAGAGTGGTCAACAGCATCAAAAGCGTCAGAGAGATCTAGAAGAATAAGACGTGAGTAATGGCCTTTGCACTTCACAGTGACTAGATCATTCACTACTTAAGTCAGTGCTATCTCTGTGGAGTGTTGGGAATGAAAACCTGACTGAAGTGGATCCAATAAGTTGTGTGAACTAAGAATGTGTGTGAGGCGAGTGTAGGCAAGTCTCTCAAGTAGCTTGGAGAGGCATGGGAGCTGAGAGGGACGGTAATTTGAGAGAGAGTTAGGGAGAGAATTTATTTTTTTTGAGAATGGGAGTAATCACTGCATGCTTGAACAGTGAAGGAAAGATATCAGTAGAGAGAGAGATTAGAGATGTTAGTTAAAGTTGGGATGAGCACCGAGAAAAATATTTACTTACTTGTGAGGGTATAGACTCGAGGAGAGGCAGTAGAGTAGCAGGATGAGAAGAGTGTTGACACTTTATCTTCATTTGTGGGATCAAATGAAGAGAGGGTGGCAGAGGGTTCAGGTAGAGAACTGAGCAGGTCACTGGCTGAGGAAGAGCATACCGTTTCATATCGGATCTTAGCAATCTTCTCCTTGAAGTAGGAAGCAAGACCTTGCGCCTTGATAGTGGCTAGTGGGTTGGGTGAGGGAAGCTGGTCAATAAAGCTGGGTATACACTTCAGGATATCCGACTCCTGACCGACAGGTTTGTCCGACATTGGATAAGTGTGTACCCTCCGCTGACTGACTCATACACCCGATTCTGGCGGCTGTCGGGTCTCCTGGTTTTTAAACATGCTTAAAAATCTGAAGACCCGACCAGCTGACCTATTTTGTTGTAAAAGAGGAATAGCGCTTGGGGCTTTCAGATGAATAAAAAATGTGTAGACTGCGGTTAGGTTAAAAGTTAATTATATTTCATACAGTATATAACCATCACAAGTGAATCAATTACAAATATAAAAAAAGACACAAATAAATAGTAATTGGAAAGCTCTGAAATTCATGTAACTGATCACAATATGAACAAGTCAGTCTCCGCTCCTTACATATGTTCATTGTTCAGTGGATAATTAGGAGGCTTATCCCTTTATGGTGTAATAGCATATTAATGCAATATTGGTAATGTCAATAACTCCAGTATATTACCCAGCAAACAAAGAAAATTTTACCCAATCAGAGGTGTTCAGTCTGTGTATTCCTGCTCGCAAGGTTTCCTCACTTAGGCACAGGTGGAATGGTAAGTTATGGCATTCCAGTATTTCTCTCAGGTTTAAGCTATCTGGATCAAAAGCGTCCAATTAGATGGTGTCCAATAAAAGTTTTCAGATCCTGGTTAGTGGCTCAATGCGTTTCCATGTGAAATAACCCACACCTTCATCAGAAGCATACCGGGAAGCGGGAGAACACCAGATCACTATAGGGTTGCATATACCCTATATAAGGTATGTTTATTCTAACAGATTTTGTCTGTCACACCCTGATGAAAGTCTGTAGGGCATTGAAACGTTGCTTTATGAAGGATTAAATTTCACCATATAAAAAAAAAAAATATATGGCATACATACGATATCCCAGTAGACGGGATGCCGAATGTCACTATACCAACAGTGGCATCCCGTCTGCCAGAATCCCGGCAGCGAGTCCCTTTTACGCGGTAACAGCACTCGCCACGCATTCCATTCCCACGCGGTTGGTGAAATGGACCCAGCAACCGAGTGGGCATACCGGTGGGTGTCGGGATTCCGGGCGTCTGTAAGATGCTGGCTGTCGGAATTCTGGTATTGGTCTCCTGAATGCCGGGATCCCGAGAGCCGGTATATTTACTGCATCCCATCGTATATATATATATGTATCTTTTTTCCCAAATCACATATGGTGTCAAAGTCCCACCTCCACTATAGTTATTAATTAAATTCCTGTCTTCCTGCAGCGGGGTACACTGGGATTCCAGAGGGAATACATCGGAGTGTAGAGTTGGATCTTGATCCGAGGCACCAACAGGCTAAAGCTTTGACTGTTCCCAGGATGCATTGCACCGCCTCCTCTATAACCCTGCCTCAAGGCACTGGAGCTCAGTTTGTAAGTTGGTGCCTACAGAGCAGGTCACTAACAGGGGGGGCTGCGCTAGGCAGCCCTGAAAAAAGCTTTTTAAGAAGACTTCAAGGGCAGCAGCACCTTCTATGTCATTCTGACATGATGTGCTGCGGCTCCATCACCTCCCCCAGCTGCGCTGCATACTCCCGTGGCCTGGTTCCCGGTACTTGCAGCGGAGGCGCACCAGACTTCAGGCACACACCGCTGACGCTCTCCTGGGTCACGTGGCTGCACATCAGGGAGGAGGTAAGAGGGTCCCCTAGCTGGGACCCGATGGTAAATCGCGCTCCCAGGAGACGGACCGCGCCGCTGGCGTGGACACTGTACTGCACAGGGATCCCATTATATCCACCAGGGCAGGGAGCACTGGTCGGATTTACAAAAATCCGTTTGATATAGGCTCCATAGTACCCGGTGATGAGGCCCAGCATAGGGGATAAGGCGCTGACCTGTAGCCCCTCCCCCAGCCCCATGCGCCATCTACTGCTGATGTTCCCACCCTGGAGCTGCATTTCTCTCTCCCTGACAGATTTTGGCACCATCTTCACTCCTAGCTGGGCTGATCTCCGGGACTGCAGGGCTCTGTCTCCTCTGTAAAGCCGCCTGCCTCATCAGCGCTGTGCATTTACAGGCACTTAAGTATTCTACATGTCATTTTAGACAGTGTTATTTAAGAACAAGTGTGCTGCTATCGGAATATTTAGTACAAGTATTCTGTGATATACATCCAGTATCTACTGTGCATTGTTATATCTGTATTCATACTTACATATGTATATGTAGTTTTACTAGTCCAGTGCAGTTTTATTGTTTATCTGTAATAACTTCTGCATTGTATTTGTGACTGAGTGTGCCTGTAGCTGTTGAGTGGAGTTCATCTCCTGTATCATACGTATTGCTATCACTATGGGGGTCATTCTGACCCGTTCGCACGCAGCGGTTTTTCGGTCCGGTTGTGAACGAGTGCGGAATGCGTATGCGCGGCGGCCGTTGTGTGCATGCGTGACGTTGCCCAGCGACAGGGGTCGCCGGGTTACTTAGCGGCTACCGACGGAAGCAGTCGCAGCGGCGATCGCTAAGAAGATTGACAGGAAGGAGGCGTAGATGGGCGGATCCGGACCGTTGGAGACCGTTTTCAGGGAGTGGTGAGTAAAACGCAGGCGTGTCCAGGACAACGGAGGGCGGAGGTGTGACGTCAAAGCCGGGCCCATCATCGCTGGATCCATCGCACAGGGTAAGTATGTCCAGCCCTAGTCTACTTCTGCTTGAAATAATTTTTAGCTTAGCAGGGCTGCACAAGCGATCACAGCCCTGCTAAGCTAAAACACACTCCCCCATAGGCGTGGACTATTGATAGCACCAGCAGCTAAAAGTTCCTGGCTGCGATCATCTCGGAATGACCACCTATATTCTGTACCCTGGGGGGCTAGGTGCGTCAGGGTCTCATATATATATATATATATATATATATACTAGTGATGAGCGGGTTCGGTTTCTCGGAAACCGAACCCCCCCGAACTTCACCCTTTTTACACGGGTCCGAGGCATATTCGGATTCTCCCGTATGGCTCGGTTAACCCGAGCGCGCCCGAACATCATCATCCCGCTGTCGGATTCTCGCGAGATTCGGATTCTACATAAGCAGCTGCGCGTCGCCGCCATTTTCACTCGTACATTGGAAATGTTAGGGAGAGGACGTGGCTGGCGTCCTCTCCGTGTATTGTTGATGCAAATATTTGTGCTTGCTTTACTTATTGCTTAATTGTGGGGACTGGGGAGCAGCTGTATATTAATATAGGAGGAGTACAGTGCAGAGTTTTGCTGATCAGTGACCACCAGTTTTATCCGTTCTCTGCATGAAAAAAACGCTCCTTATCTGTGCTCAGTGTGCTGCATATATCTGTGCTCACACTGCTTAATTGTGGGGACTGGGGAGCAGCTGTATTATATAGCAGGAGTACAGTGCAGAGTTTTGCTGACAGTGACCACCAGTATACATTGTCTGCCTGAAAAACACTCCATATCTGTGCTCAGTGTGCTGCTTTATTGTGGAGACTGGGGACCACCAGTATAATATTATATAGGAGGAGTACAGTGTAGAGTTTTGCTAACCAGTGACCACCAGTATACGTTGTCTGCCTGAAAAACACTCCATATCTGTGCTGCATTGTAGACAGTATATAGTAGGAGTACAGTGCATAATTTTGCTGACCACCAGTATATAAAATATAGGAGTACGGTACAGAAGGCCACTGCTGTACCTACCTCTGTGTCGTCAAGTATACTATCCATCCATACCTGTGGTGCATTTCAGTTTTGCACAGTTTGCTGACCACCAGTATATAATATATAGCATTACGGTACAGTAGGCCACTGCTGTACCAACCTCTGTGTCGTCAAGTATACTATCCATCCATACCTGTGGTGCATTTCAGTTTTGCACAGTTTGCTGACCACCAGTATATAATATATAGCATTAAGGTACAGTAGGCCACTGCTGTACCTACCTCTGTGTCGTCAAGTATACTATCCATCTACATTCTATACCTGTGGTGCATTTTAGTTTTGCAGTTTGCTGACACAGTGACCACCATTATATATAGCAGTACGGTACAGAAGGCCACTGCTGTACCTACCTCTGTGTTGTCAAGTATACTATCCATCTAGATTCTATACCTGTGGTGCATTTCAGTTGTGCAGTTTGCTGACACAGTGACCACCAGTATATATAGCAGTACGGTACGGAAGGCCACTGCTGTACCTACCTCTGTGTCATCAAGTATACTATCCATCTACATTCTATACCTGTGGTGCATTTTAGTTTTGCAGTTTGCTGACACAGTGACCACCAGTATATATAGCAGTACGGTACGGAAGGCCACTGCTGTACCTACCTCTGTGTCGTCAAGTATACTATCCATCTACATTCTATACCTGTGGTGCATTTTAGTTTTGCAGTTTGCTGACACAGTGACCACCAGCATATATAGCAGTACGGTACGGAAGGCCACTGCTGTACCTACCTCTGTGTCGTCAAGTATACTATCCATCTACATTCTATACCTGTGGTGCATTTTAGTTTTGCAGTTTGCTGACACAGTGACCACCAGTATACTATATATAATAGCAGTACGGTACGGAAGGCCACTGCTGTACCTACCTCTGTGTCGTCATTAAGTATACTATCCATCTACATTCTATACCTGTGGTGCATTTTAGTTTTGCAGTTTGCTGACACAGTGACCACCAGTATACTATATAGAGCAGTACGGAAGGCCACTGCTGTACCTACCTCTGTGTCGTCATTAAGTATACTGTCCATCTACATTTTATACCTGTGGTGCATTTTAGTTTTGCAGTTTGCTGACACAGTGACCACCAGTATACTATATATAATAGCAGTACGGTACGGAAGGCCACTGCTGTACCTACCTCTGTGTCGTCAAGTATACTATCCATCTACATTCTATACCTGTGGTGCATTTTAGTTTTGCAGTTTGCTGACAGTGACCACCAGTATATATAGCAGTACGGTACGGTAGGCCACTGCTGTACCTACCTCTGTGTCGTCAAGTATACTATCCATCTACATTCTATACCTGTGGTGCATTTTAGTTGTGCACAGTATATATAGTAGTAGGCCATTGCTATTGATACTGGCATATAATTCCACACATTAAAAAATGGAGAACAAAAATGTGGAGGTTAAAATAGGGAAAGATCAAGATCCACTTCCACCTCGTGCTGAAGCTGCTGCCACTAGTCATGGCCGAGACGATGAAATGCCATCAACGTCGTCTGCCAAGGCCGATGCCCAATGTCATAGTAGAGAGCATGTAAAATCCAAAAAACAAAAGTTCAGTAAAATGACCCAAAAAAATCAAAATTGAAAGCGTCTGATGAGAAGCGTAAACTTGCCAATATGCCATTTACGACACGGAGTGGCAAGGAACGGCTGAGGCCCTGGTCTATGTTCATGGCTAGTGGTTCAGATTCACATGAGGATGGAAGCACTCATCCTCTCGCTAGAAAAATGAAAAGACTTAAGCTGCCAAAAGCACAGCAAAGAACTTTGCGTTCTTCTAAATCACAAATTCCGAAGGAGAGTCCAATTGTGTCGGTTGCGATGCCTGACCTTCCCAACACTGGACGGGAAGAGCTTGCGCCTTCCACCTTTTGCACGCCCCCTGCAAGTGCTGGAAGGAGCACCCGCAGTCCAGTTCCTGATAGTCAAATTGAAGATGTCACTGTTGAAGTACACCAGGATGAGGATATGGGTGTTGCTGGCGCTGCGGAGGAAATTGACAAGGAGGATTCTGATGGTGAGGTGGTTTGTTTAAGTCAGGCACCCGGGGAGACACCTGTTGTCCGTGGGACGAATATGGCCATTGACATGCCTGGTCAAAATACCAAAAAAATCAGCTCTTCGGTGTGGAATTATTTAAACACAAATGCGGACAACAGGTGTCAAGCCGTGTGTTGCCTTTGTCAAGCTGTAATAAGTAGGGGTAAGGACGTTAACCACCTCGGAACATCCTCCCTTATACGTCACCTGCAGCGCATTCATCATAAGTTAGTGACAAGTTCAAAAACTTTGGATGACAGCGGAAGCAGTCCACTGACCACTAAATCCCTTCCTCTAGTAACCAAGCTCCTGCAAACCACACCACCAACTCCCTCAGTGTCAATTTCCTCCTTACCCAGGAAAGCCAATAGTCCTGCAGGCCATGTCACTGGCAAGTCTGACGAGTCCTCTCCTGCCTGGGATTCCTCCGATGCATCCTTGAGTGTAACGCCTACTGCTGCTGGCGCTGCTGTTGTTGCTGCTGGGAGTCGATCGTCATCCCAGAGGGGAAGTCGGAAGACCACTTGTACTACTTCCAGTAAGCAATTGACTGTCCAACAGTCCTTTGTGAGGAAGATGAAATATCACAGCAGTCATCCTGCTGCAAAGCAGATAACTCAGGCCTTGGCAGCCTGGGCGGTGAGAAACGTGGTTCCGGTATCCACCGTTAATTCAGAGGCAACTAGAGACTTGATTGAGGTACTGTGTCCCCGGTAACAAATACCATCTAGGTTCCATTTCTCTAGGCAGGCGATACCGAAAATGTACACAGACGTCAGAAAAAGAGTCACCAGTGTCCTAAAAAATGCAGTTGTACCCAATGTCCACTTAACCACGGACATGTGGACAAGTGGAGCAGGGCAGACTCAGGACTATATGACTGTGACAGCCCACTGGGTAGATGTATTGCCTCCCACAGCAAGAAAAGCAGCGACGGCACCAGTAGCAGCATCTCGCAAACGCCAACTCGTTCCTAGGCAGGCTACACTTTGTATCACCGCTTTCCAGAAGAGGCACACAGCTGACAACCTCTTACGGAAACTGAGGAACATCATCGCAGAATGGCTTACCCCAATTGGACTCTCCTGGGGATTTGTGACATCGGACAACGCCAGCAATATTGTGCGTGCATTACATCTGGGCAAATTCCAGCACGTCCCATGTTTTGCACATACATTGAATTTGGTGGTGCAGAATTATTTAAAAAACGACAGGGGCGTGCAAGAGATGCTGTCGGTGGCCCGAAGAATTGCGGGCCACTTTCGGCATTCAGCCACCGCGTGCCGAAGACTGGAGCACCACCAAACATTCCTGAACCTGCCCTGCCATCATCTGAAGCAAGAGGTGGTAACGAGATGGAATTCAACCCTCTATATGCTTCAGAGGATGGAGGAGCAGCAAAAGGCCATTCAAGCCTATACATCTGCCCTTGATATAGGCAAAGGAGGGGGAATGCACCCGACTCAAGCGCAGTGGAGAATGATTTCAACGTTGTGCAAGGTTCTGCAACCCTTTGAACTTGCCACACGTGAAGTCAGTTCAGACACTGCCAGCCTGAGTCAGGTCATTCCCCTCATCAGGCTTTTGCAGAAGAAGCTGGAGACATTGAAGGAGGAGCTAAAACAGAGCGATTCCGCTAGGCATGTGGGACTTGTGGATGGAGCCCTTAATTCGCTTAACCAGGATTCACGGGTGGTCAATCTGTTGAAATCAGAGCACTACATTTTTGCCACCGTGCTGTATCCTAGATTTAAAACCTACGTTGTATCTCTGTTTCCGGCAGACACAAGTCTGCAGAGGTTCAAAGACCTGCTGGTGAGAAAATTGTCAAGTCAAGCGGAACGTGACCCGTCAACATCTCCTCCTTCACATTCTCCCGCAACTGGGGGTGCGAGGAAAAGGCTAAGAATTCCGTCAACGATTACTGACATGTCGTCTACTGTCACTGCACATGATTCTGTCACCATTGAAAGAATGGTGGAGGATTATATGAGTGACCGCATCCAAGTAGGCACGTCAGACAGTCCGTACGTATACTGGCAGGAAAAAGGCAATTTGGAGGCCCTTGCACAAACTGGCTTTATTCTACCTAAGCTGCCCTCACTCCAGTGTGTACTCCGAAAGAGTGTTTAGTGCAGCCGCTCACCTTGTCAGCAATTGGCGTACGAGGTTACTTCCAGAAAATGTGGAGTAGATGATGTTCATCAAAATTAATTATAATCAATTCCTCCGTGGAGACATTCACCAGCAGCAATTGCCTCCACAAAGTACACAGGGACCTGAGATGGTGGATTCCAGTGGGGACGAATTAATAATCTGTGAGGAGGGGGATGCACACAGTGAAAGGGGTGAGGAATCGGAGGATGATGATGAGGTGGACATCTTGCCTCTGTAGAGCCAGTTTGTGCAAGGAGAGATTGATTGCTTCTTTTTTTGGTGGGGACCCAAACCAACCAGTCATTTCAGTCACAGTCGTGTGGCAGACCCTGTCGCTGAAATGATGGGTTCGTTAAAGTGTGCATGTCCTGTTTATACAACATAAGGGTGGGTGGGAGGGCCCAAGGACAATTCCATCTTGCACCTCTTTTTTCTTTCATTTTTCTTTGCATCATGTGCTGTTTGGGGACAATTTTTTTGAAGTGCCATCCTGCCTGACACTGCAGTGCCACTCCTAGATGGGCCAGGTGTTTGTGTCGGCCACTTGTGTCGCTTAGCTTAGTCACACAGCGACCTTGGTGCGCCTCTTTTTTTCTTTGCATCATGTGCTGTTTGGGGACAATTTTTTTGAAGTTCCATCCTGTCTGACACTGCAATGCCACTCCTAGATGGGCCAGGTGTTTGTGTCGGCCACTTGGGTCGCTTAGCTTAGTCACACAGCTACCTCATTGCGCCTCTTTTTTTCTTTGCATCATGTGCTGTTTGGGGACAATTTTTTTAATCTGCCATTATGTCTGACACTGCAGTGCCACTCCTAGATGGGCCAGGTGTTTGTGTCGGCCACTTGGGTCGCTTAGCTTAGTTACACAGCTACCTCATTGCGCCTCTTTTTTTCTTTGCATCATGTGCTGTTTGGGGACAATTTTTTTGAAGTGCCATCCTGCCTGACACTGCAGTGCCACTCCTAGATGGGCCAGGTGTTTGTGTCGGCCACTTGTGTCGCTTAGCTTAGCCATCCAGCGACCTCGGTGCAAATTTTAGGACTAAAAATAATATTGTGAGGTGTGAGGTGTTCAGAATAGACTGAAAATGAGTGTAAATTATGGTTATTGAGGTTACTAATACTATGGGATCAAAATGACCCCCAAATTCTATGATTTAAGCTGCTTTTTAGGGTTTTTTTATGCATGGCAGATACTAAACCCCATCATTTATTTATTGATGTTGTGAGGATAAGTGAGCTTGCTATGGTGAGTGCTGAACTTTCTGTTTGTATATATTTGGGTTGGTGGCCATGGGCTGCATGCACCCCACCCTATGAGTGGTGAGTGCTGATATTGCACCCCGCTTCTGGGGTGGCGAGTGCTGTGGTTTTCTAGATTTGTTTGTATATATATATATATATATATATATATATATATAGTGCTACACAGTATATACTGTTTTGTATTTTTTACTGTGTATTTCAGTCACCTCATACCGCTTACATCCTCTGTTTGTGCCCCGTATTTACTGTCACATAACACAGGGGTTTATTTGCAGGTATTGTGTTTGTCTGGCTATATTGTACTGTTACGCTCTAAGACTACATTCCCTATAATGTCTGCCACACAGGGCTGCAAATCTACAGGCGCTTCTGCATCCTGCAGTACTGTTACCACAGATTTACCAGGTGGGAGAAGTGTTAGCTGCTGGTTTAGATGCTGGGTGCTATACATCTCCCAGTCCACCCGCAGCACCTGTGGCCAATCAGGACCCACCTTGGTCAGTGTTTTCAAGTATACTGACTACACTTGTAACAGGTCTTACGCCCCCTGTGGGACCTCCTGTGCGATTACAGCCACATATTGTCCCTGTAGTTAATCCGCCCTGGGCGGACACTCACTCTGTCTACCCAGTTACAACAATTAAATTAATCTTTGGTTAGACAAAAGTCTACCACACGCCCATCTCGGGCCAAGGGGTCATCTAAACGGGCCATTTCTTCCTCACAATCCACTAATATTTAGAATAATTCTTCCGATGAGGATAGGGAATATACTGATCCATCAGATACTGATACAGTTGCTTCTGATGAGGAATCTACAACCCAGGTTTATGTTCCTGACCTAGTGGAGGCTATTAAGCTGATTCTCCAAATTGATGATGAGATTGAGCCTACTGCTTCGTCTAAGAAACCTGATAAGTTCAAATGTCAGAAAGTTACTAAAGTAGTCTTACCACATTCTGACCTTTTAATTGACATACAGTACATCAGGAATCCTGGTCATCTCCAGGATAGAAGTTTTCCCTGTCTAAAAAGATGCTAGCTCATTATCCTATCCCTGCGGAGTTGAGTAACAAGTGGGAAACTCCACCGCCGGTGGACTCTCATGTTGCCCATTTCATGGTGTCATCTACTCTGCCTGTCACCACTGTCACCTCACTGAAGGAACCGAATGATAAGCATGTGGAGGGATGCCTGATGTCTATTTACTTCCTTACCGGTGCTGTACATAGACTCACTATGCATAGCCAGATTAAGAGGGGGATGCAGGGCATACTGTACCCCGGGCCCCCCTCTGTCAGGGGGCCCCCCAGGTCAGAGCATACTGACATCATTAACTTTCCCTTTTATGCATCAGCAGAACCAGACAGCCAGAATGCAGTGCAGGCAAAGACACAGGAGTATCAGATTTCATGAACTATCAATGGAACTTCCCAACCAAAGGAGAAATAGGAGGGTGGAGAGAGCTACAAGTGACACAGAGTGGGATCCCTGTGTCACTTACAGCTCTCTCCACGCCTGGGTGTCTGAGTCCTGTGTAACTTATCTAATGAGGGTCTAGAGAGAGACACACACACACACACACACACACACACACACACACACACACACACACACAGAGTCCTCCTGAGTCCTGTCCCAGTGTGTAAGTTGAAAAGAGGCTGCTGCTATTTTTGAATGTGACAAAATAAATTATACATTTTATTTTTCTGTGTGTATTTTAAGGTTGGTTAAGTTGTCCTTGTTCCACTACAAGAACATTTTATAAAATAGTTGTCTTTCAATTAGGTGAAGCTATAAACAGTACCCAGGCATTATTAAACTATTAATTTAAATCTAGTATACACCATTGGGCTAAATGTAATATACACAATCCATTCCTCCCCCCATGACCAATTCCAGGAGGGACAAAATGCTCTCTACCTGGACTTCCTTCTTAAGTTATGATTGCAATCACCTGGGTTGAATTACCTTTCTTATCAATTAGTTTAACCCAGGTGACACCAATCTTATATTAAGCGGGAAGTTCATGTAAAGTGCATTTTGTCCCTCCTGGAATGGGTCATGTTGGGAGGTATGCACAATCTTATACACAGCCCCCCCCCCCACCTTCCACTGGGGCCCCCCTGTCTAAAGTGCCCCGGGCATAGCCCAAGGCTTAATCCGGCCCTGCCACTATGGCAGCCTCCTGGGTTGCGAAAGGACTTGAAGCATGGGTTTATGCAATTGAGGATGAGCTGCCTCAGAATTTTTCTGACACTGCCAGACAATATCTGTCTTATATTACCACAGCCTCCCACTAAACTCAGGAGGCGGCCTCTGATGCAGGCGTAATGGCGGCCAAGGTGTCTACTACGTCTTTCCTGGCTCGCCAGATTCTGTGGTTGAGGTCCTGGAAGGTGGACCTGGACTCCAAAAAGACCTTGGAGGTGCTCCCTTTTAAGAGACATACTATTTGGGAAGGATCTGAACAAGATTGTGACTGACTTGGCGACTGCCAAAATGGCATTTCTCCCAAGTACTAATACTTCTGCTCTGACCTCCAAAGAAAGCATCAGGTCAGGCGTACCAGAGACAGGCTCGTACTTCCAAAACCACAAAGCCTAAATCTAAACAATCTTGGGCCACCCGTCAGCCTGCTTCCAAACAAGACAAGCCTGCTGCATGACGGGCCTTCACACTGGGGGACCCCAGGGTGGGAGGCCAACTTCTGCAGTTCGCCCAGGCCTGGTTAAAGACCACTTCGGATGCCTGGGTGTGGGAAGTTGTCTCTCATGGGTACGCAATCTCTTTCAAGAGATGTTCCCCTTTCAAAAGACGGTTATCCCTTCGGATCTGTTAAAAGCGCAAGCTCTACTCTTAGTTGTACAATCCCTCCTGGACACAGGAGTGGTAGTGCCGGTACCTCTGTTTCAGAGAAGCAGGGGATACTATTCGACCCTGTTTCTGGTTCTGAAGTCAAATGGGTCCTTCCGGCCTATACTCAACCTTAAATCTTTGAACAAATTTGAGAGTATCCAAATTCCGTATGGAAACTCTGCGCTCTATTGTGCTGGCCATGGAGCCCAAGGACTATATTTTATCCCTGGACATACAGGATGCTTACCTGCACATACCCATTGCCATGTCACATCAACAATATCCGCGGTTTGCTATTGGCAACCAATATTATAAATTCCAGGCATTGCCTTTTGAAATTGACCACGGCCCCTTGGATCTTCACCAAGGTCATGGCCATAATGACGGCCCTTCTCCACCGTCAGGGAATCAGGATCCTGCCGTATCTGGATGACTTGCTGATCCTGGTGAACTCCCAAGAGGTTCTCCTCAGTCATCTGGAACTGACGGTCCAATTCCTACAAGCCCACGGGTTGCTCATCAACTGGAAGAAGTCCTCGTTGGTCCTTGCTCGGAGCATGGTGCACCTGGGGGCAGTGCTGGACACTGACAACCAATGATTGTTTTTGTCTCCAGAGAAAATCCTTAAACTTCAGGACAGGATCAGATACTTCCTCTCTCACCCGAGAGTGTTGATACACTCAGTGATGCAAGTACTAGGCCTCATGGTATCAGCTTTCGACGTGGTAAAGTACGCTCAATTTCATTCCCGCCCTCTGCAGAGGTTAATTCTTTTCAAGTGGGACGGCCTGCCTCATCGGATCAGGTCTCAAATGATCTCCTTGTCTCCGTTGGTTCGTCTGTCACTGAGCTGGTGGCTACAGGACCAACAGTTGAGCAGGGGCCGTCCCTTCTGGATTTCCAACTGGGCCCTCCTAACGATGGATGCCAGTCTGTGGGGTTGGGGCACAGTGTTGGAGCAACACTGTCTCCAGGGTCGGTGGACCAGGGAGGAATTTCTCCCGATAAACATTCTGGAATTGGGGGCAATGTTCAATGCGTTGACACTGACCCAGCCTTTGATACAGATCAGGCCTGTTCAAGTACAATCAGACAACGCAACCACAGTGGCATACATAAATCATCAAGGTGGCACTTGAAGCCACATGGCAATGATGGAAGTGTAAAAAATCCTCCATTGGGTGGAACGCCATCTGCCAGCAGTATCGGCAGTGTTCATTCCCGGAGTCCTCAACTGGGAAGCGGACTTCCTCAGTCGTCAGGACGTTCAAGCCGGAGAGTGGAGTCTTCATCTGAAAGTCTTTTAATTCCTCGTGGAAAAGTGGGGCCTACCAGATGTAGACCTGATCGTGTCTCGACACAATCACAAGGTTCCGGTCTTCGTATCAAGGACAAGGGATCCTCAGCAGCGTTCGTGGATGCATGGCAATTCCATGGAACTTTCGGCTGCCATAAGTGTTCCCTCCAGTGTCACTCCTGCCCAGGGTACTGCGGAAGTTCAAGCAAATAGAAAGAGGAATACTACTTTTAGTCGCTCCAGCATGGCCCAGACAGCATTGGTTCTCAGACCTTCACTGTCTCTCGATAGAGCATCCTCTTCTACTTCCTCAACACCCAGACCTCCTCGTTCAGGGCCCTTGTGTCTACCTGGGCCTGGCCAGACTGGCTTTGATGCCGTGGCTCTTGAAGCTTCATTCCTGAGGGCCAAGGGATTCTTTGAGGCGGTTATTCAAACTATGTTGAATGCCCGTAAACTAGCTTATGCTGGGATTTATCATAGGGTCTGGAATTCTTACTTCACCTGGTGTGCTGGTAAGAATTATGATGCATATACTTTCAAAACTTCCAGACTTTTGGTTTTTCTGCAACAGGGCCTGGACTTAGACCTTCATCTGGCCTCCCTCAAGGTTCATATTTCTGCCTTGTCGGTGTGGTTTCAGAGGAAAATTGCATCTATTCCCGACGTTCATACTTTCACTCAGGGTGTGTTCCGGCTTCAGCCTCCCTATGTCCCTCCTGTGGCTTCATGGGATCTGTCTGTTGTTTTGAATGCCCTGCAAGACTCTCCATTTGAACCTCTTGAGTCTGTGGACCTTAAATGCCTTACGCTTAAGGTCATTTTTCTGTTGACTATTGCCTCTGCTAGGAGGCGCTTTGTACTGTCGTCCACCCTTTCTGATTTTTCACAGTGACCGGGCAGTTCTTAGAACTCGTCCCGGTTATCTCCCTAAGGTGGTGTCGTCTTTCCACCTTAACCAAGAGATTGTGGTTCCGGCCTTTATTTCTTCTGGTTTGTCCTCCAAAGAGTGGTCTTTGGATGTGATACGGGCTCTCCGTATTTATGTGGAGAGGACTGCCTCTATCAGGAGGTCAGCTACCCTTTTTGGTTTTCACAAACGTGGCTGTCCTGTGAATAAGCAAACCTTTGCCAGATGGATTAGAATGGTGATTGCACAAGCCTATGTGCAGGCTGGACTCCCAGCTCCTGCTGCTATAAAAGCCCATTCTACTCGGTTTGTTGGACCTTCTTGGGCGGCCCGCCAAGGCCCGTCCACTGAACAGTTGTGCAAGGTTGCTACGTGGTCCTCAGTGCACACGTTCATTATGTTCTATGCCTTTGATACTTCCGCCTCCCAGGATGCTTCCTTTGAACGCTGGGTTCTTGTACCCACTACAGTGCGTCCCCTCCCATGATGAACTGCTTTAGTACATCCCCGATGTATTCCCTGTGGAATCCCAGTGTACCCCGATGCAGAAAAAGGAGATTTATGGTAGACTTACCATAGTTAAATCTCTTTTTGCAAGGTACACTGGATTCCACAGGGCACCCACCCTGGGTTGTATGGCATTAGCAGCCGGTCCCTTCTCCTGTCGTGAGAATGTGGTACTATGCGACTAACATCTGCCGTCTCTTTTGCCTGCTACTGCATTGGACTGTTTAACGAAACTGAGCTCCAGTGCCTGGAGACGGGGCTATAGAGGAGGCGGTGCAATGCATCCTGGGAACAGTCAAAGCTTTAGCCTGTTGGTACCTCGGATCAAGATCCAACTCTACACCCCGATGTATTCCCTGTGGAATCTAGTGTACCTCGCATAAAGAGATTTAACTATGGTAAGTCTAGCATAAATCTCCTTTTCCCATCACATTATCATTAATAAATCCCAATTCCACCACAGCCAAATTTATTATTTCAGCAGACTCTTTGAGAAGGCACAGGTTTAAGTGTGTAGCGAGGATTGGCTATAGAACCTGTGAGCAGATCTGCAGTAGAATTCTGTACACAGTCTGATCTCCCGAGAATTGGACGGGATGCAGTTAAAATGTTGCTGGATGGGATCCCGGGGGTTGAAATACCGACGCCAGAATCCCAAATGACAGCATAAGACTGGTATCAAAATCCCAAAGGAGGTTGGCGTCAAAATACCAACACCTGGTATCCCGCCCGTTGTTATAGCGGGGCACGCTATGTGGGGGGGGAGTTAGGTTTAGGCATTAAAAGGGGGCTTAGGGTGCAGTGATTGGAAGGTTATGGTTAGGTACTGTGGAGGGTTGGTTAGGGTAAGGCGCTTTCAAGGGGAAGTTATGGTTAGGCACCAAGCGGGGAGGGTTAGGTTTAGGCAGCGAGAAAGGGAAGGTTAGGGTTAGGCACCACCGGTGAGGGTTAGCGTTAGGCACCCTCAAGGGAGATTTAGGGTAGGGGGCAGGAGAGGCTTATGGTACTTTCTGGGTGACCGCCGGCATCCCATCCATTAGGATATCATACTGAATCCAATTGGACAAGTGTGTTCCCAGTTAAAGTGTATATGCTTACCTGAATTGGCCTCTCTTTCGTCGTAATGGCACGTCCGCTGTAAAGTCAGCATAGTGTGTACCCAGCTTAAGTCAACTGGAGACAGACTTTTATATTGATAACCACATCACATTGAAAAAGACAAGAAACAGTATTACTGTATATAAACATAAAATATGTGATCACTGTATACAGTATGGCAGTAGATGGCAGCAGTATTGCACATAAGAAAATAGAAACAGTTATTGTGACGTATATTTCATGTAAGAGGACATTCCGTCTCAAAATTTATTTTTCTTCAATCACATAATCTTGTAATCATGTTCTGTCTTAAGATACAAGATCTTAACATTGTTTTTGTAAACATTTCTCTGGAACCTGACAGTTTTATCCCTTTCGCTGAGGAGGGCTTTCTCACCCTTGTGCTGAGGTAATTTTTTCATTTTGTCACAGTCAATCAATGTCAATTATTTTTTTATGCAGTGCCCACACAAATTATACCTTGTTTTTTTTCCAGAAGTCTTTGTATTTTTTGAAAATATTAGTGTTTTTTATTTAAATTTGAAGAAAGAGTACTAAAAGAAAACATTATTCTTTTATCATCATAGAAATATCTCAAATAGTCCACCTATATAAAATAGTCCACCTTTTCAAAATAGTAAAAAGACAGGATACTGTAGGGGCCATTCAATTGTTTTTGGGCATCTATTTTTTCCGCCTAAACAGCAGCCAGTATTTAATTGTTTTTGGGCACCCATGCAAACAGACAGGGTTTAGGTGTAAAACAGTTAAACCTGTCTAAAATCCTGCTTTGGGTGTCCAAACTCCTGTTTGGATGTCCAAAATGCCGACTTAGCGCATAACTGTATTTTTTCTCGCACCTCAGGAGCCTATGAGAAGAAATTACACCCCCATGGCTAACAGGCGTCTCAACAGAGCATCAATTGAATCGCCCCTTATGGGGGGAATCCAGTTGCAGATGGGAAATTTAAAAAACCCTGCAGCACTGGGTTTTTTCCCACAGCCTTGGGGATTTGGTATTCAATTACAGGACAGAAAATGGGATGCAGTGATTTGTGTAGAAAGCACTACGTCTTCTTTCACTCACCTCCAGAGCAAGTCTGATTTTGACTAAAATCATTATTTTAAGGAAAAATCAATGGGACTTGCTCTGGCACCCCAGCGGCACCCCTCCCTGAAGACTAATTAAGCAATTGGAAGTTTCCAATTAGCTTAATTAGTCAGTAAGTACTTACCTTCCGAAGCGGGATCTTCATCTTGCAGCATCAGGAGCTGGTCCTCTATTGCAGCGCTGATTATGTAGTGTGTGTGAGTGTTTGCCAGTGTGTGTGAGCAGGGGCGTGTCTACAGAGGAGGAGGCCCATGTGCAGACTCTGTCCAGGCCCCCTCCTCTCTAGTCGACAGCACAGAGACTCTGGGCTCTAGGGGACCCTAGCACTGTCCCAGAGTTTAGGGCACATGCGAAGATCTCCGGGAAAATGGTATGGCAGCCATTTTCCCAGTGATTTTCTTACTGCACATGCGCAAAACACCAGGAAAATTGTGCAGCGCCATTTTCCCAGTGATTTCTGCAATGCTGCTGCTGCACTGCGGGACTCTTGAGGGTGATTATTAATCATAAGGGGCGCAAGGTGTGCGGTGTGGGCCCCTCTGGACTCTGGGGGGCCCATGTGCACCACATACACTGCACCCATTATAGATACGCAATTGTGTGTGTGTAAGTGTGCATGACTGTGTGTGTGTGGGTGTGTGAGACACAGTGTGTCAGACCCCCCTCTGCCCTCCCACACCATGAAGTGTCATCACCCCTGTAGCTGGCCACTGGGAGAACTACACCTGCAATGTGCTGGACAGGAGAAAGCAGCACCTCTGGCAGGAGAGGTACTCTAATGGATTGTGATAAGGTGTAAGTGAATTATTTTGTTTTAAACAAAATGTTTTTTTTGTTGGTTTTTTTTTTGCATTATACAGGTTATATACTTAGTACCACTCTACCTACTGTATGTGAAGTACTGCCTTAATTGTGCCTACATTGTATGTGCTAAGAGATTCTCTTCATGCACATGCTGAACCTATGTCATTTTGGGCTAGATGCGTTATCACTTGGAGAGTGATAAAATGGAGAGAGAAAAAGTACCAGCCAGTCAGCATCTAACTGCAATGTTACAGACAAAATGAGTTAGGAGTAGTGATGTGCACCGGACATTTTTCGGGTTTTGTGTTTTGGTTTTGGATTCGGTTCCGCGGCCGTGTTTTGGATTCGGACGCGTTTTGGCAAAACCTCACCGAAAATTTTTTGGTGGATTCGGGTGTGTTTGGTATTCCGGTGTTTTTTACAAAAAACCCTAAAAAAACAGCTTAAATCATAGAATTTGGGGTCCCATTTTGATCCCATAGTTTTATTAACCTCAATAACCATAATTTCCACTCATTTCCAGTCTATTCTGAACACCTCACACCTCACAATATTATTTTTAGTGCTAAAATTTGCACCGAGGTCGCTGGATGGCTAAGCTAAGCGACACAAGTGGCCGACACAAACACCTGGCCCATCTAGGAGTGGCACTGCAGTGTCAGGCAGGATGGTACTTCAAAAAAATAGTCCCCAAACAGCACATGATGCAAAGAAAAATTAAAGAAAAAAGAGGTGCAATATGGAATTGTCCTTGGGCCCTCTCACCCACCCTTATGTTGTATAAACAGGACATGCACACTTTAACGAACCCATCATTTCAGCGACAGGGTTTGCCACACGACTGTGACTGAAATGACTGGTTGGTTTGGGCCCCCACCAAAAAAGAAGCAATCAATCTCTCCTTGCACAAACTGGCTCTACAGAGGCAAGATGTCCACCTCATCATCATCCTCCGATTCCTCACCCCTTTCACTGTGTACATCCCCCTCCTCACAGATTATTAATTCGTCCCCACTGGAATCCACCATCTCAGGTCCCTGTGTACTTTGTGAAGGCAATTGCTGCTGGTGAATGTCTCCACGGAGGAATTGATTATAATTAATTTTGATGAACATCATCTTCTCCACATTTTCTGGAAGTAACCTCGTACGCCGATTGCTGGCAAGGTGAGCGGCTGCACTAAACACTCTTTCGGAGTACACACTGGAGGGAGGTCAACTTAGGTAGAATAGAGCCAGTTTGTGCAAGGGCCTCCAAATTGCCTCTTTTTCCTGCCAGTATACGTACGGACTGTCTGACTTGCCTACTTGGATGCGGTCACTCATATAATCCTCCACCATTCTTTCAATGGTGAGAGAATCATATGAAGTGACAGTAGACGACATGTCAGTAATCGTTGGCAGGTCCTTCAGTCCGGACCAGATGTCAGCACTCGCTCCAGACTGCCCTGCATCACCGCCAGCGGGAGGGCTCGGAATTCTTAGCCTTTTCCTCGCACCCCCAGTTGCGGGAGAATGTGAAGGAGGAGATGTTGACGGGTCACGTTCCGTTTGACTTGACAATTTTCTCACCAGCAGGTCTTTGAACCTCTGCAGACTTGTGTCTGCCGGAAAGAGAGATCCAACGTAGGTTTTAAATCTAGGATCGAGCACGGTGGCCAAAATGTAGTGCTCTGATTTCAACAGATTGACCACCCGTGAATCCTGGTTAAGCGAATTAAGGGCTCCATCCACAAGTCCCACATGCCTAGTGGAATCGCTCTGTTTTAGCTCCTCCTTCAATGTCTCCAGCTTCTTCTGCAAAAGCCTGAGGAGGGGAATGACCTGACTCAGGCTGGCAGTGTCTGAACTGACTTCACGTGTGGCAAGTTCAAAGGGTTGCAGAACCTTGCACAACGTTGAAATAATTTTCCACTGCGCTTGAGTCAGGTGCATTCCCCCTCCTTTGCCTATATCGTGGGCAGATGTATAGGCTTGAATGGCCTTTTGCTGCTCCTCCATCCTCTGAAGCATATAGAGGGTTGAATTCCACCTCGTTACCACCTCTTGCTTCAGATGATGGCAGGGCAGGTTCAGGAATGTTTGGTGGTGCTCCAGTCTTCTGTACACGGTGGCTGAATGCCGAAAGTGGCCCGCAATTTTTCGGGCCACCGACAGCATCTCTTGCATGCCCCTGTCATTTTTTAAATAATTCTGCACCACCAAATTCAATGTATGTGCAAAACATGGGACGTGCTGGAATTTGCACAGATGTAATGCACGCACAATATTGCTGGCGTTGTCCGATGTCACAAATCCCCAGGAGAGTCCAATTGGGGTAAGCCATTCTGCGATGATCTTCCTCAGTTTCCGTAAGAGGTTGTCAGCTGTGTGCCTCTTATGGAAAGCGGTGATACAAAGCATAGCCTGCCTAGGAACGAGTTGGCGTTTGCGAGATGCTGCTACTGGTGCCGCCGCGGCTGTTCTTGCTGCGGAAGGCAATACATCTACCCAGTGGGCTGTCACAGTCATATAGTCCTGAGTCTGCACTGCTCCACTTCTCCACATGTCCGTGGTTAAGTGGACATTGGGTACAACTGCATTTTTTAGGACACTGGTGAGTCTTTTTCTGAGGTCTGTGTACATTTTCGGTATCGCCTGCCTAGAGAAATGGAACCTAGATGGTATTTGGTACCGGGGACACAGTACCTCAATCAAGTCTCTAGTTGCCTCTGAATTAACGGTGGATACCGGAACCACGTTTCTCACCGCCCAGGCTGCCAAGGCCTGAGTTATCTGCTTTGCAGCAGGATGACTGCTGTGATATTTCATCTTCCTTGCAAAGGACTGTTGGACAGTCAATTGCTTACTGGAAGTAGTACATGTGGTCTTCCGACTTCCCCTCTGGGATGACGATCGACTCCCAGCAGCTACAACAGCAGCGCCAGCAGCAGTAGGTGTTACACTCAAGGATGCATCGGAGGAATCCCAGGCAGGAGAGGACTCGTCAGACTTGCCAGTGACATGGCCTGCAGGACTATTGGCTTTCATGGGTAAGGAGGAAATTGACACTGAGGGAGTTGGTGGTGTGGTTTGTAGGAGCTTGGTTACAAGAGGAAGGGATTTAGTGGTCAGTGGACTGCTTCCGCTGTCACCCAAAGTTTTTGAACTTGTCACTGACTTTTGATGAATGCGCTGCAGGTGACGTATAAGGGAGGATGTTCCTAGGTGGTTAACATCCTTACCACTACTTATTACAGCTTGACAAAGGCAACACACGGCTTGACACCTGTTGTCCGCATTTGTGTTGAAGTAATTCCACACCGAAGAGCTGATTTTTTTTGTATTTTGACCAGGCATGTTAATGGCCATATTCGTCCCACGGACAACAGGTGTCTCCCCGGGTGCCTGACTTAAACAAACCACCTCACCATCAGAATCCTCCTTGTCAATTTCCTCCCCAGCGCCAGCAACACCCATATCCTCATCCTGGTGTACTTCAACAGTGACATCTTCAATTTGACTATCAGGAACTGGACTGCGGGTGCTCCTTCCAGCACTTGCAGGGGGCGTGTGAATGGTGGAAGGCGCAAGCTCTTCCCGTCCAGTGTTGGGAAGGTCAGGCATCGCAACCGACACAATTGGACTCTCCTTGGGTATTTGTGATTTAGAAGAACGCACAGTTCTTTGCTGTGCTTTTGCCAGCTTAAGTCTTTTCAGTTTTCTAGCGAGAGGATGAGTGCTTCCATCCTCATGTGAAGCTGAACCACTAGCCATGAACATAGGCCAGGGCCTAAGCCGTTCCTTGCCACTCCGTGTCGTAAATGGCATATTGGCAAGTTTACGCTTCTCCTCAGACGCTTTTAATTTTGATTTTTGGGTCATTTTACTGAACTTTTGTTTTTTGGATTTTACATGCTCTCTACTATGACATTGGGCATCGGCCTTGGCAGACGACGTTGATGGCATTTCATCGTCTCGGCCATGACTAGTGGCAGCAGCTTCAGCACGAGGTGGAAGTGGATCTTGATCTTTCCCTATTTTAACGTCCACATTTTTGTTCTCCATTTTTTAATGTGTGGAATTATATGCCAGTAACTATCAATAGAAATGACCTACTACTATATATACTGCGCACAACTGAAATGCACCACAGGTATGGATGGATAGTATACTTGACGACACAGAGGTAGGTAGAGCAGTGGCCTTCCGTACCGTACTGCTATATATACTGGTGGTCACTGTCAGCAATCTGCAAAACTAAAATGCACCACAGGTATAGAATGTAGATGGATAGTATACTTAATGACGACACAGAGGTAGGTACAGCAGTGGCCTTCCGTACCGTACTGCTATATATAGTATACTGGTGGTCACTGTGTCAGCAAACTGCAAAACTAAAATGCACCACAGGTATAGAATGTAGATGGATAGTATACTTAATGACGACACAGAGGTAGGTACAGCAGTGGCCTTCCGTACCGTACTGCTATATATAGTATACTGGTGGTCACTGTGTCAGCAAACTGCAAAACTAAAATGCACCACAGGTATAGAATGTAGATGGATAGTATACTTAATGACAACACAGAGGTAGGTACAGCAGTGGCCTTCCGTACCGTACTGCTATATATAGTATACTGGTGGTCACAGTGTCAGCAAACTGCAAAACTAAAATGCACCACAGGTATAGAATGTAGATGGATAGTATACTTAATGACGACACAGAGGTAGGTACAGCAGTGGCCTTCCGTACCGTACTGCTATATATAGTATACTGGTGGTCACTGTGTCAGCAAACTGCAAAACTAAAATGTACCACAGGTATAGAATGTAGATGGATAGTATACTTAATGACGACACAGAGGTAGATACAGCAGTGGCCTTCCGTACCGTATTGCTATATATAGTATACTGGTGGTCACTCTGTCAGCAAACTGCAAAACTAAAATGCACCACAGGTATAGAATGTAGATGGATAGTATACTTAATGACGACACAGAGGTAGGTACAGCAGTGGCCTTCCGTACCGTACTGCTATATATAGTATACTGGTGGTCACTGTGTCAGCAAACTGCAAAACTAAAATGCACCACAAGTATAGAATGTAGATGGATAGTATACTTAATGACGACACAGAGGTAGGTATAGCAGTGGCCTTCTGTACCGTACTGCTATATATAGTATACTGGTGGTCACTGTGTCAGCAAACTGCAAAACTAAAATGCACCACAGGTATAGAATGTAGATGGATAGTATACTTAATGACGACACAGAGGTAGGTACAGCAGTGGCCTTCCGTACCGTACTGCTATATATAGTATACTGGTGGTCACTGTGTCAGCAAACTGCAAAACTAAAATGCACCACAGGTATAGAATGTAGATGGATAGTTTACTTAATGACGACACAGAGGTAGGTACAGCAGTGGCCTTCCGTACCGTACTGCTA
Source organism: Pseudophryne corroboree (assembly GCF_028390025.1). Taxonomy (NCBI): domain Eukaryota; kingdom Metazoa; phylum Chordata; class Amphibia; order Anura; family Myobatrachidae; genus Pseudophryne; species Pseudophryne corroboree. The sequence continues at coordinate 759,234,753 of NC_086445.1, forward strand.
TATATAGTATACTGGTGGTCACTGTGTCAGCAAACTGCAAAACTAAAATGCACCACAGGTATAGAATGTAGATGGATAGTATACTTAATGACGACACAGAGGTAGATACAGCAGTGGCCTACCGTACCGTACTGCTATATATAGTATACTGGTGGTCACTGTGTCAGCAAACTGCAAAACTAAAATGCACCACAGGTATAGAATGTAGATGGATAGTATACTTAATGACGACACAGAGGTAGGTACAGCAGTGGCCTTCCGTACCGTACTGCTATATATAGTATACTGGTGGTCACTGTGTCAGCAAACTGCAAAACTAAAATGCACCACAGGTATAGAATGTAGATGGATAGTATACTTAATGACGACACAGAGGTAGGTATAGCAGTGGCCTTCCGTACCGTACTGCTATATATAGTATACTGGTGGTCACTGTGTCAGCAAACTGCAAAACTAAAATGCACCACAGGTATAGAATGTAGATGGATAGTATACTTAATGACGACACAGAGGTAGGTACAGCAGTGGCCTTCCGTACCGTACTGCTATATATAGTATACTGGTGGTCACTGTGTCGGCAAACTGCAAAACTAAAATGCACCACAGGTATAGAATGTAGATGGATAGTATACTTAATGACGACACAGAGGTAGGTACAGCAGTGGCCTTCCGTACCGTACTGCTATATATATGATAAAGCTAAATATTTATCTTATATAATACCCTTTATGAAGTCTAAGAACACTGTACGCTATCTACGTATGAAGTACCGTAAGGGTACGCTCGTTGTGTAACAATCGCTTAGCCGTAGTCGAGACGCTCAAGCGTCATGTTCGCTCACGGCCAAGAGATCACAGGCAGGCACGCTATTGGCTGCTGACTAACGTAATGATTCGCTATAGCGTAGCGGACGCTCGGGACCACGAGGAGATCACCAGCGGCGCTGACGCTAACAATGTTAAACCTTTAAATCTAAACCATAAACAATGTAATATGCTGTAAAACCTTAGTGTATAGATAGAGTGTAAATGCCACACAGTGTAACCTTATTAACTCAAAAGCTGTATGAGCGTCACCGACGCTCTGAGAATACTTAACACTATAAGAAATACACAGATACCTGGGCTTAGGGTCCAACGCCTAATATATATATATTATGAATGATATACTTGCAAAAGAATTAATACAAATACAAATCATACTCTACAATATAACATAGACTACCTAACCAGATAACTACACAGGAAATATAATACAATTACTATTTAAGAGAAAATAAGAGAGAAAGAGGAGAAGAGAGAGAGAGAGAGAAATTGGCCCACAATAACAAGAAGATCAATATAGTTGCGGAGAAACACTTACGCACAAGGGGAAACGATCGCATGCGCCTCGATATCCAGCTCCCGATTATCAGCAATGAGAACCGTTGAAGAGAGTGAACTGGATATGGTCGGCCTGCCTATTTATGCCCCACACACAATACAATCCAATGGTCCCTACAATCTCATTGTTCATTGGACACAGGAATTCGGCTTCGCATTATAACAAAAGGTCATAGGTTGATTCATACAGGTGGGCTGTGACTGCTTCCAACTGTTCAGGTGGGTGGGATACTGGGTTTCCCGCCGCACGACTAAATAAGAACAAATAATAGTAAATGGACATAAACTTCTTATGTCCATAACTATTCGCACGAGCGATTAATCCGCTCCAAACCAACACCGGAATATTGCTATTTAAATACTCTTCCGATGGGTACCAAACACCACTGTATGACCCCTGTTAGACCCTTCGTACAATACAAAGAGGGATCTCTCTGTTCAGGAACATGCTATGTTAACTAAACTTTCAGAATCTATCAAAGGGACCATGATCTACAAAATACATTATATAGTGAAAATATGTAATGATTGAGTCGCACGCTACGATCACATAAACTCTACCGTAAATACGCATACCGTGCGCCTGCGGGTGCCCGCGACTGTGAGTATGCGCACGTACGGGAGAGCGTACGCATGCGCAGCACGGACCTGTGTGAGGTGCAAATATGGTAGTGTGCATAGAGATATTTTTCTGACTTTGACAGTCCACCCTTTGGCAGTCAACAATAACTGCCACCTTCTAAAACATTTCAAAAAGAGAAAAATATATGTCAGGGGTTAATACATTTACATGGTTGGGTAGGGGAGGAGAGGAGAAGGTAGGAAAAGGGTATGACCTAGTGAGATAGCAGAAGCATGTGTGTATGAATCCGTGCTTGGGGGTCATGTATCATCGTGCCGTACGTGTTTTAAATCAAGCTTCGAGGTATTGCGAAGTATACATTTGAATTCCTTCTTATCCCGTGGTACGGGTCTGTGGATGGGCTGTCAAACTTTACCGAGCTCTTTTCGGCTTTGGTTGTAACAAAATGGGGGAGCACATTTTAGTTGATGATACATGAATTGGGGGAGATATGTGATTGCTGATATCTGTGCCTGTATTCCCTATCGACTATGTGTGTCATTACCTGAGGGTTGTAGAAATGAAGAAAAGACATAATTACGGTAAATGCGGTGGTATTCTATGTCAGGTAAATGTACATTCGTCGATTGAGGTCTTGTTTGGTGTCTGTTGAATGCAGTCTTCTTTGTGCTTTTGCCCATAAGGTGCGAGCAAAAGCTGTCAATGTCCATAGATTTACAAAAGTGTTGGGCTAGCGTAATTTTAAAATTTCTGGGGAAACTGGGGATCCATGGCATAGTTCATCAAAAAATCTGTGTATCAGGTTGTCAAAACTTCTTCTTTAATCCATCTGTTGTCTGTATATCGGCTCATCAAACTCCTCGTCCAAGTGGGTCTTTTTACCTTGGAGGAAATGGAAAAACAGGTGAAAGAAACGGACCGTAGAAATCGCATTTTCATCACATCATTGTTTCTACATTTGGGTCATAAATCAAATCCATTGGAATTACAGTTTCCTCACTCCTTAAACTCATTACCCTAGTACGATGATTGCACCTCATTAAAGCCTGACCGCATCTAAATATCAAACCAATCGTTATGATAACACCTAAGATACATAGGAGAAACTTCCCAACATCCATTATGACTCCTTGAGCCCAGTCTCCTAAACCAGAGAACCAATTTCGCGGGTTCAACCATGACACCCAACCAGTCAGCTCATTATCTACAGCAGCAAGAGTGAGATTGTGTCTCCTGCGAAATTCCCACTTCAGTTGGAGAATATCGTCCATCTTTTGGTCTATGACCTCGACCGGGTCCTCGGTGCTATTCGTAATATATGTGCAACATTTCACGCCGTATTGTGTTGCCAGTGTGACACAATATCCGCCTGTCACTGCTGTGAGGTAATTAAGAACCATTCTATGCTGTACCAGTTCTGTTTTATAAGCCTGAAGTTCTCTTCCAGTATACCTAAACGTGTCATCATACATTTCAGTGATATTATCTAACAAATTGGCGAGCGCAGATATGTATTTATAATTCAACACTCCTCTAGCGGTGCGAGTGATATCTAACGCGATTAGAAACTGAATCCCGGTGGATTCATGGATCATGTCAGAGGCCGGATGCTCTGTTCTTTCTATCAGGTGCCGTTTAACTACATGCTCGTAATGGGTGTGAGTATAAGGAGTTTGGGCAACACGGTGTATGTCTTTCATTTTGTCATGTGATACAGTCATTACTTCAGGCAGTACTTTTCCAATATAACACAATCCTTCAGAGTTTGGGGCAAGCCACTTATACGCCTTTCTCCCGCATATGAAATATGCATCATCGGGGAGAACATATGGGACGGAGTAGGACATAACCATATTACACACCTTCCATGTGAAATCTCCTAACCCTAATTCTTCCATCTGCTTAGTACACGTATCAGGTTGTACGATATGTGCACAGTATCCTGGTGATACCTCTCCAACTCTCGTAATCCTATTTCCTAAGGTATACCTATACCGGAAAGATTTTCCTCTACTGGCTATGTGGCGTATAAGCTCTGTATCTGTAGGCATTCTATCTGCTCTATGTGAAAAGGTCATGGTTTGATTACTCCATGACACTTCCCAATTTCCCGGCTTTCGGGGGTTGGAGATGTTAAAACATAATAGGGACCTATCCACATGGTATTGGTGGAGCTTCAAACTAGGAGGGCTGGAGATATTAAACCTCCTGTCCACCGGTCTCCCACCACTTAACTCAAGTACCTCCCCTAACGTTAAAGGAAATGGTACTAGCCCTGATTTGCTATGACCTTGAGGTACTTGAGAGCATACCCAACAATCTGTTTTATTTAACACACTACCCACTAAGGAGTGATAGTCACTCAATGGATGCCGGTCCATATGGATATTAAAACTGGATTGGCATTTCTTTATGCACCCATCCTCAATGACATTGTTACAGAGCCGACAGATACAGTTTTCTTCAGCTAACAATCCTTCACAATTCCTTCTATGGTCAATGCTATCGGATCGTTTTCTGATACTCGCCTTTACTTGTTGGTTAAGTTGTTCTTGGAAAACTACGCCTCCATCTCTGTCATCAGAACCCATTCCAGAACCTCTCTCGACCTCCATGGTACTCTCGCCGGAACAGACTGCTCTGGTCAACATCATGGTCAACAGGAAAATCCGGATCACAGTCTCTTGGGGCAAGTCCATCTTGTAGGAGGAAACGGAGAAGAATGAGAAGGGGGAAAAAATAATTTGAGGGAGAGGGGATGGGAAGTTGGAGAAAAACAATAAAAGGGAACAGGGGATCGACAACTGCTTTTGGTCTTGTGATTTTCAATGCTCAGGTGCCGCCTCAATCCTCCTGGAACAGACACTCCAGTGATACAACCTCTACCGTCTGTTCCTTATCACGGGGCCTCTCTGGATCAGCAACCTTTTTACAGTGGGACGAATGAACCCAAGTCTCTCTCTCAGCAACCTTCAATGCTGTAGTGATAGTCAATAAGACCTGGTATGGTCCTTCCCATCTGTCAATAAGGCAACCTGAGCGTAGAAAATTCCGTATCATTACATAATCCCCAGGTTCAATGTCATGACAATTACTATCTGGTAAATCAGGAATCACTAACTTCAGATTATCATTTTGATTCCTTAACTGTTTACTCATGTTAATCAAGTATTTTACAGTCACTTCATTGTTACACTTCAAATCATCCTGAGGGTTAATCATAACATGCGGTTGTCGACCAAACAAGATTTCAAAGGGAGACAGATTAAGAGGGGACCTGGGAGTGGTTCTGATGCTGTACAGTACAATGGGTAAAGCTTCTGGCCATGTCAATCCTGTCTCTGCCATCACTTTACTCAGTTTATTTTTAATAGTGCTGTTCACTCTTTCCACTTTCGCACTCGCCTGTGGACGGTATGGAGTGTGCAGCTTGCTATCAATTCCCATCAATTTACACATTCCTTGAAAGACATCACCTGTAAAATGGGTACCCCTATCACTTTCGATAATTCTAGGGATACCATATCTACATACAAATTCCTGCACAATTTTCTTAGCAGTAAACATAGCGGTATTTGTGGCCGCCGGAAATGCTTCGACCCAATTTGAGAAAACATCTATACAAACAAGTACATATTTCAAATTTCGACAAGGGGGTAATTGAATAAAGTCAATCTGTATTACCTGGAAAGGGCCGCCGGCAGGTGGGATATGAGATGGTTCTGTAGGTATTGCCTTTCCGATGTTCTTTCTCAGACAGGTAAGGCATGACATTGCCCTTTTACTCGCATGAGATGAAAATCCTGGGGCACATCAATATGCTCTTACCAACTTGCACATCCCTTCCTTGCCCAGATGAGTCAGCCCGTGGGCTGCCTCAGCTAAACATGGAAGGTATGCTCTGGGGGCCACTGGTTTACCGTGTCCATCCGTCCAGAGTCCTGAGGACTCCTGGCCATATCCTTTTGCCTTCCAGACTGCCTTTTCCTGTGTGGAACACAAATTTTGCATCTCACACAACTTCTGTGTGTTGATGGTATTAAATACCATCAGTTGTGTGGTGTCTGTCTGTCTGGGGGTAGCAGCTGCTAATTTAGCAGCTTCGTCTGCTCGGCTGTTACCAAGTGATACTGGGTCTTGGCTATATGTGTGTGCTTTACACTTGATAACAGCCACTCTGTCGGGTTCCTGTATCGCTGTTAGAAGCCTTTTTATGTGAGCTGCATGCGCTACCGGTGTACCAGCTGCCGTCATGAAATTTCTGAGGCGCCATAGGGCTCCGAAATCATGGACTACCCCGAATGCGTATCTAGAATCGGTGTAGATATTGGCTGATTTGCCCTTAGCCAATTCACATGCTCTGGTTAGGGCGACCAGTTAAGCAACTTGGGCTGAGTGAGGTGGGCCTAGCGGTTCCGCTTCTATGGTGCCTTGGTCATCTACGACTGCGTATCCAGTACACAAGTCTCCCGAGTCTGACTGTCTATGACAACTACCGTCCGTGTAGAACGTAAGTTCTACATCTTCCAGTGGGTTGTCACTGATGTCAGGCCTTGCGGTAAAATTTTGGGTCAAATATTCCATACAATCATGTGTGTCTTCCTTTGTATTAAATTCTCCTTCCCCACCACTCTCATCCTCCACCCTTTGTGCCTGTCCAGGCACACCTGGGAGATATGTTGCAGGATTTAATGCACTGCATCTCCTTATGGTGATGTTTACGGGGGCCATTAGTGCCAATTCCCATCTTGTAAACCGCGCTGATGAGACGTGTCTGGTTTGGGCAGAATTTAACAAGGCTGACACTGCATGTGGTGTATGAATTGTGAGGTTGTGACCTAGCACGACGTCTTCGCTTTTTGTTACTAGCAATGCTATCGCAGCAACGCTTTGCAAGCATGTGGGGAGGGATCGCGCTACCGTATCTAGCTGAGCGCTGTAATATGCTACCGGCCTGCTGGCATCACCGTGCTTTTGGGTGCCGCGCAACCAGCACTTTCTGTTCCGTATAGTTCAAAGGGTTTCCCATAGTCTGGCATACCCAATGCTGGTGCCTGCGTTAGGCACTGTTTAAGTCTCTCGAATGCTGTCTCAGACTCGTCTGTATGCGAAATCCGATCAGGTTTGTTTGAGGAGACCATCTCCTGCAAGGGTAACGCTAGAATGGAAAACCCTGGGATCCAGTTACGGCAATACCCACACATTCCTAAAAATGTTCTGATCTGTTGCTGGGTTTGTGGCAGAGTCATGTCTCTAATTGCTTGAATTCTATCAGCGGTCAGGTGTCTCAGTCCTTGTGTTAGACAGTGTCCCAAATATTTTACCTTAGTTTGGCATAATTGTAACTTGTCTTTGGAAACCTTGTGTCCTGTGTCTGAAAGATGAAACAGGAGCTGTTTCGTATCCTTCAGGGATGCTTCCAATGAATCAGAACACAGTAGTAGATCATCCACGTACTGTATTAATACTGATCCACTCACTGGTTGGAAAGACTGTAAACAATCATGCAAAGCCTGAGAAAATATACTTGGACTATCTATGAATCCTTGTGGTAATCGAGTCCATGTGTATTGGACTCCTCTGTATGTAAATGCAAACAAATATTGACTGTCAGGGTGCAGAGGTACCGAAAAGAAAGCGGAGCAGAGGTCAATAACAGTGAAAAATTTCGCAGTGGGAGGGATTTGCATTAGGATGACAGCTGGATTTGGCACTACGGGGAACTGACTCTCAACTATTTTGTTAATCCCCCTTAGATCCTGCACTAGCCGGTAACCCCTCCCCCCACTCTTTTTAACAGGGAAGATGGGACTATTGGCAGTGCTGGACGTTCTTACCAGAATGCCCTGTTGTAGCAAGCGCTCTATTACGGGATACACTCCTAACTCCACCTCTGGCTTCAGAGGGTACTGTGGGATTTTTGGAGCTATCCTACCATCTTTTACTTGTACAACTACCGGAGCTACGTTTGCCATTAATCCAGTGTCCTGTCCATCTTTAGTCCAAAGTGACTCTGGTATCTGAGATGTCATTTCTTCTACTTGGGAGGGAGTCCTATTTGTCATAATGGTATGTGACATTAATTTTGATGGGGAGTCTAACATGTCTCGTACTTCCTGAGCGTGATTCTCAGGTATGTCCAAGAATACACCTTCAGGAGTACAATAAATGACGCACCCCATTTTACACAGTAAGTCTCTTCCCAGGAGATTAGTCGGTGCCGATGCAGCCAGCAAAAAGGAATGCTTGGTATGTAAAGGCCCTACTGTAATCTCGGCTGGTTTGCTAACAGGGTAGTGCTGGACTACTCCCGTTACCCCTATGGCTGGAATTGTCTTACCAGTGGTTCTCATGCCCACTGTCGAATTTATCACTGATTTGGCCGCCCCTGTGTCTACAAGAAAGTTTAATGATTTACCAGCTACATTGATTGCAATTTCTGGTTCACTTCCAAGGCTTGCAATCAATTTTACTGGCTGCAGATTACAGGTATGGCCACACCCCTATTGGATATGGTGACCTCCCTGAATCCCGCTGGCAGCAACTACTTGTGATGGAGTTAATTGGGAGCTACCAGAGGCTTGCCAGTCTCTGTTCGGGGGATATCTTTTTGTTTCCCCTGTATGTGGCTCATAACTCCGTTTCTGCGGACCCTGATCCCAATGTCGTGTGTCGTGTCGTTGTCTAGGGGGTTGGTATGAGTTTCGTGAATTCTTCAATCTCGTGCCATGTGTCCCTGTTTATGACAAGAATAACAAGTAACCACATTTGACTTACCCACAGGGTTTGGTGATATAAACAAAGGCTGCCTTGTGGTCAGGGCCTGTATACTTACTGCCATTAACTTATCACCTTGTTGTTCCCTGTGTCTGGTGATGTTCCTATCGTGATCAATAGCAGCCTCTCTCAAAGTAGCCACAGACAGACCTCGCCAACATGGTTGTGTGGTCTGTACCCTAGTCTTCAATGACTCTTTTAAACCATCCATCAGTACCGATACTGCTACTTCTCGATGGTTTATGTTTGTTTTAATGTCCTCTATGCCTGTGTATTTTGCCATTTCTGATAATGCTCTGTGAAAATACTCTGCAGCTGTTTCTGACTCCTTCTGTTTAATGGAGAATATTTTGTTCCATTTAACTACGGCTGGGAAATACTCCTTTAACTGTAAACTTATTCTTTTTACATTGTCTTTGTTGTACACTTCTGTAAGAGGTACATCCTGATCTAATCCACAGTCAGCTAAAAATTGAGCTGCGTCGACATTGGAGGGTAAACATGCTCTCAGCAATATCTGCCAGTCTTTATTGTTGGGCTCTACAGTGTTACCTAGGTCTCTGATGTATTTTTGGCTGGCAACTAAGTCTTTTCTAGGGTCAGGGAATTCCGACACTATGGTCCTTAATTCCATTCGGGAAAATGGGCTCTACATGGCAATGTTCCTAACAGGAGTGACTCCTGAAGTGTCTGTTTTCCCATTTGGAACTACTATTACCTTAACAGGATTAACTCTAACAACCTCATTCTGTGTAGATTCTACAGGCTGTGGTGAAATAGTTTCAGCATAGTGTATGGTGCCGTACTTACCCGTTGATACGACCTCACCTATCCCTCCGCTAGGGGCTTTCGTTACTAATCTCGGGGGTGGAGCTGTGCCTACTGTGGTCTCTGCTATGGTGGCTGCTAGAGAGAGCGCTGAAATTGTTGCCGATTCGTCCTCTTGATCACACTCCTGAGGAAAGTTCAAAACAGGGTACAACTTGCACGGGTTAATACTTGCATTGGTTAATTGGTTAACATTATCTTTAACATTTACACAGTTGCTAAGTGTTTGTGTGTTACACCTTAGTGCGTCATTCTCCGCAACCAATTTCTCTCCCGATATATATGGTGGCGGTGGGGCCGTGGCTATCAGTTTTCTGATCGAGCCAGATCCCGCCGCCTGAGCCAATCCTCTCTGTATGTCACCCTCCTGTTGCCACAACTGTAAATAATCGTAATGCTTGATTCGTCTCTTGGCTGATTTAATGAGACATATCCTTCTTCTTAAATTCGTTAACACTTCTGTGCTGAAGCTACCTACTCTTGGGAATTTCTCCCCGTCATGTACCGTCATTCTCTCCCATTCATCACATAAAGCTTCTGTGTGACTTCCGTATTTCTCACACATTACGTACCTTGCCGACCCGACTGGTCGGTTCACTGAATCAACCCGAACCGAGGTTGATCGCCCCCTACCTGAACAAGTGGCCCCCATAGTTCGAAGGTGTTGCTTTATTCAGCCAACCCTTACGCAAACCAAAATGTTCAAAATAGGCTGACGGTGGCGGTTTACCGAGTACCCCACTCACTCGCCCACGCCGACCAATACGACCTGATCACACTGATATAGTGCTGGCGTACTCGACCCAGGGCCCCTGCGACCTGAACCTCTATTTACTGGAACCTGCGAGGGTGATCCGAAGAACACTTACTCTTTCCTGTAACTATTGGTTGTTGGATAGTTCTTGAGTGAGCAGCGAACCTCCCTTAAAATAAAAAAAATTACACAAATCACGTTAGAATGTACAAATAGCGTTTATGACCTTCGTACACAAATAGTACCGGTCAGGTTTACTAATGTACACAATTACGTGCGGTACAATCGTTCAGCACATAAGCAACTAATCTTATGTACGGAGCGACCAGTGGAATCGAAAATTACGGCTGCGAATTCCTTCAGCCAGAGCTTGTATGGCCTATATGGGTGTTGCACCAACCCTTTCTTGGTGTTGTGCCTGTGGACTGTATAGCGGACTTCCTTGTCTGCTGTACCTGAACCTGCTGGTCTGCTATGACCTCCTGGTCTGTTACAGTATGACCTCCTGGTCTGCTATACTCTAATGCTCAAATTGTATGTTTTAACCAGGGATGCCTCCCTAGCCACCATGTACGTCACTTACACGCATGTACCTCACGAGAACTCGACTTTTCTTGTGGTTCAACCTCAAAAATTGTAAAAACAAACACTCACTCACCACATATACACTTTTGTTTCTATTTCTATTTCTGCGCAGAAATTTTCTTTAGACCAGATGTGTTACCAATTAGGAGAAGGATCTGTTAATTTAAATTTCGAATGTTAAAATAGATTTGCGCGATTTATCGCCTTGCGTTATTTACCGCGTTGCGCTACTTATCGCGTTGAGAGGAGAAAAAAAAAAAACTTGTGATTTGAGTTACGTGGGCGTACCCGGACGCTCCGCTGCGTGATATACGCTGCGTGCGTCGGCCTTTGGTTTGCGTACGCAAGTCTCAGTCCTTTGTTAGAGACACGTGTACGCAAAATAAAGATCCACCGTAACACAATTTATACGTTTATCAATGTAGATGATCCTTTATCATCTACCGCGCACCACACTGACTTCGCCTTGTCTCTCAGGCACAGCTGTGTTTGTCTATACTTTAACTATATTACCTTTTTACTCTTAAACTATGAAATAGCGGCAAATCTCTCTTAGCACGTTTATCAACTATAAAACTGGCAAACAGGAGAGTGATATACGAAAATACACAAATGAAAAAAAAGAAATGCAGATATATATGTGTGCGTGCGTGTGTACGCAAGACAGAAAAATAAACAGTTTTAAAAGAGACTAGCGTGTTGTTCTTACCTCCGGTTCCCGGATTCCTTCAGCACCCTTCACTAAGAGAAGCAGACGCTTATCCAAACAGCACTACGAGGAATATGATCTCCCGCCCTTTGCTGCTGGATAATGTCTGCTGAAATTACCTAGTGCAGATATGTGAAGGACAGGACGAGCCCGCAATTGATAAAGCTAAATATTTATCTTATATAATACCCTTTATGAAGTCTAAGAACACTGTACGCTTTCTACGTATGAAGTACCGTAAGGGTACGCTCGTTGTGTAACAATCGCTTAGCCGTAGTCGAGACGCTCAAGCGTCACGTTCGCTCACGGCCAAGAGATCACAGGCAGGCACGCTATTGGCTGCTGACTAACGTAATGATTCGCTATAGCGTAGCGGACGCTCGGGACCACGAGGAGATCACCAGCGGCGCTGACGCTAACAATGTTAAACCTTTAAATCTAAACCATAAACAATGTAATATGCTGTAAAACCTTAGTGTATAGATAGAGTGTAAATGCCACACAGTGTAACCTTATTAACTCAAAAGCTGTATGAGCGTCACCGACGCTCTGAGAATACTTAACACTATAAGAAATACACAGATACCTGGGCTTAGGGTCCAACGCCTAATATATATATATTATGAATGATATACTTGCAAAAGAATTAATACAAATACAAATCATACACTACAATATAACATAGACTACCTAACCAGATAACTACACAGGAAATATAATACAATTACTATTTAAGAGAAAATAAGAGAGAAAGAGGAGAAGAGAGAGAGAGAGAGAAATTGGCCCACAATAACAAGAAGATCAATATAGTTGCGGAGAAACACTTACGCACAAGGGGAAACGATCGCATGCGCCTCGATATCCAGCTCCCGATTATCAGCAATGAGAACCGTTGAAGAGAGTGAACTGGATATGGTCGGCCTGCCTATTTATGCCCCACACACAATACAATCCAATGGTCCCTACAATCTCATTGTTCATTGGACACAGGAATTCGGCTTCGCATTATAACAAAAGGTCATAGGTTGATTCATACAGGTGGGCTGTGACTGCTTCCAACTGTTCAGGTGGGTGGGATACTGGGTTTCCCGCCGCATGACTAAATAAGAACAAATAATAGTAAATGGACATAAACTTCTTATGTCCATAACTATTCGCACGAGCGATTAATCCGCTCCAAACCAACACCGGAATATTGCTATTTAAATACTCTTCCGATGGGTACCAAACACCACTGTATGACCCCTGTTAGACCCTTCGTACAATACAAAGAGGGATCTCTCTGTTCAGGAACATGCTATGTTAACTAAACTTTCAGAATCTATCAAAGGGACCATGATCTACAAAATACATTATATAGTGAAAATATGTAATGATTGAGTCGCACGCTACGATCACATAAACTCTACCGTAAATACGCATACCGTGCGCCTGCGGGTGCCCGCGACTGTGAGTATGCGCACGTACGGGAGAGCGTACGCATGCGCAGCACGGACCTGTGTGAGGTGCAAATATGGTAGTGTGCATAGAGATATTTTTCTGACTTTGACATATAGTATACTGGTGGTCACTGTGTCAGCAAACTGCAAAACTAAAATGCACCACAGGTATAGAATGTAGATGGATAGTATACTTAATGACGACACAGAGGTAGGTACAGCAGTGGCCTACTGTACCGTAATGCTATATATTATATACTGGTGGTCACTAGTCAGCAAAACTCTGCACTGTACTCCTCCTATATAATATTATACTGGTGGTCCCCAGTCCCCACAATAAAGCAGCACACTGAGCACAGATATGGAGTATTTTTCAGGCAGACAATGTATACTGGTGGTCACTGTCAGCAAAACTCTGCACTGTACTCCTGCTATATAATACAGCTGCTCCCCAGTCCCCACAATTAAGCAGTGTGAGCACAGATATATGCAGCACACTGAGCACAGATATGGAGCGTTTTTTCCAGGCAGAGAACGGATAACTGGTGGTCACTGATCAGCAAAACTCTGCACTGTACTCCTCCTATATTATACAGCTGCTCCCCAGCCCTCCCCACAATTAAGCAATAGTGCACAATCAAGTTCAACAATAACGGAGAGGACGCCAGCCACGTCCTCTCCCTAACATTTCCAATGCACGAGTGAAAATGGCGGTGACGCGCGGCTGCTTATATAGAATCCGAATCTCGCGAGAATCCGACAGCGGGATGATGACGTTCGGGCGCGCTCGGGTTAACCGAGCCATACGGGAGAATCCGAGTATGCCTCGGACCCGTGTAAAATGGGTGAAGTTCGGGGGGTTCGGTTTCCGAGAAACCGAACCCGCTCATCACTAGTTAGGAGCTGACTGTTTGGTGCTTTTTCTCTCTCCATTTTGTCGCTCTCCAAGCAACGATGTATCTAGCTGTTTTGTCTTTATACATTTGCAAATCCAGGTTGAATTTCCTTAGCTTTTTTGCCTACCCTCAGATATCCTCTCGTTTCTACAGTAACACCCCCTTCCACTTCAATTTCTGCAACTACATAAAGTTTCAGCTAGAAACCAAATTACTGCCACTGAACACTCCCAATACTGGTGGTCATTCTGAGTTGTTCGCTCGGTAATTTTCTTCGCATCGCAGCGATTTTCCGCTAACTGCGCATGCGCAATGTTCGCACTGCGACTGCGCCAAGTAAATTTGCTATGCAGTTAGGTATTTTACTCACGGCATTACAAGGTTTTTTCTTCGTTCTGGTGATCGTAATGTGATTGACAGGAAGTGGGTGTTTCTGGGCGTAAACTGGCCGTTTTATGGGAGTGTTTGAAAAAACGCTACCGTTTCTGGGAAAAACGCGGGAGTGGCTGGAGAAACGGAGGAGTGTCTGGGCGAACGCTGGGTGTGTTTGTGACGTCAAACCAGGAACAACAAGCACTGAACTGATCGCAGTGGCAGAGTAAGTCTCGAGGTACTCAGAAACTGCACAGAGAAGTCTTTTCGCAATATTGCGAATCTTTCGTTCGCAATTTTGATAAGCTAAGATTCACTCCCAGTAGGCGGCGGCTTAGCGTGTGCAAAGCTGCTAAAAGCAGCTTGCGAGCGAACAACTCGGAATGAGGGCCACTGTACTTTCACATGCATTTCTGCAATTCTACTGCTCTCTTTTGCCGGTATTTTGACCGCCGGGATCCCGACCGCCGATATCCCGTACCCAACCCCGTTTATCATACATCCACCACTCCTGTTTCCACATTTATACCCCGTTCACACTGCACAAAAAAACGGTATCGACCGGGTATTTTGCTGGCTCAACGCGGGTCGCTGTGCAGTGTGAACGGGTCACTGCTGAATTCCCGGGTCGCCTGAGCTGGTAATTCAACCGGGGAATAAAGAAGGGTTATTCCCAGGTAATTTCCGGGTCAGGCGAAGTGTGAACGGGTTACCCGGGTCGATGCGTCCCGGCACTCGTTCACAGCATAGGGAGAGGCTGCGCGGAGATGATCTCATCTCCAGCGCCACCTCCACACCTGCCCCCGATGCCGCCTCTAGCTCCACCCCCAGATAGCAACCCGACCCGGCAATATGCATGTTCTCAGGGTCCAATGCCGGATCACACCTGGGAAGGACCCGTATCCAATTCCCGGGTGCCACCCGGCAATGGCAATGTGAACATGGTATTATACTCCTATTTACCTCATTCACACTGCAGTATGTCCAGCCTGTTGCTAATTCCCTCCAACACTCCGTGGGGAAAATTTACTAAGGTGGGAGATTTTTAGAACTGGTGATGTTGCCCATAGCAACCAATCAGATTATATCTATTATCTGCTAGAAGCAGCTAGATAAATGGTAAGTAGAATCTGATTGGTTGCCATAGGCAACATCACCAGTTCTAAAAATATCCCACCTTAGTAAATTTGCCCCCTTGTCTGCCCTTTTCTCTATTCTGTCCCCTGCTCCCACCTCTGTCCTTCTCTCTTAGTCTCCCCTTCTTTCCCATCCTCTGTCTCCCATCCACCCCCCTGCTTCCCTTCCACTCCTCCCACCCCACCCCACTGTCTCACCTTGAGCCCACTCCACTGCTATGCCCTGCTTCCACCCTCTTCTCCCTGCCACCTCACCTCCCTCAGTACCACACTTTACTCCCTCCGTGTTCCACTCCTGCAGTATCCCTTCCTAGCTCAGGAGGCAGCACCATCACTACACCCTCTGTATCCCTGCCTTCTAAATTCATCTCACCTCATCGCTACAGCAACCCTGATAATCTCATTCACATCACTCCCTCAGATTCTCTCCCTCTGTCCTGTGCTCTCTGGAATGCCAGATCTGTCTGTAATAAACTGTTCCCCACCCATGACTGTTTCATCTCCAATTCCCTGCATTTCCTATTCATCACTGACACCTGGATTACCCCCTCTGACACAGTTTCTCTTGCTGCTCTCTGTGCTGGGGGACTCACATTATCACCCCCCCTCCCAACTTGGGGATCACCATAATGGTTTTTGGGTACCACTACCCTCAAACTCATACCAACTCATGCCCCCAGAGGTGTCCCTTACATTGTCTATGTTTGAGGTCCATGCTATATGCCATATCCAGCCTGTTCATTTTCGAGTAGCTGTCATTTACCTCCCTTCCCCCAGCATTCCCTCCAAATTCCTTTACAACTTTGCTTTTTGGCTTCCTTGCTTCCTTTCTTCTGATATTCTCTCCATTATGTAGTAATTACTACCTACAGATGTAGCCACCTTTATCTTGACTGTTTCTCCGCCGAGACGGGCGTTTAGCCACGCTAAGGCGATAGCTGAGTTTAATCACAGGCAGGCGCGTTGAGACGATCTAGATACTCATCATGCATTACACATCTCCACCACTGTGTGGCTAATGCTCCACTAATCCAGTACTTTCGATCGTACAGTATAGCGGCGGATTGATCTACAGCTCTGGCAATACTGTAGGCGTAACGGGAGGCGGTGGAAAAAGTATGGAGTACAGTACTGTATGTGTATGGAGACGCAACTACAGTAATTGTGTAAAAGGAAGAATGTACAGTACAATGTATAAACACCGTGCTTTTAAAATATATGAGCGTCTGAGTTCGCTAATGCATAATGGGAATGGAGGACTAGCAGAAGGCGGAGGAAAACACCGTGCTTTACAAATGCGAGCGTCCGAGTCCTCTAAGGCATAAACCAACAGCAATGGGGCGGGGGCCGGGCGCTGTTTGCAGTACTTTCACACATGAAATTAGAAATCTCTCATGAGGCGTCGTGGGCTAGGGGTGAAGGCTCCCACCTCCCTCACTGGGGGTCCAGGGTTCGAGACATGATGTGCTTTCTTTCTTTTTTTTTTTTTTTTCTGTAATAATGCACTGTATTATTTTATTTACATTGTAAGACAGTCAATGGAAGGATGCACACAGGTTTCACATAAATCAAAGTACATCTGCAGGAGCGATTCTTTACGCTAAATGCACCCAAACAGCGTGAATGAAATGAGTGTATTCTGACGCTACCAACTAAGCAAAACAGTACTGTAGATCTTCAGCGTTTGTGCATTGCACAGGACCTGAATTTCCTCCCTGTGCAGGCCCCCAGGGGGGAAGGGCGATGGGGGTAGGGGGGAGACGATGGAAAATACTGTGCCTTTGAAATGCAATTACAGTACATGAGCGTCCGAGTACACTACGGCATACTGTAAACCAACACCAATGGGAAGGAAGTGCCAACCTTATTTTTAATGTGTTCCCGTGACATTCACTTTAACATTTTTTTTTTCTCTCCAATACAGTACATCCAATGGAAGGATGCACACAGGTTTCACATAAATCAAAGTACATCTGCAGGAGCGATTCTTTACGCTAAATGCAACCTACAGTACGGTACTGTAAGTGAGCAAAATAGTACTACAGTGGGCGTTTGTGTATTGCACATGACCTGCATTCCCTCCCTGTCTACTGCATGATCTGTGCAGGCTCCCATGGGGGAAGGGCAACAGGCTAGCAGGAGGCGGAGGAAAACACCGTGCTTTACAAATGCGAGCGTCCGAGTCCTCTAAGGCATAAACCAACAGCAATGGGGCGAGGGCCGGGCGCTGTTTGCAGTACTTTCACACATGAAATTAGAAATCTCTCATGAGGCATCGTGGGCTAGGGGTGAAGGCTCCCACCTCCCTCACTGGGGGTCCAGGGTTCGAGACATGATGTGCTTTCTTTCTTTTTTTTTTTTTTTCTGTAATAATGCACTGTATTATTTTATTTACATTGTAAGACAGTCAATGGAAGGATGCACACAGGTTTCACATAAATCAAAGTACATCTGCAGGAGCGATTCTTTACGCTAAATGCACCCAAACAGCGTGAATGAAATGAGTGTATTCTGACGCTACCAACTAAGCAAAACAGTACTGTAGATCTTCAGCGTTTGTGCATTGCACAGGACCTGAATTTCCTCCCTGTGCAGGCCCCCAGGGGGGAAGGGCGATGGGGGTAGGGGGGAGACGATGGAAAATACTGTGCCTTTGAAATGCAATTACAGTACATGAGCGTCCGAGTACACTACGGCATACTGTAAACCAACACCAATGGGAAGGAAGTGCCAACCTTATTTTTAATGTGTTCCCGTGACATTCACTTTAACATTTTTTTTTTTCTCTCCAATACAGTACATCCAATGGAAGGATGCACACAGGTTTCACATAAATCAAAGTACATCTGCAGGAGCGATTCTTTACGCTAAATGCAACCTACAGTACGGTACTGTAAGTGAGCAAAATAGTACTACAGTGGGCGTTTGTGTATTGCACATGACCTGCATTCCCTCCCTGTCTACTGCATGATCTGTGCAGGCTCCCATGGGGGAAGGGCAACAGGCTAGCAGAAGGCGGAGGAAAACACCGTGCTTTACAAATGCGAGCGTCCGAGTCCTCTAAGGCATAAACCAACAGCAATGGGGCGGGGGCCGGGCGCTGTTTGCAGTACTTTCACACATGAAATTAGAAATCTCTCATGAGGCGTCGTGGGCTAGGGGTGAAGGCTCCCACCTCCCTCACTGGGGGTCCAGGGTTCGAGACATGATGTGCTTTCTTTCTTTTTTTTTTTTTTTCTGTAATAATGCACTGTATTATTTTATTTACATTGTAAGACAGTCAATGGAAGGATGCACACAGGTTTCACATAAATCAAAGTACATCTGCAGGAGCGATTCTTTACGCTAAATGCACCCAAACAGCGTGAATGAAATGAGTGTATTCTGACGCTACCAACTAAGCAAAACAGTACTGTAGATCTTCAGCGTTTGTGCATTGCACAGGACCTGAATTTCCTCCCTGTGCAGGCCCCCAGGGGGGAAGGGCGATGGGGGTAGGGGGGAGACGATGGAAAATACTGTGCCTTTGAAATGCAATTACAGTACATGAGCGTCCGAGTACACTACGGCATACTGTAAACCAACACCAATGGGAAGGAAGTGCCAACCTTATTTTTAATGTGTTCCCGTGACATTCACTTTAACATTTTTTTTTTTCTCTCCAATACAGTACATCCAATGGAAGGATGCACACAGGTTTCACATAAATCAAAGTACATCTGCAGGAGCGATTCTTTACGCTAAATGCAACCTACAGTACGGTACTGTAAGTGAGCAAAATAGTACTACAGTGGGCGTTTGTGTATTGCACATGACCTGCATTCCCTCCCTGTCTACTGCATGATCTGTGCAGGCTCCCATGGGGGAAGGGCAACAGGCTAGCAGAAGGCGGAGGAAAACACCGTGCTTTACAAATGCGAGCGTCCGAGTCCTCTAAGGCATAAACCAACAGCAATGGGGCGGGGGCCGGGCGCTGTTTGCAGTACTTTCACACATGAAATTAGAAATCTCTCATGAGGCGTCGTGGGCTAGGGGTGAAGGCTCCCACCTCCCTCACTGGGGGTCCAGGGTTCGAGACATGATGTGCTTTCTTTCTTTTTTTTTTTTTTTCTGTAATAATGCACTGTATTATTTTATTTACATTGTAAGACAGTCAATGGAAGGATGCACACAGGTTTCACATAAATCAAAGTACATCTGCAGGAGCGATTCTTTACGCTAAATGCACCCAAACAGCGTGAATGAAATGAGTGTATTCTGACGCTACCAACTAAGCAAAACAGTACTGTAGATCTTCAGCGTTTGTGCATTGCACAGGACCTGAATTTCCTCCCTGTGCAGGCCCCCAGGGGGGAAGGGCGATGGGGGTAGGGGGGAGACGATGGAAAATACTGTGCCTTTGAAATGCAATTACAGTACATGAGCGTCCGAGTACACTACGGCATACTGTAAACCAACACCAATGGGAAGGAAGTGCCAACCTTATTTTTAATGTGTTCCCGTGACATTCACTTTAACATTTTTTTTTTTCTCTCCAATACAGTACATCCAATGGAAGGATGCACACAGGTTTCACATAAATCAAAGTACATCTGCAGGAGCGATTCTTTACGCTAAATGCAACCTACAGTACGGTACTGTAAGTGAGCAAAATAGTACTACAGTGGGCGTTTGTGTATTGCACATGACCTGCATTCCCTCCCTGTCTACTGCATGATCTGTGCAGGCTCCCATGGGGGAAGGGCAACAGGCTAGCAGGAGGCGGAGGAAAACACCGTGCTTTACAAATGCGAGCGTCCGAGTCCTCTAAGGCATAAACCAACAGCAATGGGGCGAGGGCCGGGCGCTGTTTGCAGTACTTTCACACATGAAATTAGAAATCTCTCATGAGGCGTCGTGGGCTAGGGGTGAAGGCTCCCACCTCCCTCACTGGGGGTCCAGGGTTCGAGACATGATGTGCTTTCTTTCTTTTTTTTTTTTTTTTCTGTAATAATGCACTGTATTATTTTATTTACATTGTAAGACAGTCAATGGAAGGATGCACACAGGTTTCACATAAATCAAAGTACATCTGCAGGAGCGATTCTTTACGCTAAATGCACCCAAACAGCGTGAATGAAATGAGTGTATTCTGACGGACTGTGCATCTTCGGTATTTGTGTATAGCATAAGACCTGTGAAGGCTCCCAGGAGGGAAGGGCGTAGGGCAAGACAGTGGAAAATACTGTGGTCAAAGAAAGGGCATATTTAAAACTAAGGGAAACTGTCACAAAGTACAGTAACTACAGTACTGTACGTTGAATGCCTGGAACGCACGACGTCTGAGACGCACGACGTCTGAGACGCACGACGTCTGGATCGCTCATTGAGCATAAGCATGGCTGCTGTACGTGACCGTCCCTATGCTCTGGGTGAGCTGCGTCTCCTCGTTCGCTGGCGGGACAGAACTCTCGCCAGCAACGAGGAGAAAGTTAGAGCATATAGGAGGGCAAGTAGGGCTATCCTCCAGACCTACAACCGGAGGAGAACGGTGAGGTCTCTCCAGAGGAGATGGAGCGACCTCGTGAGGAGGACCCCACGATGCCTGCAGGCCATAAGGGATTGTAAGTACAGTACATTACTGTAGATTACTGTACTTTAAGTTACTGTAGTTACAGGTACAGTACATTATAGCAGGGGCTGCTGTAGCAGCAGGTATCCGGTCTATACAGCACTGTACAGTATTTGTGGTAAACAAATGGTTAAACAAGGACCAAACATTAACCCGGGTCAAAAGGTCAATTTGTTTTTTTGCGTCGACCTAGATGGTGCGGCTTTTGAAATTGGTTGACACCAGTTACTGTAGGTTGACATGGTCGTTAAGTTGACATGGAAAAAGATCGACATGCGTTTTACAAAAACAATTGTTATTTTTTTAAACTTGTGTATATACAGTAGTTCTTTACAATCCAGGTGGTCTACGATTGTGCAGTGTACAGTATCATGCAGTGTACAGTATATGCAATGTATCACAGTGTATCGTGCTGCGTAATTGCAGCGTGTCATGCAGTGTACATTCAGTATATGGTATTGTGCAGTGAGTGTAATACATAGTGAATCACATCGTGCAGCAGAGCCGGCCTTAGGCATAGGCAAACTACAGTAGGCAAATGCCTAGGGCATTTGCTATGCTTAGGGGCACCAGCAGCTTCTGCTGATTAAAATGATATGCGGCATGCCTATATTTTGCGTGACTGCGGCTGTATCTGTACCTGGCTAGGGCCAGCACTGTCGTGCAGTGTACTGTATACACATGTGGTAATTGCAGTTTTTTGTGTAGTGTACATTGTATCATATTTTGCAGGGAAATGTGCAGTTTGTCATATCACGCAGTGCATACACTATGCAGTCGTGCAGTGCATTGTGTGGTTTAATTGCAGTGTGTCGTGCAGTGTGCCGAAATTTGTGTTTCAGATAGTACAGTGTTCTAAGGGATGTTACTTTGGCAGAAATTATTCTAAGGGATGTTACAGTGGCCTAATGTGTTCTGACGTGCATTACTCTTGCATAAGGTTCATGACTGGCAGATCTCTACTTTGTGACGTAATGTGGATATACTACTGCACTACTGTGACGTACAGTACAGTAACGTGAATAAGGTGCTCTACTGTGTGACACAACGTGAATCAAGGACAGTACTGTGACGTGAATACGGTGCTCTACTGTGTGACACAACGTGAATCAAGGACAGTACTGTGACGTGAATACGGTGCTCTACTGTGTGACACAACGTGAATCAAGGACAGTACTGTGACGTGAATACGGTGCTCTACTGTGTGACACAACGTGAATCAAGGACAGTACTGTGACGTGAATAAACTGCACTACTGTGACATGACGTGAATAAGATGAATTCAGGTGAGTACTGCATCATCTGTCATGAAATCAATTTGTAATGTAATGAACAGTACTGAGATGGTTAAGGGTGGGAGGGCTGCATGCTGATGTGTGTCATAATGTTTATAAGGGCAATGCTTATGTGTGTTACAATGTCTACAGTATAAAGGTAGTGTTCTGTCTAATACCCTGGACCTACTGTACTGTAGCGATACTGTAAGTGTACTGTATGTCACATTTAGAAATGTGCCCCTTAAGTTTTGAAGACAGTACAGTACACTATGCCCTCCTGAGTGATTAGGTGCAGGGTACTAGAATGAACAATTCCATTTATTGTAGAGATGAGCGGGTTCGGTTTCTCTGAAACCGAACCCGCACGAACTTCATGTTTTTTTTACGGGTCCGAGCAGACTCGGATCCTCCCGCCTTGCTCGGTTAACCCGAGCGCGCCCGAACGTCATCATGACGCTGTCGGATTCTCGCGAGACTCGGATTCTATATAAGGAGCCGCGCGTCGCCGCCATTTTCACACGTGCATTGAGATTGATAGGGAGAGGACGTGGCTGGCGTCCTCTCCATTAGAAATTAGATTAGAAGAGAGAGAGAGATTGTGCAGAGTCAGACAGAGTTTACCACAGTGACCAGTGCAGTTGTTGTTAGTTAACTTTTATTTATTTTAATATAATATATCCGTTCTCTGCTATATCCGTTCTCTGCCTGAAAAAAAACGATACACAGCAGCAGCCAGTCACACAGTGTGACTCAGTCTGTGTGCACTCAGCTCAGCCCAGTGTGCTGCACATCAATGTATAAAAGGCAAAGCTTATAATAATTGTGGGGGAGACTGGGGAGCACTGCAGGTTGTTATAGCAGGAGCCCCCAGGAGTACATAATATTATATTAATTTAAAATTAAACAGTGCACACTTTTGCTGCAGGAGTGCCACTGCCAGTGTGACTAGTGGTGACCAGTGCCTGACCACCAGTATAGTAGTATATTGTTGTATGTATTGTATACTATCTCTTTATCAACCAGTCTATATTAGCAGCAGACACAGTACAGTGCGGTAGTTCACGGCTGTGGCTACCTCTGTGTCGGCAGTCGGAACTCGGCAGGCAGTCCGTCCATCCATAATTGTATTACAATATATACCACCTAACCGTGGTATTTTTTTTTCTTTCTTTATACCGTCGTCATAGTGTCATACTAGTTGTTACGAGTATACTACTATCTCTTTATCAACCAGTGTACAGTGCGGTAGTTCACGGCTGTGGCTACCTCTGTGTCGGCAGTCGGCAGGCAGTCCGTCCATCCATAATTGTATTATTATTATAATATATACCACCTAACCGTGGTTTTTTTTTCATTCTTTATACCGTCATAGTGTCATACTAGTTGTTACGAGTATACTACTATCTCTTTATCAACCAGTGTACAGTGCGGTAGTTCACGGCTGTGGCTACCTCTGTGTCGGCAGTCGGCAGGCAGTCCGTCCATCCATAATTGTATTATTATTATAATATATACCACCTAACCGTGGTTTTTTTTTCATTCTTTATACCGTCGTCATAGTGTCATACTAGTTGTTACGAGTATACTACTATCTCTTTATCAACCAGTGTACAGTGCGGTAGTTCACGGCTGTGGCTACCTCTGTGTCGGCAGTCGGCAGGCAGTCCGTCCATCCATAATTGTATTATTATTATAATATATACCACCTAACCGTGGTTTTTTTTTCATTCTTTATACCGTCGTCATAGTGTCATACTAGTTGTTACGAGTATACTACTATCTCTTTATCAACCAGTGTACAGTGCGGTAGTTCACGGCTGTGGCTACCTCTGTGTCGGCAGTCGGCAGGCAGTCCGTCCATCCATAATTGTATTATTATTATAATATATACCACCTAACTGTGGTATTTTTTTTTCTTTCTTTATACCGTCGTCATAGTGTCATACTAGTTGTTACGAGTATACTACTATCTCTTTATCAACCAGTGTACAGTGCGGTAGTTCACGGCTGTGGCTACCTCTGTGTCGGCAGTCGGCAGGCAGTCCGTCCATCCATAATTGTATTATTATTATAATATATACCACCTAACTGTGGTATTTTTTTTTCTTTCTTTATACCGTCGTCATAGTGTCATACTAGTTGTTACGAGTATACTACTATCTCTTTATCAACCAGTGTACAGTGCGGTAGTTCACGGCTGTGGCTACCTCTGTGTCGGCAGTCGGCAGGCAGTCCGTCCATCCATAATTGTATTATTATTATAATATATACCACCTAACCGTGGTTTTTTTTTTCATTCTTTATACCGTCGTCATAGTGTCATACTAGTTGTTACGAGTATACTACTATCTCTTTATCAACCAGTGTACAGTGCGGTAGTTCACGGCTGTGGCTACCTCTGTGTCGGCAGTCGGCAGGCAGTCCGTCCATCCATAATTGTATTATTATTATAATATATACCACCTAACTGTGGTATTTTTTTTTCTTTCTTTATACCGTCGTCATAGTGTCATACTAGTTGTTACGAGTATACTACTATCTCTTTATCAACCAGTGTACAGTGCGGTAGTTCACGGCTGTGGCTACCTCTGTGTCGGCAGTCGGCAGGCAGTCCGTCCATCCATAATTGTATTATTATTATAATATATACCACCTAACCGTGGTTTTTTTTTCATTCTTTATACCGTCATAGTGTCATACTAGTTGTTACGAGTATACTACTATCTCTTTATCAACCAGTGTACAGTGCGGTAGTTCACGGCTGTGGCTACCTCTGTGTCGGCACTCGGCAGGCAGTCCGTCCATCCATAATTGTATTATTATTATAATATATACCACCTAACCGTGGTTTTTTTTTCATTCTTTATACCGTCATAGTGTCATACTAGTTGTTACGAGTATACTACTATCTCTTTATCAACCAGTGTACAGTGCGGTAGTTCACGGCTGTGGCTACCTCTGTGTCGGCACTCGGCAGGCAGTCCGTCCATCCATAATTGTATTATTATTATAATATATACCACCTAACCGTGGTTTTTTTTTCATTCTTTATACCGTCGTCATAGTGTCATACTAGTTGTTACGAGTATACTACTATCTCTTTATCAACCAGTGTACAGTGCGGTAGTTCACGGCTGTGGCTACCTCTGTGTCGGCAGTCGGCAGGCAGTCCGTCCATCCATAATTGTATTATTATTATAATATATACCACCTAACTGTGGTATTTTTTTTTCTTTCTTTATACCGTCGTCATAGTGTCATACTAGTTGTTACGAGTATACTACTATCTCTTTATCAACCAGTGTACAGTGCGGTAGTTCACGGCTGTGGCTACCTCTGTGTCGGCAGTCGGCAGGCAGTCCGTCCATCCATAATTGTATTATTATTATAATATATACCACCTAACCGTGGTTTTTTTATACCACCTAACCGTGGCAGTCCGTCCATAATTGTATACTAGTATCCAATCCATCCATCTCCATTGTTTACCTGAGGTGCCTTTTAGTTCTGCCTATAAAATATGGAGAACAAAAAAGTTGAGGTTCCAAAATTAGGGAAAGATCAAGATCCACTTCCACCTCGTGCTGAAGCTGCTGCCACTAGTCATGGCCGAGACGATGAAATGCCAGCAACGTCGTCTGCCAAGGCCGATGCCCAATGTCATAGTACAGAGCATGTCAAATCCAAAACACCAAATATCAGAAAAAAAAGGACTCCAAAACCTAAAATAAAATTGTCGGAGGAGAAGCGTAAACTTGCCAATATGCCATTTACCACACGGAGTGGCAAGGAACGGCTGAGGCCCTGGCCTATGTTCATGGCTAGTGGTTCAGCTTCACATGAGGATGGAAGCACTCAGCCTCTCGCTAGAAAACTGAAAAGACTCAAGCTGGCAAAAGCACCGCAAAGAACTGTGCGTTCTTTGAAATCCCAAATCCACAAGGAGAGTCCAATTGTGTCGTTTGCGATGCCTGACCTTCCCAACACTGGACGTGAAGAGCATGCGCCTTCCACTATTTGCATGCCCCCTGCAAGTGCTGGAAGGAGCACCCGCAGTCCAGTTCCTGATAGTCAGATTGAAGATGTCAGTGTTGAAGTACACCAGGATGAGGAGGATATGGGTGTTGCTGGCGCTGGGGAGGAAATTGACCAGGAGGATTCTGATGGTGAGGTGGTTTGTTTAAGTCAGGCACCCGGGGAGACACCTGTTGTCCGTGGGAGGAATATGGCCGTTGACATGCCAGGTGAAAATACCAAAAAAATCAGCTCTTCGGTGTGGAGGTATTTCACCAGAAATGCGGACAACAGGTGTCAAGCCGTGTGTTCCCTTTGTCAAGCTGTAATAAGTAGGGGTAAGGACGTTAACCACCTCGGAACATCCTCCCTTATACGTCACCTGCAGCGCATTCATAATAAGTCAGTGACAAGTTCAAAAACTTTGGGTGACAGCGGAAGCAGTCCACTGACCAGTAAATCCCTTCCTCTTGTAACCAAGCTCACGCAAACCACCCCACCAACTCCCTCAGTGTCAATTTCCTCCTTCCCCAGGAATGCCAATAGTCCTGCAGGCCATGTCACTGGCAAGTCTGACGAGTCCTCTCCTGCCTGTGATTCCTCCGATGCATCCTTGCGTGTAACGCCTACTGCTGCTGGCGCTGCTGTTGTTGCCGCTGGGAGTCGATGGTCATCCCAGAGGGGAAGTCGTAAGCCCACTTGTACTACTTCCAGTAAGCAATTGACTGTTCAACAGTCCTTTGCGAGGAAGATGAAATATCACAGCAGTCATCCTACTGCAAAGCGGATAACTGAGTCCTTGACAACTATGTTGGTGTTAGACGTGCGTCCGGTATCCGCCGTTAGTTCACAGGGAACTAGACAATTTATTGAGGCAGTGTGCCCCCGTTACCAAATACCATCTAGGTTCCACTTCTCTAGGCAGGCGATACCGAGAATGTACACGGACGTCAGAAAAAGACTCACCAGTGTCCTAAAAAATGCAGTTGTACCCAATGTCCACTTAACCACGGACATGTGGACAAGTGGAGCAGGGCAGGGTCAGGACTATATGACTGTGACAGCCCACTGGGTAGATGTATGGACTCCCGCCGCAAGAACAGCAGCGGCGGCACCAGTAGCAGCATCTCGCAAACGCCAACTCTTTCCTAGGCAGGCTACGCTTTGTATCACCGCTTTCCAGAATACGCACACAGCTGAAAACCTCTTACGGCAACTGAGGAAGATCATCGCGGAATGGCTTACCCCAATTGGACTCTCCTGTGGATTTGTGGCATCGGACAACGCCAGCAATATTGTGTGTGCATTAAATATGGGCAAATTCCAGCGCGTCCCATGTTTTGCACATACCTTGAATTTGGTGGTGCAGAATTTTTTAAAAAACGACAGGGGCGTGCAAGAGATGCTGTCGGTGGCCAGAAAAATTGCGGGACACTTTCGGCGTACAGGCACCACGTACAGAAGACTGGAGCACCACCAAAAACTACTGAACCTGCCCTGCCATCATCTGAAGCAAGAAGTGGTAACGAGGTGGAATTCAACCCTCTATATGCTTCAGAGGTTGGAGGAGCAGCAAAAGGCCATTCAAGCCTATACAATTGAGCACGATATAGGAGATGGAATGCACCTGTCTCAAGTGCAGTGGAGAATGATTTCAACGTTGTGCAAGGTTCTGATGCCCTTTGAACTTGCCACACGTGAAGTCAGTTCAGACACTGCCAGCCTGAGTCAGGTCATTCCCCTCATCAGGCTTTTGCAGAAGAAGCTGGAGGCATTGAAGAAGGAGCTAACACGGAGCGATTCCGCTAGGCATGTGGGACTTGTGGATGCAGCCCTTAATTCGCTTAACAAGGATTCACGGGTGGTCAATCTGTTGAAATCAGAGCACTACATTTTGGCCACCGTGCTCGATCCTAGATTTAAAGCCTACCTTGGATCTCTCTTTCCGGCAGACACAGGTCTGCTGGGGTTGAAAGACCTGCTGGTGACAAAATTGTCAAGTCAAGCGGAACGCGACCTGTCAACATCTCCTCCTTCACATTCTCCCGCAACTGGGGGTGCGAGGAAAAGGCTCAGAATTCCGAGCCCACCCGCTGGCGGTGATGCAGGGCAGTCTGGAGCGACTGCTGATGCTGACATCTGGTCCGGACTGAAGGACCTGACAACGATTACGGACATGTCGTCTACTGTCACTGCATATGATTCTCTCAACATTGATAGAATGGTGGAGGATTATATGAGTGACCGCATCCAAGTAGGCACGTCACACAGTCCGTACTTATACTGGCAGGAAAAAGAGGCAATTTGGAGGCCCTTGCACAAACTGGCTTTATTCTACCTAAGTTGCCCTCCCACAAGTGTGTACTCCGAAAGAGTGTTTAGTGCCGCCGCTCACCTTGTCAGCAATCGGCGTACGAGGTTACATCCAGAAAATGTGGAGAAGATGATGTTCATTAAAATGAATTATAATCAATTCCTCCGCGGAGACATTGACCAGCAGCAATTGCCTCCACAAAGTACACAGGGAGCTGAGATGGTGGATTCCAGTGGGGACGAATTGATAATCTGTGAGGAGGGGGATGTACACGGTGATATATCGGAGGGTGAAGATGAGGTGGACATCTTGCCTCTGTAGAGCCAGTTTGTGCAAGGAGAGATTAATTGCTTCTTTTTTGGGGGGGGTCCAAACCAACCCGTCATATCAGTCACAGTCGTGTGGCAGACCCTGTCACTGAAATGATGGGTTGGTTAAAGTGTGCATGTCCTGTTTTGTTTATACAACATAAGGGTGGGTGGGAGGGCCCAAGGATAATTCCATCTTGCACCTCTTTTTTCTTTTCTTTTTCTTTGCATCATGTGCTGATTGGGGAGGGTTTTTTGGAAGGGACATCCTGCGTGACACTGCAGTGCCACTCCTAGATGGGCCCGGTGTTTGTGTCGGCCACTAGGGTCGCTTATCTTTCTCACACAGTCAGCTACCTCATTGCGCCTCTTTTTTTCTTTGCGTCATGTGCTGTTTGGGGAGGGTTTTTTGGAAGGGACATCCTGCGTGACACTGCAGTGCCACTCCTAGATGGGCCCGGTGTTTGTGTCGGCCACTAGGGTCGCTTATCTTACTCACACAGTGACCTCGGTGCAAATTTTAGGACTAAAAATAATATTGTGAGGTGTGATGTGTTCAGAATAGGCTGAAAATGAGTGTAAATTATGTTTTTTGAGGTTAATAATACTTTGGGATCAAAATTACCCCCAAATTCTATGATTTAAGCTGTTTTTTAGGGTTTTTTGAAAAAAACACCCGAATCCAAAACACACCCGAATCCGACAAAAAAAATTCGGTGAGGTTTTGCCAAAACGCGGTCGAACCCAAAACACGGCCGCGGAACCGAACCCAAAACCAAAACACAAAACCCGAAAAATTTCAGGCGCTCATCTCTAATTTATTGTGATGTCATAAAGATGCTGTCAATGTTGAATTTCATTGGCTGTACAGTATGCTGCCATTATACTGTATATATATTTTTACAGGGCTGGTAGCACGACGTCACAGGAGGCGGGACAGGCGCCGCCAAGCTGGTAAGTATTGTCAAATACAGTAGTGTACAGTACATAGTGATTTCTATAGTCCCAACCCCCTGTCCTGACCATCACAGATAACTCGCTGCAATCCGTTAATGTTAAGAATGTCTGTTTACAAAACTAAATGTAAATATTAAACACAAAGTATAAATAACATTGTAGATAGCTGAATACCCGTGCTTCGCTACGGGATGAGGATGGTAAATTCCAGTGATAGTTGTTTGTTAATTTACGTTTGTTGGCGATCTAGTATATAGTACTGTATACTTTAAGCATACTGTATCTTGCTTCTCTGATGCAGATTGTTTATTGGCCGGACCCCTTTTTGGTCCTGGATACTGTACAGTACATGTTTCAAATTGACAGCTTCACTTACAGTACTGTTATTTTTTTTCCCACAGTACCACCACCACCACCACCACCACCACCACCACCACCACCACCTGCTGCGCTGCCAGGTATTGTGTAACGAGAATTCTGGTGCTACTGTCATCGTTGTTACACTACTGTACATGTGTCCTGGATACTGTACAGTACATGTTTCAAATTGACAGCTTCACTTACAGTACTGTTATTTTTTTTCCCACAGTACCAACAACACCACCACCACCACCACCACCACCTGCTGCGCTGCCAGGTATTGTGTAACGAGAATTCTGGTGTGACTGTCATCGTTACACTACTGTACATGTGTCCTGGATACTGTACAGTACATGTTTCCAATTGACAGCTTCACTTACAGTACTGTTATTTTTTTTCCCACAGTACCAACACCACCACCACCACCACCACCACCACCACCTGCTGCGCTGCCAGGTATTGTGTAACGAGAATTCTGGTGCTACTGTCATCGTTGTTACACTACTGTACATGTGTCCTGGATACTGTACAGTACATGTTTCAAATTGACAGCTTCACTTACAGTACTGTTATTTTTTTTCCCACAGTACCAACAACACCACCACCACCACCACCTGCTGCGCTGCCAGGTATTGTGTAACGAGAATTCTGGTGTGACTGTCATCGTTACACTACTGTACATGTGTCCTGGATACTGTACAGTACATGTTTCCAATTGACAGCTTCACTTACAGTACTGTTATTTTTTTTCCCACAGTACCAACAACACCACCACCACCACCACCACCACCTGCTGCGCTGCCAGGTATTGTGTAACGAGAATTCTGGTGTGACTGTCATCGTTACACTACTGTACATGTGTCCTGGATACTGTACAGTACATGTTTCCAATTGACAGCTTCACTTACAGTACTGTTATTTTTTTTCCCACAGTACCAACACCACCACCACCACCACCACCACCACCACCACCTGCTGCGCTGCCAGGTATTGTGTAACGAGAATTCTGGTGTGACTGTCATCGTTACACTACTGTACATGTGTCCTGGATACTGTACAGTACATGTTTCAAATTGACAGCTTCACTTACAGTACTGTTATTTTTTTTCCCACAGTACCAACAACACCACCACCACCACCACCTGCTGCGCTGCCAGGTATTGTGTAACGAGAATTCTGGTGTGACTGTCATCGTTACACTACTGTACATGTGTCCTGGATACTGTACAGTACATGTTTCCAATTGACAGCTTCACTTACAGTACTGTTATTTTTTTTCCCACAGTACCAACAACACCACCACCACCACCACCACCACCACCTGCTGCGCTGCCAGGTATTGTGTAACGAGAATTCTGGTGTGACTGTCATCGTTGTTACACTACTGTACATGTGTCCTGGATACTGTATAGTACATGTTACAAATTGACAGCTTCACTTACAGCACTGTTGTTTTTTCTCACAGTACCACCACCACCACCACCACCACCAACACCGTCTGACCAGCAGAGCTCTGGAAGTGGTAATCATTATTTTTGTTACAGACACACTAGTTTCCTACAGTATTACTGTAATTTTTTTATTTTACAATACTTGTTATCTTGTACACACAGACCGCCTCGTTATTGATACCGAGGAGGAGGAAATGGGGGAGCCTTCAGGCCAGCCTGGTAAGAATTGTAATCTACTGTACAGTACTCTACATTCTACATTCATTGATTTATTAACAGTACCAATGGCTTGGGTTTGCGTGACCAGTGGTCAGGATTCCAGCAGTCAAGTGACCGACAGCGGTATCCTGATTGCAGAAATCCCATTGACTTTTCTTTTTGTTTTTTTTATATTCAACACAGATGTCACTTACGTGGACTCTGAGTCGTCGGAGGAGCCGCCACAGTATAGTAAGTACAGTAGGATTTTCTCAAGCCCATTCTTAAAAGTATTGACCAAGTCCACTTTTATTACTTTTCAGGCAGGGAATTCCAAACATGTACTGTACAGTATTTCCCTCACTGTGAAGACCCCTTTTCGCCTCTGTGTGCGAAATCGCCTCTCCTCCAACACGAGTTAAATACAGGCACAGTACAGTACTGTATGTCCCCTACCACTGGACAGTCATTCTGCTCCTACTGTATTATGAATATATCTCTGCCTCCTGTAGCACTGTACTACTGTGCAATTTTGTAGTAACTGTACTCTACTGTATTTTGTTTATAATATTTTTTTATTTTCCACTCAGTAATTATTGACAGTGATGAGGAAGGGGAGAAAAAGCCCTCTCCCCAACTTGGTAAGTAAACTAAAGTATTGTACTGTACTGTACATTGTGTTAAACCAATGGGTTGGGTTTGCATGACCAGCAGGGTGATCCTGATGCATCCTGATTGCAGCAATCCCAACAGGGTGAGGTACGGTATCCTAACCCTCCTCCACTACCCCCTGATTCTGGCCTCGACATTCTCGTCTCTGTGTGCGAAATCTACTCTCCTCCTCCAATTCCTGACTGAATTTTTGCTTTACTGTATTCAACACAGAATACAAAAGTATATTTCATGGAATTTTTGCTTTCACAGGCCCTACACTGTCACAGGCGGTGGCGGAGGACTCTATGTCCATCACCTCACTGCACCCATTAAGTAAGTCCAGTCCGGTACATCTTGCCTCTGTAGAGCCAGTTTGAGCAAGGAGAGATTGATTGCTTCTTTTTTTGGTGGGGGCCCAAACCAACCAGTCATTTCAGCCACAGTCGTGTGGCAGACCCTGTTTATATAACATAAGGGTGGTTGGGAGGGCCCAATCACAATTCCATCTTGCACCTCTTTTTTTATTTATTTATCTTTGCATCATGTGATGTTTGGGGAAAATTGTTATAAGTGACATCCTGTCTGCCACTGCACTGCCACTCCTAAATGGGCCAGGTGTTTGTGCCGGCCACTTGGGTCGCTTAGCTTAGTCATCCAGTGACCTCGGTGAAAATTTTAGGACTACAAATAATATTGTGAGGTGTTCAGAATAGACTGGAAATGAGTGGAAATTATGGTCATTGAGGTTAATAACACTATACAGTAGGATCAAAAATACCCCCAAATTCTACGATTTAAGCTGTTTTTGAGAGGTTTTTGAAAAAAAGCACCAGGATCCAAAACAAGTCCGAATCCAAAAGCAAACACAATAGGACACGAGGATGTGCACGGAGACTGGAGGGGGGCGAGGTTCAGGGGGAATTTTAAGAAAAATTACTTCACAGAAAGTGCAGTGGACAAGTGGAATAGCCTCCCATCAGAGGTGATAGAGCCTAAAACAGTAGAGCTACAGTATTTAAACATGCATGGAAGAGACATACATAAGGATATCCTTACAAAGAAATAAGGATCAAATAAGGTTTGATGTAAAAAAAAGGTTAAAAAAAAGAGGCAGATTAGATGGCCAAAGTGGTTCTTACAGTATTTGTCATCAAATTCTATGTTTCTGTATGCAGACCCTCCAACATGACCCGCCGCACTGCTCTGTTTCTAGACTTCCCTCTTAATTTATGATTTCCATCACCTGTGTTGAACTAGTTATATGATAAGAAAGCTGTTTCTTCACAGGTGATGGCAATAATAAATTAAGAGGGAAGTCCAGAACCAGAGCATTTTGTACCTAGTGGGGCGGGTCATGTTGGAGGGTATGTGTATTTCCTGGAATGAACCTTTTTTTTTTTCACATTAATGTTTTTTTTCACAGGCCCTACACTGGAACAGGCCATGGAGGAGGAGGAGGATGATGATGATGATGATGCTGCTGCATTTAGTGGTAAGAATTATTACTGACATTGATCTGATGCCATCAGAGTAGCACTTTTCATCAGATTTTTCTGGCAAATGCGTAGAAATCGGATGAAAATTGTTTTTGTTTGAACTGGTGATATTGCCCATACAGTAGCAACCGATCACATCCCACATTAACATTTACAGTATCTAGTTACACTTACAGACGATAATACAGTACAGTAGGTAATATTTGATTGGTTGCTACTGTATGGACAACATCCTGTTCTAAAAAAAACACCCATCTTACTCAATTTCTCTCTCTCTCTCTCTCTCTCTCTCTCTCTCTCTCTCTCTCTCTCACCCCTTGTCACTGTCTCTCCATTCATCTCTCTAGATACTGTCAGTGATGAATTTCCCATTAGGCACGAGAGGCACGTACTGTACCTAGTGGCGGCATCTGTTTGGGGGCCTCAGTTGGATGCTTACAGTATGCTAATACTGTCATCCCAAAAATTACCACTACAGTAACTGCTAAATATTTTAAGTGTACTGTACAATATGCACATACAGTACTGTACAGTATACATAATTCAAAAGAAAAAAGAGTTGCTACCTTATTCTAGTCATAATCACCGGCATACGGGTCACTCACAAATTTTCTGATGGTCTCGGTGGGGTCCCTTGGAATCACCATGCCTGTCACAAGCATACCTTTTTTTACCCACCTGACACTGGGCCTGGACACTAGTGTACTATTACTATACTTTTTACTGTATACTGTATCTTATAATATTCTTCTCTTTTACCCACAGACGACGAGCCAGAATACATTTTTGGTAAATATACTGTACAGTAGCAATAGTTGGTACTGTAATTACAGTATTTTTTTTCTCCAACATTATTTTAAGTCAAACTGATATGACTAACTGTATTTTATCTTTTTACAGTCCGTCGCCAACCAGTGGAGGAGACACCTGGTAATAAAATATAAATACATAATGCACTGTACTGTATTCTAACTTACTGTAACATGTATAACACTGAGCTGATCATCTTCACACCCTCTGACATAACCTTACAGTACATACTGTACTTTCTCTCTTTTTTCACCCTCTTCACTCCACAAATGCATGCTGCCTTTCCTGACTACTGATATAATAGTGTGCAGAGCGTAGCGAGGCACCGTGCCCACCGCATGGCGAGCGAAGCAAGCATAACGAGAATAAGAGACACTATTGCATGATATGTTGTGAATAAAGTTGCAGTACTGTGTGGCGTCATTTCAGATTGGGGAATTACTGTGTGTCCATGCCCCTTCCCAGCAAGAACATGCACCGTTTTGGGATGCACACCGAATGTGCACACTGTTGCTATTTTAAACATACAGTACTGTAGGTTGGAGGAGCACCAAAATGAGGACTGCTATGGTTGAGGGGTGATGGTGCTGGGAAAGGGGTACAGGATCAGAGGCGGAAATAGCGTCTGTGCAAGGGGGCAGCATCCAAAAACTTGACTAGGGAATCATAATATTTATGGCTGGCTCTGAGTACAGTCCACTATTATTGATAGTACTCCCTACAACACCACCTACAGTACTGTAACCCTCTTTTTTCTGAAGCGGTCATGAAATGTCATGACTGCTAATACATACAGTAAATGTCTACAGTATTTGTACTGTGGTGTTTTATTCCTTTGACAATTTGTTTATGACCTATTGAAGCTAAACTCTTGTACAGTACTTTATATTTTGAATACCAGCAATACAGTATAATACTGTACCTACAGTATACAGTAATAATTGTATAGTATTTGAATGTGACTAAATGTTTTTTTTTCTCCAATATAGTGCCAATGATTTATGGGGGCCCCAGACAGGGGCAAGATAGGTGGGCTGGCCCAGAAGCGGGCAGGCAGCAGCCCACTTATACAAGAGGTAAACTAAAGCAATGTTTAAATTACCTCGACAGCATACAGTAGTGTTTGATTTACTGTACTGACAATACAGTACTGTACATTGTAAATAACAAGATTGTCTAATATAGAGTAAAGTACTGTATTGCCATTACTACACTGTAAAGTATTCAGTATTTGTTTTGTAATACTGTCCTTTTTTTCCCACAGAACAGTTGCAGCGTGCCGTTCTGCTCCTGCGGGTGGTGGTCCACCTCTTAGTGGACCACTTTTTTAATTTGTTGTTAAGATCATTTTAAATTTTTTTTTTTTTTTTAATAAATGTTTGTTATTGTACTCCATTGTATAGTATCTTTTTCTACTGTATAAGATAGGCATACTGTACACCATACAATTATCTGGCAGATAATCTGCAAGATCTGGCTGTTTGTAATGAAATTCTCTCGTAATTTAGCTGTGGTGTACCTCCTGAGTGTGCTGGCGTGCTTTCTGTCCAGTTTGGGGTGATTTGGAGCAAGTTTGGTCGGCCATCTGGCCGACATGTGCTGTCGACTGTTTGGCAAACATGTGTTTTCCCTCCAGCATGTGTGTGTCAGGCATTTTGTGTGTGTCAGGCATTTTGTGTGTGTCAGGCATTTTATGTGTGTCAGGCATTGCTGTGTGGTTCCACAAATGTTAGTGTGTCAAAGTGCTGACCACTGACACCACTATTTCACTTTGGACCGCATGCCTTTTGTGGAACCACACAGCCCAGCATGACTTATTGCTGGGCTGTGTGGTTCCACAAATGTTAGCGTGTCAAAGTGCTGACCACTGACACCACTATTTCACTTTGGACCGCATGCCTTTTGTGGAACCACACAGCCCAGCATGACTTATTGCTGGGCTGTGTGGTTCCACAAATGTTAGCGTGTCAAAGTGCTGACCACTGACACCACTATTTCACTTTGGACCGCATGCCTTTTGTGGAACCACACAGCCCAGCATGAGTGTCTTTACTTTAATACTTTTTTTTTTTTTTCCCCACAGATATCTATATACACAAGAAAAGAATGTAACGAAGAACAAACTACTTTTTTGTTTTAATTAACTTTCAAACTTTATTTAAAAAAAAACACCTTTTTTTTCTTCAATAAACTTTTAAAAATAGAAGTTTCCTGTGGTTTTTATTAAAATATGAAATGCAAGATGCCTAACCAAGTTGTTTTACATACAGTATACCACTCTTAATTGAATTCCCATCATACAGTACAGTAGTACTAATTTATACAGTACAGGAAGTTGGGAATACAAACATTGGAAACCACGTCATGTTTATTTTAAGAAACACTTTATTTACGGACAAAATCATTTGGAACATGTAACATCACACATACTGTACTGTATTGTAATAAAGCCAACATCACACATACTGTACGGTACTTTAATCAAAAGGTAACAGCACAAATACAGTAACAATATCAACTTTAACATTTTTATAATTTATTTTTTTGTGGTGGTGGTGCGGGGTAATGTTTTTTGTACTTTATTTTTAGGTTTTGCTTTTTTGAATTATTTTTCGTTTTTGTCTTTTGCTTTTTAACACTGTCGCATACGGACACCAGAATAGAGGACTGACAACAGCAGCCCCTGGATGGAAACGCAGCCCAAGGCCCCAGATGGACACAGCACAATGGACTCGGCTGCTACTGGATAGATACAGCAGCGCCCAAAAAATCAACAGGAATAAAAGGGGCAACTTGTAACAGGCCCTTACATTACCAGGAATGTGGTGAGCCAAGTTCATGCACTCCCCTTTGAGTAACCAAGCTGCTCCAAGTGGATTCAGCACAGTGCATGCAGCCCCAGAAAATGTACAGGTCATACAGGTACATTGACACAATTTTTTAGCTTCAGCTGTGTGAAGCTGATGTGCTGAAGCTAGGAGGTAGGTAATGATCTGGTTTCATCATAGTCGAGCTTCCAAGTCATTTTCCTCTTCGTTCTCAGCACAGAGTTTATGGTATCCCTTATCTTCCTCTTTTCTGGATCACCAATCCTCACGCGGCGTTCACACCTAGCCATGATGTCATGTACCAGATTTTTGGGCAGCGGAAGTTTGCCCTTGGAACCATCAAAGTTCACACGATTGGCCCACGTCAAGTATTTGTCGTACCGTACATGGTGCTGGAACAGAGAATATGCATATTTCTGAATATGTCCATTTGAAGCTCTGTACAGATGGTCGTCCAGGGAAGTTGAGATGACAGCCAGGGCAATATTGTTCAGAGAGCCTCCGAATGTATTGCGAAGTGGCCTGTGAGCAGGTGTGCTGGTCATCATTGGTGTTCCTGGCAACAGCACACTTGAATCCAGGCCTCTGCGGTCGTCCAGCCCTCTGCGGTCGTCCAGGCCTCCTCTGCGGTCCTCCAGGCCTCCTCTGCGGTCCTCCAGGCCTCCTCTGCGGTCCTCCAGGTCTCTTCTGCGGTCCTCCAGGTCTCTTCTGCGGTCCTCCAGGCCTCCTCTGCGGTCGTCCAAGTCGCTGACTTCGTCCAGTCCGCTGCTGTGGTCCAGGCCTCCTCTGCGGTCCTCCAGGCCTCCTCTGCGGTCCTCCAGGCCTCCTCTGCGGTCCTCCAGGCCTCCTCTGCGGTCCTCCAGGCCTCCTCTGCGGTCGTCCAGGCCTCCTCTGCGGTCGTCCAGGCCTCCTCTGCAGTCGTCCAGGCCTTCTCTGCGGTCGCCCAAGTCGCTGACTTCGCCCAGTCCGCTGCTGTGGTCCAGGCCTCTGCGGTCCTCCAGGCCTCCTCTGCGGTCGTCCAAGTCGCTGACTTCGTCCAGTCCGCTGCTGCGGTCCCCCAGGCCTCCTCTACGGTCCCCCATGCCTCCTCTGCGGTCGTCCAGGCCTCCTCTGCGGTCGTCCAGGCCTCCTCTGCGGTCGTCCAGGCCTCCTCTGCGGTCCTCCAGGCCTCCTCTGCGGTCCTCCAGGCCTCCTCTGCGGTCCTCCAGGCCTCCTCTGCGGTCCTCCAGGCCTCCTCTGCGGTCGTCCAAGTCGCTGACTTCGTCCAGTCCGCTGCTGCGGTCCCCCAGGCCTCCTCTACGGTCGTCCAGGCCTCCTCTGCGGTCGTCCAGGCCTCCTCTGCGGTCGTCCAGGCCTCCTCTGCGGTCGTCCAGGCCTCCTCTGCGGTCGTCCAGGTCTCTTCTGCGGTCCTCCAGGCCTCCTCTGCGGTCGTCCAAGTCGCTGACTTCGTCCAGTCCGCTGCTGCGGTCCCCCAGGCCTCCTCTGCGGTCGTCCAGGCCTCCTCTGCGGTCGTCCAGGCCTCCTCTGCGGTCGTCCAGGCCTCCTCTGCGGTCCTCCAGGCCTCCTCTGCGGTCCTCCAGGCCTCCTCTGCGGTCGTCCAAGTCGCTGACTTCGTCCAGTCCGCTGCTGCGGTCCCCCAGGCCTCCTCTACGGTCGTCCAGGCCTCCTCTGCGGTCGTCCAGGCCTCCTCTGCGGTCGTCCAGGCCTCCTCTGCGGTCGTCCAGGCCTCCTCTGCGGTCCTCCAGGCCTCCTCTGTGGTCGTCCATGCCGCTGACTTCGTCCAGTCCGCTGCGGTCCTCCAGGCCTCCTCTGCGGTCCTCCAGGCCTCCTCTGCGGTCCTCCAGGCCTCGGTCGTCCAGGCCGCTGACTTGAACCGCTTGGTGGTGTGTTGCAATGATGGTGCGGCAAACTCCAACTTGCCATTCTTCCCTCGTTTGTTCAATGACTTTCTTCATGGCTTCTACCATCTGTTCCTTTATGCCTTCTTTAAGGCCAGCCACATCGGTCTGCAGCTGATTGACCTGTCCACCAACTTCTGACTCCATATTGGTCACCTTACTGAGTAGCTCCTTTAGTAAAACAGGACAGGTACACTGGCAGTCCTGCACTTTGGTGTTCACATCTGTGAAATGCAACCTTCTTCGTGGTGAATGTGTCATGTCTTCTTGTCCAGGGGTGGCTACATGGTCCAAAAAAGAAGCTTCCTGATGCAGCGTGTTTGTCACGTCCTCTAGCACCGGTATTTCCAGATTCATTGGCTGAACACTGTGATCTGCAGGAGATGGAACAATTACATCATTTGCCACATCACATATCATCTCCAACGTATTATTCTTTGCCTTGGCATTTTTTCGTGGTTTCACCACATTTTCTTTCTGAGCCGCCTTGGCAGTTTTCTTCTTCTTTTGTGGGACTAATGCAGCAAGTTTCTGTGCCACTGATGGGTGGGTTTTGGCACTCCCGTAAAATCTGGTAGTCTGCATTCTTTGTCTTTTGTCTAAAAATATAAAAACCACAATAAGAAAACATGTAAAGCACAGCATGCTAAAAATAGCAAACAACTGTACATTTTCAAATAAAGTGCACAACAGTAAAGTGCAAATACTGTACAGTATTTGCCTTTTTTCCCTGTGCCTCCCAACAAGAACCTCTGCAGGAGGGACAGAATGCTCTGTTACGGACTTCAGTTTAAATATACAGTATGATTACCATCACCTGTGCGAACAACTATACTGTACAGTAGTTACTGTATTTGATAAGATAGGTGTTTCACCACAAGTGATAGCAATCATTCAGTACTACTGCACATACCTGTAGTACACCGGGATAAGCAAGGTCTATGTACATTACGTTATACCGAGCTGGATCGCTTAGCAACCTGACAAAATGGCCACCGACCGTGAACTCCCAGCACGTGGCAGCGCTTGGATATGGAGTGAGATACAGTATGGTACAGTCCAGGGGCAATGCTGAAGGAGCGTCACAATCCCCTAGCTCAATTACTAGAGCCATCTTAACAGCAGTGTGGGCCCCTGGACACAGCAATGCACTGGGGCCCCTACCCACTCACCAGCGGAAGGGGTGGGGGGAGCTATCAGCGGCAGCTTTGATGCTCCGCGGGGGATAGGGGGGGTTCTATCTTTCGCTCAGTATGTACAGTAGGACCTGGAGAAATAATTTCTGCTAATTATTCCTTTACTGCACAGATGGGGCAGGAAGGAGAACACTAAACTGTAGAAGGGGGCATTGTGCTGAATGAAGGGGCCCTGGTACATGACTTCCAGGGTGGTAGGGGGTGTTTAATACACAGGGGAGGAGTGGATAATGGAGTGGGCTTAATATTAGTGTTATGGACTGCAATTTGTTTCCTGTATGAAACAGATACAGTACAGTAAATAACCCTCCTTGGAAGTGCATGGGCCCTGTGAGACTTACAGTAGTGTACAGCATAAGGGTCGACTGACATGATGTACAAGCATTACATACAGTACATGTCAGTACTGTATGTAAATTCTTCAATTATTGCCTAACAACAATGCTGCTTACTGTATATTAAATACTGTAGGCCTAGAAATGTGCATCTCAATATAGTAGTTAAAAACACAGGGGCCTATGTGGATAAGCGAGTTCTATGCACACTAAAAATGGCCACCGACCGTGAACCCCCAGCACGTGGCAGCGCTCGTATATGTAGTGAGATACAGTATGGCATACATTTCACAGTTCAGGGGGCAATGCTGAAGGAGCGTCACAATCCCCTAGCTCAATTACATTGGGATAAGCGAGGTCTATGCACATTACGGTATACCGAGCTGGATCGCTTAGCAACCTGACAAAATGGCCGCCGACCGTGAACTCCCAGCACGTGGCAGCGCTCGGATATGGAGTGAGATACAATATGGCATACATTTCACAGTTCAGGGGGCAATGCTGAAGGAGCGTCACAATCCCCTAGCTCAATTACATTGGGATAAGCGAGGTCTATGCACATTACGGTATACCGAGCTGGATCGCTTAGCAACCTGACAAAATGGCCGCCGACCGTGAACTCCCAGCACGTGGCAGCGCTCGGATATGTAGTGAGATACAATATGGCATACATTTCACAGTTCAGGGGGCAATGCTGAAGGAGCGTCACAATCCCCTAGCTCAATTACATTGGGATAAGCGAGGTCTATGCACATTACGGTATACCGAGCTGGATCGCTTAGCAACCTGACAAAATGGCCGCCGACCGTGAACTCCCAGCACGTGGCAGCGCTCGGATATGGAGTGAGATACAATATGGCATACATTTCACAGTTCAGGGGGCAATGCTGAAGGAGCGTCACAATCCCCTAGCTCAATTACATTGGGATAAGCGAGGTCTATGCACATTACGGTATACCGAGCTGGATCGCTTAGCAACCTGACAAAATGGCCGCCGACCGTGAACTCCCAGCACGTGGCAGCGCTCGGATATGTAGTGAGATACAATATGGCATACATTTCACAGTTCAGGGGGCAATGCTGAAGGAGCGTCACAATCCCCTAGCTCAATTACATTGGGATAAGCGAGGTCTATGCACATTACGGTATACCGAGCTGGATCGCTTAGCAACCTGACAAAATGGCCGCCGACCGTGAACTCCCAGCACGTGGCAGCGCTCGGATATGGAGTGAGATACAATATGGCATACATTTCACAGTTCAGGGGGCAATGCTGAAGGAGCGTCACAATCCCCTAGCTCAATTACATTGGGATAAGCGAGGTCTATGCACATTACGGTATACCGAGCTGGATCGCTTAGCAACCTGACAAAATGGCCGCCGACCGTGAACTCCCAGCACGTGGCAGCGCTCGGATATGTAGTGAGATACAATATGGCATACATTTCACAGTTCAGGGGGCAATGCTGAAGGAGCGTCACAATCCCCTAGCTCAATTACATTGGGATAAGCGAGGTCTATGCACATTACGGTATACCGAGCTGGATCGCTTAGCAACCTGACAAAATGGCCGCCGACCGTGAACTCCCAGCACGTGGCAGCGCTC
The DNA here is from genome assembly GCF_028390025.1 of Pseudophryne corroboree. NCBI lineage: Eukaryota > Metazoa > Chordata > Amphibia > Anura > Myobatrachidae > Pseudophryne > Pseudophryne corroboree. The sequence continues at coordinate 759,277,527 of NC_086445.1, forward strand.
GGATATGGAGTGAGAGATGGTATACATTTTAAAATACACCGGGATAAGTTGTACAGGCCATGGAGCAATGCACAGGGACATTCATCATTTACGTACAGTATATAAATAATTGTAAACCGTAAATGAAAGAATTACCGGTCAAATACTGTATGACGAAACTGTGTCAATGCGCTGGAACAGTATGGCCTGTGAAGAAGTTTTCGAAGGCAGAAACGGAGAGCAAATTATCAGGAGATTTCTGAAAGGTCGGAGAAGATCCACACAGCAAGTCTGCCTACGAGGAAACAGATTTGCAAAGTGGGTAGCGGGCGGTGACTGAGACGCTCTTTTATTCACATTCAAAAGTACAGTATGCTCTGTGATTGGTGTAAGGATGAATGCGCCTATATTGGCACCAATCACAGCGGTAAGAATTCCTTTTGTGTGAATGTGAATAAAAGAGCGTCTCAGTCACCGCCCCGCTACCCACTTTGCAAAGCTGTTTCCTCGTAAGCAGACTTGCTGTGTGGATCTTCTCCGACCTTTCAGAAATCTCCTGATAATTTGCTCTCCGTTTCTGCCTTCGAAAACTTCTTCACAGGCCATACTGTTCCAGCTCATTGACACAGTTTCGTCATACAGTATTTGACCGGTAATTCTTTCATTTACGGTTTACAATTATTTATATACTGTACGTAAATGATGAATGTCCCTGTGCATTGCTCCATGGCCTATACAACTTATCCCGGTGTATTTTAAAATGTATACCATCTCTCACTCCATATCCGAGCGCTGCCACGTGCTGGGAGTTCACGGTCGGCGGCCATGTTGTCAGGTTGCTAAGCGATCCAGCTCGGTATACCGTAATGTGCATAGACCTCGCTTATCCCAATGTAATTGAGCTAGGGGATTGTGACGCTCCTTCAGCATTGCCCCCTGAACTGTGAAATGTATGCCATATTGTATCTCACTACATATCCGAGCGCTGCCACGTGCTGGGAGTTCACGGTCGGCGGCCATTTTGTCAGGTTGCTAAGCGATCCAGCTCGGTATACCGTAATGTGCATAGACCTCGCTTATCCCAATGTAATTGAGCTAGGGGATTGTGACGCTCCTTCAGCATTGCCCCCTGAACTGTGAAATGTATGCCATACTGTATCTCACTACATATACGAGCGCTGCCACGTGCTGGGGGTTCACGGTCGGTGGCCATTTTTAGTGTGCATAGAACTCGCTTATCCACATAGGCCCCTGTGTTTTTAACTACTATATTGAGATGCACATTTCTAGGCCTACAGTATTTAATATACAGTAAGCAGCATTGTTGTTAGGCAATAATTGAAGAATTTACATACAGTACTGACATGTACTGTATGTAATGCTTGTACATCATGTCAGTCGACCCTTATGCTGTACACTACTGTAAGTCTCACAGGGCCCATGCACTTCCAAGGAGGGTTATTTACTGTACTGTATCTGTTTCATACAGGAAACTAATTGCAGTCCATAACACTGAAGTTGTATTTTCAGTACTGTACAGTATACAATACTTAAATTTGAACATCAGGTACTGGATAGTAAACATGTACAGTATTAACTTCTATCATAAAACTCTTATGCATTTTCAGATGTGTAAATTTTAGACTACAGTATTCACAAATGTTTTCTCTCCATACAGGAATTATAGTTGGACAACATGCCAGTAACTATCAACAAAACGATGAGCAAGATAATCGCCAACATGAAAAAAGAAAATAAAACCATCAAAGAGATCCATGCATGGCTCAAGGAAAGTGGCATTATAGTCACTTTAGAAACGGTGCGCTATCATGCATTCGAGAGAACAACGCCCAGATTTGTATTTCCTACAAAATGCACATGGTACGTACTGTACACTACTGTAATGTTTAAATGACTTGCTTTATACCATAAACAATTTTTTTGAAATAAAATAAAAACTTCATCAATTGTAACTGTGATTGTGCTGTTCATGAATTCATATTTTTCATACTGTATTGTACTGTAGGAGAGTGCAACAAATTGTGGAGGAACTAACTCGTGAGGATGATGAGCGTACTGCTCTGCAAATAAAACGAATTCTCCATTCCAAGTATGACCTGGACATATCGGCCACCAGCATCAGAAGGATGCGACGGAAAATGGGATGGACCTTTGGCGCAACAAGGTAAAATACTGAAAGCAGTATAAACCATACAGTAAATGCACTGTTAATAATCCCTTGATACGTGATATAATAATGCCATAAATCATTATACAGAGTGTGTACTTTATACTATATACAGTATGTGTGTGTGTATATACTGTATATATTCTATCCCAAAAGAGATACCTACTGTATAGGCACTCAGAGACAGCAATGAAGCATTGCCGGCTTATTGTGATGATTACATACTGTATACTGTGTGTGTGTGTTTGTGTGTATGTACAGTATGTATATATATATTACTCTGTATGTAACTTAATGTACTGTATGTACAGTTTAATGTATACAGTAGGTATATAATACAGTATACTGCACATACAGTCTACTGTATATACAGTAATCTGTAAATCTGTAATTTCATAACTGTATCTGATTTCATTATTTTTGGCTCTTCACAGGATATCTCCAATGATAAGAGATGTGAATAAAGAAAAGAGAGTGGAACAGGCACGGCGATGGATTGAGAGTGGTGAAACATTTGATGATGTCATTTTCACAGATGAATCGTCTGTTGCCCTTGAGCGGTTCTCCAGAATGTCATTCAGGAAACGTAACCATATCTCTTTAAAACCACGCCCAAAGCATCCATTGAAAGTCCATGTATGGGGAGGCATATCACGATTAGGAGCTGGTCCCCTATTATTTTTCGAAGGTACAGTACTATACTTTATTCTGTGCCTGTGTTCTGTAAAAATACATGTTGTACTGTAGAGTACGTGTAACTGCACAATAAAAGGAGTTGCTTATTAATGAACAACATTTTTTGATTTCTGTAGGAATCATGGATAAGAAATATTTCCAAGAAACAATAGTAGAGAAATGTATGGTGCCATTTGTGAATAAATATTACCCAACTCACCATAGGATATTCCAAGACAATGATCCTAAACACTCCGCCTCAGCCAAATTTATGGAAGAGAAAGGTATGAATTGGGAACGCACACCACCAGAGTGAGTATTCTTTCAACAGTGTACAAGTAAAATTTTGGATAGCACTCTAGTACTGTAAAAAAAATTTTTGTTTAATAAACAGTACAATATTGTATGTTTAATTTTCTCTATTTACTGTAATGTAATTAATTTTTTCTATACGCTTTTTTTTTATTTTTATATAGATCACCAGACATGAACCCAATCGAATTAGTGTGGGCTCAATTGAAGAGGTACGTTAGGAGTGTTGCAAAGCCAACAACAAAACAGCAACTGGTGGATGGGATAAAGAAATTTTGGCTAGAAGTACTCACACCTGAACATTGTAATAATTATATAAATCACCTGTATAAAGTATTACCTGTTGTAGTTGAAAGAAATGGTCAAGCCACAAATATGTAGTTCTGTATTTTCTGTTTAAAATTTTAAATTGGTGCATTATTAAAAAAAATGATAAAATTGCCTTTGTCTGATTATTGCATAAACTAATGTAGAATATTATACAGTAGTAATGTTATTGATGTGTACTGTATGAACAGTTATTTTCAGTTTTATAAGTCCTGAATAAGAGTACTGTACATTTTGATCAGTGCAGTACATGGAATCGGATGTTGTAATACTTTATTTTTACATTAATATTGATGTTTTTCCAATAAATATTCAATTTTACAGTATGGTACGGTACAGTACATGAGGGTACCTGTACAGTATGATACGTCATTATGGGGGAGAAATGCTGTATCCACTAAATGTACAGTAAAATGTTTTTTTCTTATTACAAACACACAAATGCATCTCAGATGGAAATATGCTATACACAGCAGACAGCTTATGGTGACAGAACTTCCCTACTGTATCCCCACCCATAGTCGTGGTATATTTTAGATTGCCTAATGAGACACTCCTGCAGCATTGCCAATGATTCATGTAAAACCTGTGTGCAAACAGTATCTGTATTGAATGCAAAGTACAGTAAGAGTACAGTATACAGTATTATCAGAGCCAAACCTGACCAACATGATGCCCTAGGCTAGATTTTGGCTGATGCCCTCTTGCACAGATGCTACGTAGTTCCGCCTCTAACCCTGCACCCCTTTCCCAGCACCATCACCCATTTTGGCGCTCCTACCCCCTATAATCTAAATAAGAACAATGTGCACATTTAGTGCCAGCCCAAAACAGTGTACAGTATGTTCTTGCTGGGAAGGGGCATGGTAACACAATAATACCCGAAGATGAAATGACACAACACAGTACTGCAACTTTATTCACATTATATCATGCAGTGGTGTCTCTTATTCTCATGACATCATATCATAGTACCACATTACTCCTAACAGTAATGCCCCTTATTCACATTACACCCCACCACATTCATCTTTATTTACATTAGACCACAGGTTCTCAAACTCAGTCCTCAGGACCCCACACAGTGCAGGTTTTGCAGGTCTCACAGAATCACAAGTGAAAAAATTAGCTCCACCTACTGTATGGACCTTCTAAAATGTGTCAGTTAGTAATGAATACATCTGTGCACTTGCTGGTTTACCTGCAAAACATGCACTGTGTGGGGTCCTGAGGACCAAGTTTGAGAACCACTGCATTAGACCATGCAGTAGTGCCCTTTCCTTATGTTACACCAGAAAATATTGTAGTACACCTTATACACATACAGTACAGTAATGCCACACATTAGTAATGCATTTCATATTTAAATTTTCTGATTTAATTTCATAGAGCCGCAGTCACTCACAGAATATAGGCATGTACTGTAGCATCTCATTTTATTCTGCAGAAGCTGATTATTCCCGTTTGGCTAGTTTGCCGCCTCTGTACAGTATATCACAATAGAAAAAAGTTATAGTGTCAGTGAAAAAAGCACCTCATGACAGATACTGTACACAAGCTCATGTCTAAATACTGTATACTGTAAGCAGTGACATTAAGGGGTACAGTACTGTATATGCAATTGCAGTCGAATTCCGGAAGGAATACGGAAAAAATGGACACGGGATCCCCCATCTTTTTAGAACCAGCACCGGGCTCTGCGCCTGGTCCTGGTGCAAAAAATAAGGGGGACAAAAAAAGCGTAGGGGTTCCCCATATTTTTTGAATCAGCACTGGGCTCCACTAGCTGGACAGATAATGCACAGCCGGGGGAGACTTTTATACCGGTCCCTGCGGCCATGGAATTAAATACCCAACTAGTCACACCTGGCCGGAGTACCCTGGAGGAGTGGGGGCCACTTAAATCAAGGGGACCCCCCTCCAGCCACTCGATTATCTCTATCACCCCTGTGTATTGTAGCTAGGGGATTGTGACGCTCCTTCAGCATTGCCCCGTAGCCTGCAAAATCTGTGCTGTTATTTGCTCCATAGCTGAGTGCCTCCTAGGAGCTACTGTAGGAGTCACAGGCGGTAGCCATTTCAATTGAGTCTGCCCTGCTATAGAATTGTACAGGTATGTGTACATTACCGTACGGTGCATAGAACCTTTACAGTAGAAACTCTCCTGCAGCTTTGGCCTGCTTTACTGTATGTACTGTAAAACTTGTGTTTTGTCAGTTTGCTATGCGACCGAGCCCGGTGTAACGTACAGTACTGTAATGTGCATAGACCTCGCTTACAGTATCTCTGTGTATTTTGGCTAGGGGATTGTGACGCTCCTTCAGCATCGCCCCGTAGCCTGCACAGCTTATGCCATTTCTCATTCCATACCCAACTGCTGCATGCCACGAGGTGGGGGTTCAGGAGGTGGGGGTTCATGGGTAGTGGTCGTTTTGACAGTGTGCTATGCGATTGAGTCCGGTGTACCGTAATACTGTATGCAATCCTACAGTGGCTTATCCCTCCCCTGTGTATTTTGGCTAGGGGATTGTGACGCTCCTTCAGCATTGCCCCATAACCTGCACAAGGGTTCAGGGGCGGCGGCCATTTTGCCAGTGTGCTACAGTATGTCATCGAGTCCGGTGTACCATAATATGCATACTGTGTATTTTAGCTAGGGGATTGTGACGCTCCTTCAGCATTGCCCCATAGTCTGTACAATCTGGACTATTACTTGCTCCGTAGCCTAGGGCCTCTGTGGGGCAAGGAGTCATAGGTGGTAGCCATTTCTATTCAGTCTGCCCAGCTACAGAATTGTATGTGTACTGTGTACGGAGCATAGTACCTTAACCTGCATAGAACCTGCACATTATGGTACACCGGACTCAATCGCATAGAACCGCTCATGCAGCTACTGTATGCCCTGGTTTACAGTATGTGAATAAAAAAAATAATAAAGTGTCTGAAAAAAACTACAGTAACATGCATTCGTACTTAAGGAATCGAACCCTGGACTCTGAGTATAGGAAGCGAAACACTTCACCACTTCGCCGCAGACAAATGTATAAATCCGTTGGTTTTGATTATGCTGTAATGGCTACGGGATTAGGACGATAACATACTGTAGAAAATTCCTAATCTTGAGAGGCAATAGTGAACTTGTAACACACATCCATTTGCGACAGTGTACACTACTGGTTTTACAGTACTGTGTTTTGTCTGCTGGACTTGGACGCTCACATACAGTATTCATAAAGTATTGTAGATGGATCATATACTGTATGCTGTACTACTGTATTTGCGTCGGTGTCGTACTGTATATACAGTACTGTATTAAATAATGCAGCGTAATGAGTACAGTATTTGCTGTATGCAGCGTAATGAGACGCCTTAGTAAAGTAGTCCTTATTATGTATGTCAGTATTGTATTTTACGGGAGACCACACGCATGCGCAGTGGTGATTGTAAAAAGCGACATCTGGTGGCTGATCGCAGGTATTACACGTAAAGGTAACGCCAAACGTCAAATGTCTGTCTCCGTGCGATTAGATAGCCTCTCTGTGGCTAGGCGCGCCTCGCTACGCCACAGTACGCTGCTTATGGTCGAACGGGACAACCGCCGCGGCCACTCAAGATAAAGGTGGCTACATCTGTATACTCAAACATTACTCTCAGTGGAGCACCACCTTGTTACATAATTATTATTCCTTGATTAGGATCTATTTATCCTTATTTAGAGCTACCCACTACACATTTTCTTTCTTCTACACTTTGTTTATGAAGCAGCGCTCAGGTCCCTATCCCCCCTCCCTTTAACCTGCACACTAATCATTTCCTCCATTATCTTAGGTGATTTCAACATCCCAATCGATATCCCCACAAAATCCCCAGCCTCTAAACTCCTAAATCTCATATCTTCGTTTCGTCTCTCCCAGTGGACCTTATGAATGGGAGCTCACTGGATCTGGTCTTCACTCACCGCTGTGAAAGTTCTGATTTTTCAAACTCCCTGTTCCCCCTCTCTGACCATCACCTGCTCTCTTTACTTACTGGATCTCTCTCTGCTTCTCCATCTCTACCTCCTATGGCTACCATCACTAAGCGTAACATTGAGGCTATTGATACCACTTCCCTATCCTTCTTGTTTGACTCACTCCTCTCCACTATTCTCTCTCCTGCCCTGAACAAGCTACTTCCCTATACAGTGCATCTCTTACCTCTGCTCTTGACTCTGTCGCACCACCGACCACTATCCACCCTCACAGATCGACACCTCAATCCTGCAAAAATTATCACATACCTTAGAGCGATGGTGGAGGAAATCACGCTCTAAGGCAGACTTCCTCTACTACAAATTTATGCTCTCATTCTGCAGTGCTGCCCTTTCCCTCTCTAAACAATTATACTTTAAGAACCCCATCTCCTCTCAATCCTCAAACCCATGGTGCCTCTTTGCCACTGTCAGCTCGCTTCTCTGCCCACCCTCACCTCAACTCCCCTCTTCACTTTCTGCTTTTGACTTTGCCACCTACTTCATGCCAAAATTGACTCCATAAGTCAGGACATAGCATCCCACCAGAACCTGAGCAACCCCCCTACTCCATTCACTGACTTCACTTCCTTCCCTCCTACCAACTCTTACACCTTTCTTCCCAGTATCTGGAGAGGAAGTCATTGTCCCCATCTGTTCCTCATGGCCTTCACTTCTCCACTTGACCCTATTCCCTCCCGCCTCCTCTGCTACCTCTCTTCTGCCTGTTCCCATCTAGCCCATCTACTCAATCTCACTCTCATCAAGCACTGTCCCCTCTGCCTTCAAGTATGCCCTTGTCTCCCCATTCCTAAAAAGCCTACCCTTGATCCTAACACTCTCTCCAACTACTTACCCTTCTCTCTCCTCCCCTTTGCCTCCAAACTCCTTGAGCGTATTGTCTACAACTGCCTCACTGCCTTTCTTTCCTCACACTCACTGCTTGACCCTTTCCAGTCTGGTTTCCATCCACTCCACTGAAACTGCCCTTACTAAAGTCTGCAATGACCTCCCTGCTGCTAAATCCAAGGGCCACTACTCTCTGCTTATTCTCCTTGACCTCTCTATTGCATTTGACAGTGTGGACCACCCTCTCCTCCTGCAAATCTTTTACCTTTGGTCTGCGTAATACTATCCCCTCCTGACTGTCCTCCTACTTTTCTGAATGTTCTTTCTCTGTCTCTTCTCATGACTCCACCCCTCCCCCACTTCCTCTACCATTGGGTGTCCCTCAAGGTTCTGTTCTTGGGCGTCTTCTCGTCTCTCTGTACACATCCTTATTAGGTGAGCTTATTAGCTCTTTTGCCATACAATATCATATGTATGCTGACGATACTCAAATCTATCTTTCCTCCACTCTCCTCACTCCTATCTCCAACTGGCTTTATCTTCCTGGATGTTCCAGAACTTTCTTAAACTTAACATGTCTAAGATTGAGCGGATCATTTTTCCTCCCTCCTGCATAAACTCACCTTCCACAATTTTATTATCTATTGATGGTACTACTATCTCCGTTAGCCCCCAAGTGTGCTGTCTTGGAGTTATCCTTAACTCCTCCCTCTCCTTCAAACTACACTTTCACTACCTCTCACAAACCTGCCATTTCCATGTCGAAAATATGTCCAGGATCTGACCCTTTCTTACCCAGGATGCTACTAAGACACTCATGGTCATCTCCAGATTGGACTACTGCTGTAATCTCATATCTGGCCTCCCTGACAAACGCCTCTCTCCACTCCATTCTATCCTCAATGCTGCTGCTCATCTCATATCTGGCCTCCCTGACAAACGCCTCTCTCCACTCCATTCTATCCTCAATGCTGCTGCTCATCTCATATCTGGCCTCCCTGACAAACGCCTCTCTCCAGTCCATTCTATCCTCAATGCTGCTGCTAATCTCATATCTGGCCTCCCTGACAAATGCCTCTCTCCACTCCATTCTATCCTCAATGCTGCTGCTCATCTCATCTTCCTCACCAAACAGCTGAGACATCCACCTCCACACTCTCCTGAAGATCATTCACTGGCTGTCTTTCCTATTCAGAATCCAATTTATATACTCACCAAGCTAGCGCACGCCACGTGACTTCATAGGCTACGTGCCTACTGTGGCTTTTGCATATTTTATCACAGCTGCTGCGTACTAAGGTGGTCATTCCGAGTTGATCGCTAGCTGCAGTTGTTCGCTGTGGAGCGATGAGGCAAAAAAACTGCACTTCTGCTCATGCGTATGCGGTGCAATGCGCACGCGCGTCGTACTAATGCAACGAACTATGTAGTTTCACACAAGGTCTAGCGAAGCTTTTCAGTCGCACTGCTGGCCGCAGAGTAATTGACATGAAGTGGGCGTTTCTGGGTGTCAACTGACCGTTTTCAGGGAGTGTTGAAAAAAACACAGGCATGCCAGGAAAAACGCAGGCATGGGTGACCGAACGCAGGGCGTGTTTGTGACATCAAAACAGGAACTGAACAGTCTGAAGTCATCGCAAGCGCTGAGTAGGTATTGATCTACTCTAAAACTGCACGAAAAAATTATGCCGCCGCTCTGCGATCCTTTCATTCGCACTTCCCAGTGGGCGGCTGCATAGCGTTTGCACGGCTGCTAAAAACTGCTAGCGAGTGAACAACTCGGAATGACCACCTAAGACAGAGCGGATGTGCTAACTGCACCCATCTCTGAATCAGGCCTATAGTGCCTTAAATCAGTTATATAATATCAGTCTGCTGTCTTCATCCTGCCATTATGCACCATTTCAGCCCAGCAGTAGTTTGTGTTTCCATACTGAAAGGAAATATTCTGTGATGACTCATTTACTATAAATTAAGTTAACATGTTATTTGCAAAAAAACGCTTTTCTACTGAGGTCATTGGCTTTAGATACACAGTGGATGCTGAAATTTGACAGACTCAGATCCTCATTCCGAGTTGTTTGCTCGCTAGCTGCTTTTAGCAGCCGTGCAAACGCTAAGCCGCCACCCACTGGGAGTGTATCTTAGATTAGCAGAAGTACGAACGAAAGGATCGCAGCGATGCTACAAAAAAAGATTGTGAAGTTTCTCGAGACTTACTCCTAGCTAGCGATCACTTTAGTCTGTTTAGTTCCTGTTTTGATGTCACAAACACGCCCTGCGTTCGGCCAGCCACACCTACGTTTCCCCAGCCACTCCTGCGTTTTTATCTGGCACGCCTGCGTTTTTACTAGTGATGAGCGGGTTCGGTTCCTCGGAATCCGAACCCGCCCGAACTTCACCCTTTTTTGCACGGGTCCGAGCAGACTCGGATCCTCCCGCCTTGCTTGGTTAACCCGAGCGCGCCCGAACGTCATCATCCCGCTGTCGGATTCTCGCGAGACTCGGATTCTATATAAGGAGCCGCGCGTCGCCGCCATTTTCACACGTGCATTGAGATTGATAGGGAGAGGACGTGGCTGGCGTCCTCTCCGTTATAGTAGAACTTAGTTAGTTATAAATTGTGGGGAGGATTGGGGACGGGGAGCAGCTGTTAGGGAGTACAGTGCAGGGTTTTGAGTTTAATCCGTTGTTTCTCTGCCTGAAAAAAAACGCTCCACCAATCCATATCTGTGCTCACTCAGTGTGCTGCACTGCTGCATGATATATCTGTGCTGAGTGCACTGCTCACACTGCCTAATTGTGGGGACTGGGGAACAGTTATAGCAGGAGTACAGTCAGTGCACACTGCACAGTTTTGCTGACAGTGACCACCAGTCCAGTATACGTTTGTCTGCCTGAAAAACACTGTGGTGTTTTTTTTTTTCTTTCTTCATACTAGTTTAGCAGTCTGCTGACACTGTCCACCAGGTCCGTTATACAGTATATTATATTTATATATAAGCACTTAAGCAGCAGTACGGTAGGCCACGGCTGTACCTACCTCTGTGTCGACTCGTCACTCGTCGTCCATAAGTATAAGTAATACTATCCATCCATCTACATTGTATACCTGTGGTGTTTTTTCTTTCTTTCTTCATACTAGTTTAGCAGTCTGCTGCTGACACTGTCCACCAGGTCCGTTATACAGTATATTATATTTATATATAAGCACTAAGCAGCAGTACGGTAGGCCACGGCTGTACCTACCTCTGTGTTGACTCGTCACTCGTCGTCCATAAGTATAAGTAATACTATCTATCCATCTACATTGTATACCTGTGGTGTTTTTTTTTTCTTTCTTCATACTAGTTTAGCAGTCTGCTGCTGACACTGTCCACCAGGTCCGTTATACAGTAGAGATGAGCGGGTTCGGTTTCTCTGAATCCGAACCCGCACGAACTTCATGTTTTTTTCACGGGTCCGAGCAGACTCGGATCCTCCCGCCTTGCTCGGTTAACCCGAGCGCGCCCGAACGTCATCATGACGCTGTCGGATTCTCGCGAGACTCGGATTCTATATAAGGAGCCGCGCGTCGCCGCCATTTTCACACGTGCATTGAGATTGATAGGGAGAGGACGTGGCTGGCGTCCTCTCCATTTAGATTAGGGTTGAGAGAGAGAGAGAGAGATTGACCTGAGGCTGTGATACTGTAGAAGAGAGTGCAGAGTTTAGTGACTGACGACCAGTGACCACCAGACAGTGCAGTTGTTTGTTTTATTTAATATATCCGTTCTCTGCCTGAAAAAAACGATACACACAGTGACTCAGTCACATACCATATCTGTGTGCACTGCTCAGCCCAGTGTGCTGCATCAATGTATATATATATCTGACTGTGCTCAGCTCACACAGCTTATAATTGTGGGGGAGACTGGGGAGCACTGCAGTGCCAGTTATAGGTTATAGCAGGAGCCAGGAGTACATAATATTATATTAAAATTAAACAGTGCACACTTTTGCTGCAGGAGTGCCACTGCCAGTGTGACTAGTGACCAGTGACCTGACCACCAGTATATATAATATTAGTAGTATACTATCTCTTTATCAACCAGTCTATATTAGCAGCAGACACAGTACAGTGCGGTAGTTCACGGCTGTGGCTACCTCTGTGTCGGCACTCGGCAGCCCGTCCATAATTGTATATACCACCTAACCGTGGTTTTTTTTTCTTTCTTTATAGTCATACTAGTTACGAGTATACTATCTCTTTATCAACCAGTCTATATTAGCAGCAGACACAGTACAGTGCGGTAGTTCACGGCTGTGGCTACCTCTGTGTCGGCACTCGGCAGCCCGTCCATAATTGTATATACCACCTAACCGTGGTTTTTTTTTCTTTCTTTATACATACATACTAGTTACGAGTATACTATCTCTTTATCAACCAGTCTATATTAGCAGCAGACACAGTACAGTGCGGTAGTTCACGGCTGTGGCTACCTCTGTGTCGGCACTCGGCAGCCCGTCCATAATTGTATATACCACCTAACCGTGGTTTTTTTTTCTTTCTTTATACATACATACTAGTTACGAGTATACTATCTCTTTATCAACCAGTCTATATTAGCAGCAGACACAGTACAGTGCGGTAGTTCACGGCTGTGGCTACCTCTGTGTCGGCACTCGGCAGCCCGTCCATAATTGTATATACCACCTAACCGTGGTTTTTCTTTCTTTCTTTATACATACATACTAGTTACGAGTATACTATCTCTTTATCAACCAGTCTATATATTAGCAGCAGACACAGTACAGTGCGGTAGTTCACGGCTGTGGCTACCTCTGTGTCGGCACTCGGCAGCCCGTCCATAATTGTATATACCACCTAACCGTGTTTTTTTTTTCTTTCTTTATACATACATACTAGTTACGAGTATACTATCTCTTTATCAACCAGTCTATATATTAGCAGCAGACACAGTACAGTGCGGTAGTTCACGGCTGTGGCTACCTCTGTGTCGGCACTCGGCAGCCCGTCCATAATTGTATATACCACCTAACCGTGGTTTTTTTTTCTTTCTTTATACATACATACTAGTTACGAGTATACTATCTCTTTATCAACCAGTCTATATATTAGCAGCAGACACAGTACAGTGCGGTAGTTCACGGCTGTGGCTACCTCTGTGTCGGCACTCGGCAGCCCGTCCATAATTGTATATACCACCTAACCGTGGTTTTTTTTTCTTTCTTTATAGTCATACTAGTTACGAGTATACTATCTCTTTATCAACCAGTCTATATTAGCAGCAGACACAGTACAGTGCGGTAGTTCACGGCTGTGGCTACCTCTGTGTCGGCACTCGGCAGCCCGTCCATAATTGTATATACCACCTAACCGTGGTTTTTCTTTCTTTCTTTATACATACATACTAGTTACGAGTATACTATCTCTTTATCAACCAGTCTATATATTAGCAGCAGACACAGTACAGTGCGGTAGTTCACGGCTGTGGCTACCTCTGTGTCGGCACTCGGCAGCCCGTCCATAATTGTATATACCACCTAACCGTGGTTTTTTTTTCTTTCTTTATACATACATACTAGTTACGAGTATACTATCTCTTTATCAACCAGTCTATATATTAGCAGCAGACACAGTACAGTGCGGTAGTTCACGGCTGTGGCTACCTCTGTGTCGGCACTCGGCAGCCCGTCCATAATTGTATATACCACCTAACCGTGGTTTTTTTTTCTTTCTTTATACATACATACTAGTTACGAGTATACTATCTCTTTATCAACCAGTCTATATATTAGCAGCAGACACAGTACAGTGCGGTAGTTCACGGCTGTGGCTACCTCTGTGTCGGCACTCGGCAGCCCGTCCATAATTGTATATACCACCTAACCGTGGTTTTTTTTTCTTTCTTTATAGTCATACTAGTTACGAGTATACTATCTCTTTATCAACCAGTCTATATTAGCAGCAGACACAGTACAGTGCGGTAGTTCACGGCTGTGGCTACCTCTGTGTCGGCACTCGGCAGCCCGTCCATAATTGTATATACCACCTAACCGTGGTTTTTTTTTCTTTCTTTATACATACATACTAGTTACGAGTATACTATCTCTTTATCAACCAGTCTATATATTAGCAGCAGACACAGTACAGTGCGGTAGTTCACGGCTGTGGCTACCTCTGTGTCGGCACTCGGCAGCCCGTCCATAATTGTATATACCACCTAACCGTGGTTTTTTTTTCTTTCTTTATACATACATACTAGTTACGAGTATACTATCTCTTTATCAACCAGTCTATATTAGCAGCAGACACAGTACAGTACGGTAGTTCACGGCTGTGGCTACCTCTGTGTCTGCACTCGGCAGGCAGTCCATAATTGTATACTAGTATCCATCTCCATTGTTTACCTGAGGTGCCTTTTAGTTGTATCTATTAAAATATGGAGAACAAAAATGTTGAGGTTCCAAAATTAGGGAAAGATCAAGATCCACTTCCACCTCGTGCTGAAGCTGCTGCCACTAGTCATGGCCGAGACGATGAAATGCCAGCAACGTCGTCTGCCAAGGCCGATGCCCAATGTCATAGTACAGAGCATGTCAAATCCAAAACACCAAATATCAGAAAAAAAAGGACTCCAAAACCTAAAATAAAATTGTCGGAGGAGAAGCGTAAACTTGCCAATATGCCATTTACGACACGGAGTGGCAAGGAACGGCTGAGGCCCTGGCCTATGTTCATGGCTAGTGGTTCAGCTTCACATGAGGATGGAAGCACTCAGCCTCTCGCTAGAAAAATGAAAAGACTCAAGCTGGCAAAAGCAGCACAGCAAAGAACTGTGCATTCTTCGAAATCCCAAATCCACAAGGAGAGTCCAATTGTGTCGGTTGCGATGCCTGACCTTCCCAACACTGGACGTGAAGAGCATGCGCCTTCCACCATTTGCACGCCCCCTGCAAGTGCTGGAAGGAGCACCCGCAGTCCAGTTCCTGATAGTCAGATTGAAGATGTCAGTGTTGAAGTACACCAGGATGAGGAGGATATGGGTGTTGCTGGCGCTGGGGAGGAAATTGACCAGGAGGATTCTGATGGTGAGGTGGTTTGTTTAAGTCAGGCACCCGGGGAGACACCTGTTGTCCGTGGGAGGAATATGGCCGTTGACATGCCAGGTGAAAATACCAAAAAAATCAGCTCTTCGGTGTGGAGGTATTTCACCAGAAATGCGGACAACAGGTGTCAAGCCGTGTGTTCTCTTTGTCAAGCTGTAATAAGTAGGGGTAAGGACGTTAACCACCTCGGAACATCCTCCCTTATACGTCACCTGCAGCGCATTCATAATAAGTCAGTGACAAGTTCAAAAACTTTGGGTGACAGCGGAAGCAGTCCACTGACCAGTAAATCCCTTCCTCTTGTAACCAAGCTCACGCAAACCACCCCACCAACTCCCTCAGTGTCAATTTCCTCCTTCCCCAGGAATGCCAATAGTCCTGCAGGCCATGTCACTGGCAATTCTGACGAGTCCTCTCCTGCCTGGGATTCCTCCGATGCATCCTTGCGTGTAACGCCTACTGCTGCTGGCGCTGCTGTTGTTGCCGCTGGGAGTCGATGGTCATCCCAGAGGGGAAGTCGTAAGCCCACTTGTACTACTTCCAGTAAGCAATTGACTGTTCAACAGTCCTTTGCGAGGAAGATGAAATATCACAGCAGTCATCCTACTGCAAAGCGGATAACTGAGGCCTTGACAACTATGTTGGTGTTAGACGTGCGTCCGGTATCCGCCGTTAGTTCACAGGGAACTAGACAATTTATTGAGGCAGTGTGCCCCCGTTACCAAATACCATCTAGGTTCCACTTCTCTAGGCAGGCGATACCGAGAATGTACACGGACGTCAGAAAAAGACTCACCAGTGTCCTAAAAAATGCAGTTGTACCCAATGTCCACTTAACCACGGACATGTGGACAAGTGGAGCAGGGCAGGGTCAGGACTATATGACTGTGACAGCCCACTGGGTAGATGTATGAACTCCCGCCGCAAGAACAGCAGCGGCGGCACCAGTAGCAGCATCTCGCAAACGCCAACTCTTTCCTAGGCAGGCTACGCTTTGTATCACCGCTTTCCAGAATACGCACACAGCTGAAAACCTCTTACGGCAACTGAGGAAGATCATCGCGGAATGGCTTACCCCAATTGGACTCTCCTGTGGATTTGTGGCATCGGACAACGCCAGCAATATTGTGTGTGCATTAAATATGGGCAAATTCCAGCACGTCCCATGTTTTGCACATACCTTGAATTTGGTGGTGCAGAATTTTTTAAAAAACGACAGGGGCGTGCAAGAGATGCTGTCGGTGGCCAGAAGAATTGCGGGACACTTTCGGCGTACAGGCACCACGTACAGAAGACTGGAGCACCACCAAAAACTACTGAACCTGCCCTGCCATCATCTGAAGCAAGAAGTGGTAACGAGGTGGAATTCAACCCTCTATATGCTTCAGAGGTTGGAGGAGCAGCAAAAGGCCATTCAAGCCTATACAATTGAGCACGATATAGTAGGTGGAATGCACCTGTCTCAAGCGCAGTGGAGAATGATTTCAACGTTGTGCAAGGTTCTGATGCCCTTTGAACTTGCCACACGTGAAGTCAGTTCAGACACTGCCAGCCTGAGTCAGGTCATTCCCCTCATCAGGCTTTTGCAGAAGAAGCTGGAGACATTGAAGGAGGAGCTAACACGGAGCGATTCCGCTAGGCATGTGGGACTTGTGGATGGAGCCCTTAATTCGCTTAACAAGGATTCACGGGTGGTCAATCTGTTGAAATCAGAGCACTACATTTTGGCCACCGTGCTCGATCCTAGATTTAAAGCCTACCTTGGATCTCTCTTTCCGGCAGACACAAGTCTGCTGGGGTTGAAAGACCTGCTGGTGACAAAATTGTCAAGTCAAGCGGAACGCGACCTGTCAACATCTCCTCCTTCACATTCTCCCGCAACTGGGGGTGCGAGGAAAAGGCTCAGAATTCCGAGCCCACCCGCTGGCGGTGATGCAGGGCAGTCTGGAGCGACTGCTGATGCTGACATCTGGTCCGGACTGAAGGACCTGACAACGATTACGGACATGTCGTCTACTGTCACTGCATATGATTCTCTCAACATTGATAGAATGGTGGAGGATTATATGAGTGACCGCATCCAAGTAGGCACGTCACACAGTCCGTACTTATACTGGCAGGAAAAAGAGGCAATTTGGAGGCCCTTGCACAAACTGGCTTTATTCTACCTAAGTTGCCCTCCCACAAGTGTGTACTCCGAAAGAGTGTTTAGTGCCGCCGCTCACCTTGTCAGCAATCGGCGTACGAGGTTACATCCAGAAAATGTGGAGAAGATGATGTTCATTAAAATGAATTATAATCAATTCCTCCGCGGAGACATTGACCAGCAGCAATTGCCTCCACAAAGTACACAGGGAGCTGAGATGGTGGATTCCAGTGGGGACGAATTGATAATCTGTGAGGAGGGGGATGTACACGGTGATATATCGGAGGGTGATGATGAGGTGGACATCTTGCCTCTGTAGAGCCAGTTTGTGCAAGGAGAGATTAATTGCTTCTTTTTTTGGGGGGTCCAAACCAACCCGTCATATCAGTCACAGTCGTGTGGCAGACCCTGTCACTGAAATGATGGGTTGGTTAAAGTGTGCATGTCCTGTTTTGTTTATACAACATAAGGGTGGGTGGGAGGGCCCAAGGACAATTCCATCTTGCACCTCTTTTTTCTTTTCTTTTTCTTTGCATCATGTGCTGATTGGGGAGGGTTTTTTGGAAGGGACATCCTGCGTGACACTGCAGTGCCACTCCTAAATGGGCCCGGTGTTTGTGTCGGCCACTAGGGTCGCTAATCTTACTCACACAGTCAGCTACCTCATTGCGCCTCTTTTTTTCTTTGCGTCATGTGCTGTTTGGGGAGGGTTTTTTGGAAGGGACATCCTGCGTGACACTGCAGTGCCACTCCTAGATGGGCCCGGTGTTTGTGTCGGCCACTAGGGTCGCTAATCTTACTCACACAGCTACCTCATTGCGCCTCTTTTTTTCTTTGCGTCATGTGCTGTTTGGGGAGGGTTTTTTGGAAGGGACATCCTGCGTGACACTGCAGTGCCACTCCTAGATGGGCCCGGTGTTTGTGTCGGCCACTAGGGTCGCTAATCTTACTCACACAGCTACCTCATTGCGCCTCTTTTTTTCTTTGCGTCATGTGCTGTTTGGGGAGGGTTTTTTGGAAGGGCCATCCTGCGTGACACTGCAGTGCCACTCCTAGATGGGCCCGGTGTTTGTGTCGGCCACTAGGGTCGCTAATCTTACTCACACAGCTACCTCATTGCGCCTCTTTTTTTCTTTGCGTCATGTGCTGTTTGGGGAGGGTTTTTTGGAAGGGACATCCTGCGTGACACTGCAGTGCCACTCCTAGATGGGCCCGGTGTTTGTGTCGGCCACTAGGGTCGCTTATCTTACTCACACAGCGACCTCGGTGCAAATTTTAGGACTAAAAATAATATTGTGAGGTGTGAGGTATTCAGAATAGACTGAAAATGAGTGTAAATTATGGTTTTTGAGGTTAATAATACTTTGGGATCAAAATGACCCCCAAATTCTATGATTTAAGCTGTTTTTTAGTGTTTTTTGAAAAAAACACCCGAATCCAAAACACACCCGAATCCGACAAAAAAAATTCGGTGAGGTTTTGCCAAAACGCGTTCGAACCCAAAACACGGCCGCGGAACCGAACCCAAAACCAAAACACAAAACCCGAAAAATTTCAGGCGCTCATCTCTATTATACAGTATATTATATTTATATATAAGCACTAAGCAGCAGTACGGTAGGCCACGGCTGTACCTACCTCTGTGTCGACTCGTCACTCGTCGTCCATAAGTATAAGTAATACTATCCATCCATCTACATTGTATACCTGTGGTGTTTTTTTTTTCTTTCTTCATACTAGTTTAGCAGTCTGCTGCTGACACTGTCCACCAGGTCCGTCATACAGTATATTATATTTATATATAAGCACTTAAGCAGCAGTACGGTAGGCCACGGCTGTACCTACCTCTGTGTCGACTCATCACTCGTCGTCCATAAGTATAAGTAATACTATCCATCCATCTACATTGTATACCTGTGGTGTTTTTTTTTTCTTTCTTCATACTAGTTTAGCAGTCTGCTGCTGACACTGTCCACCAGGTCCGTTATACAGTATATTATATTTATATATAAGCACTTAAGCAGCAGTACGGTAGGCAACGGCTGTACCTACCTCTGTGTCGACTCGTCACTCGTCGTCCATAAGTATAAGTAATACTATCCATCCATCTACATTGTATACCTGTGGTGTGTTTTTTTTCTTTCTTCATACTAGTTTAGCAGTTTGCTGCTGACACTGTCCACCAGGTCCGTTATACAGTATATTATATTTATATATAAGCACTAAGCAGCAGTACGGTAGGCCACGGCTGTACCTACCTCTGTGTCATCACTCGTCGTCCATAAGTATAAGTAATACTATACTATCCATCCATCTACATTGTATACTTGTGGTGGCTTTTAGTTGTGCGCAAAATATGGAGAACAAAAATGTGGAGGTTAAAAAAATAGGGAAAGATCAAGATCCACTTCCACCTCGTGCTGAAGCTGCTGCCACTAGTCATGGCCGAGACGATGAAATGCCATCAACGTCGTCTGCAAAGGCCGATGCCCAATGTCATAGTACAGAGCATGTAAAATCCAAAACACAAAAGATCAGTAAAAAAATGACCCAAAAATCAAAATTAAAAGCGTCTGAGGAGAAGCGTAAACTTGCCAATATGCCATTTACGACACGGAGTGGCAAGGAACGGCTGAGGCCCTGGCCTATGTTCATGGCTAGTGGTTCAGCTTCACATGAGGATGGAAGCATTCATCCTCTCACTAGAAAAAAGAAAAGACTTGCGGCAAAAGCACAGCAAAGAACTGTGCGTTCTTCGAAATCCCAAATCCCAAAGGAGAGTCCAATTGTGTCGGTTGCGATGCCTGACCTTCCCAACACTGGACGGGAAGAGCTTGCGCCTTCCACCATTTGCACGCCCCCTGCAAGTGTTGAAAGGAGCACCCGCAGTCCAGTTCCTGATAGTGAAATTGAAGATGTCAGTGTTGAAGTACACCAGGATGAGGATATGGGTGTTGCTTGGGCTGGGGAGGAAATTGACAAGGAGGATTCTGATGGTGAGGTGGTTTGTTTAAGTCAGGCACCCGGGGAGACACCTGTTGTCCGTGGGAGGAATATGGCCATTGACATGCCAGGTGAAAATACCAAAAAAATCAGCTCTTCAGTGTGGAAGTATTTCAACAGAAATGCGGACAACAGGTGTCAAGCCGTGTGTTGCCTTTGTCAAGCTGTAATAAGTAGGGGTAAGGATGTTAACCACCTCGGAACATCCTCCCTTATACGTCACCTGCTGCGCATTCATAATAAGTCAGTGACAAGTTCAAAAACTTTGGGCGACAGCGGAAGCAGTCCACTGACCAGTAAATCCCTTCCTCTTGTAACCAAGCTCGCGCAAACCACACCACCAACTCCCTCAGTGTCAATTTCCTCCTTACCCAGGAAAGCCAATAGTCCTGCAGGCCATGTCACTGGCAAGTCTGACGAGTCCTCTCCTGCCTGGGATTCCTCCGATGCATCCTTGAGTGTAACGCCTACTGCTGCTGGCGCTGCTGTTGTTGCTGCTGGGAGTCGATCGTCATCCCAGAGGGGAAGTCGGAAGACCACTTGTACTACTTCCAGTAAGCAATTGACTGTCCAACAGTCCTTTGCGAGGAAGATGAAATATCACAGCAGTCATCCTGCTGCAAAGCGGATAACTGAGGCCTTGACAACTATGTTGGTGTTAGACGTGCGTCCGGTATCCGCCGTTAGTTCACAGGGAACTAGACAATTTATTGAGGCAGTGTGCCCCCGTTACCAAATACCATCTAGGTTCCACTTCTCTAGGCAGGCGATACCGAGAATGAACACGGACGTCAGAAAAAGACTCACCAGTGTCCTAAAAAATGCAGTTGTACCCAATGTCCTCTTAACCACGGACATGTGGACAAGTGGAGCAGGGCAGACTCAGGACTACATGACTGTGACAGCCCACTGGGTAGATGTATTGCCTCCCGCTGCAAGAACAGCAGCGGCGGCACCAGTAGCAGGATCTCGCAAACGCCAACTCGTTCCTAGGCAGGCTACGCTTTGTATCACCGCTTTCCAGAATACGCACACAGCTGAAAACCTCTTACGGCAACTGAGGAAGATCATCGCAGAATGGCTTACCCCAATTGGACTCTCCTGGGGATTTGTGACATCGGACAACGCCAGCAATATTGTGCGCGCATTAAATCTGGGCAAATTCCAGCACGTCCCATGTTTTGCACATACCTTGAATTTGGTGGTGCAGAATTATTTAAAAAACGAAAGGGGCGTGCAAGAGATGCTGTCGGTGGCCAGAAGAATTGCGGGCCACTTTCGGCGTGCAGGCACCGCGTACAGAAGACTGGAGCACCACCAAAAAAACCTGAACCTGCCCTGCCATCATCTGAAGCAAGAGGTGGTAACGAGGTGGAATTCAACCCTCTATATGCTTCAGAGGATGGAGGAGCAGCAAAAGGCCATTCAAGCCTATACATCTGCCCACGATATAGGCAAAGGAGGGGGAATGCACCTGACTCAAGCGCAGTGGAGAATGATTTCAACGTTGTGCAAGGTTCTGCTGCCCTTTGAACTTGCCACACGTGAAGTCAGTTCAGACACTGCCAGCCTGAGTCAGGTCATTCCCCTCATCAGGCTTTTGCAGAAGAAGCTGGAGGCATTGAAGGAGGAGCTAAAACAGAGCGATTCCGCTAGGCATGTGGGACTTGTGGATGGAGCCCTTAATTCGCTTAACCAGGATTCACGTGTGGTCAATCTGTTGAAATCAGAGCACTACATTTTGGCCACCGTGCTCGATCCTAGATTTAAAACCTACGTTGTATCTCTGTTTCCGGCAGACACAAGTCTGCAGGGGTTCAAATAACTGCTGGTGAGAAAATTGTCAAGTCAAGCGGAACGCGACCAGTCAACATCTCCTCCTTCACATTCTCCCGCAACTGGGGGTGCGAGGAAAAGGCTACGAATTCCGAGCCCACCCGCTGGCGGTGATGCAGGGCAGTCTGGAGCGACTGCTGATGCTGACATCTGGTCCGGACTGAAGGACCTGCCAACGATTACTGACATGTCGTCTACTGTCACTGCATATGATTCTCTCACCATTGAAAGAATGGTGGAGGATTATATGAGTGACCGCATCCAAGTAGGCACGTCAGACAGTCCGTTCGTATACTGGCAGGGAAAAGAGGCAATTCGGAGGCCCTTGCACAAACTGGCTTTATTCTACCTAAGTTGCCCTCCCTCCAGTGTGTACTCCGAAAGAGTGTTTAGTGCCGCCGCTCACCTTGTCAGCAATCGGCGTACGAGGTTACTTCCAGAAAATGTGGAGAAGATGATGTTCATTAAAATGAATTATAATCAATTACTCCATGGAGACACTCACCAGCAGCAATTGCCTCCAGAAAGTACACGGGGATCTGAGATGGTGGATTCCAGTGGGGACGAATTAATAATCTGTGAGGAGGGGGATGTACACAGTGAAAGGGGTGATGAATCGGACGATGATGATGAGGTGGACATCTTGCCTCTGTAGAGCCAGTTTGTGCAAGGAGAGATTGCTTCTTTTTTGGTGGGGGCCCAAACCAACCAGTCATTTCAGTCACAGTCGTGTGGCAGACCCTGTCGCTGAAATGATGGGTTGGTTAAAGTGTGCATGTCCTGTTTATACAACATAAGGGTGGGTGGGAGGGCCCAAGGACAATTCCATCTTGCACCTCTTTTTTCTTTTTTTCTTCTTTGCGTCATGTGCTGTTTGGGGGCTATTTTTTGGAAGGCCCATCCTGCCTGACACTGCAGTGCCACTCCTAGATGGGCCAGGTGTTTGTGTCGGCCACTAGGGTCGCTTAGCTTACACAGCTACCTCATTGCGCCTCTTTTTTTCTTTGCGTCATGTGCTGTTTGGGGAGTATTTTTTGGAAGGGACATCCTGCCTGACACTGCAGTGCCACTCCTAGATGGGCCAGGTGTTTGTGTCGGCCACTAGGGTCGCTTAGCTTACTCACACAGCTACCTCATTGCGCCTCTTTTTTTCTTTGCGTCATGTGCTGTTTGGGGAGTATTTTTTGGAAGGGCCATCCTGCCTGACACTGCAGTGCCACTCCTAGATGGGCCAGGTGTTTGTGTCGGCCACTAGGGTCGCTTAGCTTACTCACACAGCTACCTCATTGCGCCTCTTTTTTTCTTTGCGTCATGTGCTGTTTGGGGAGTATTTTTTGGAAGGGACATCCTGCCTGACACTGCAGTGCCACTCCTAGATGGGCCAGGTGTTTGTGTCGGCCACTAGGGTCGCTTAGCTTACTCACACAGCTAACTCATTGCGCCTCTTTTTTTCTTTGCGTCATGTGCTGTTTGGGGAGTATTTTTTGGAAGGGCCATCCTGCCTGACACTGCAGTGCCACTCCTAGATTGGCCAGGTGTTTGTGTCGGCCACTTGGGTCGCTTAGCTTAGCCATACAGCGACCTCGGTGCAAATTTTAGGACTAAAAATAATATTGTGAGGTGTGAGGTGTTCAGAATAGTGGAAATTATGGTTATTGAGGTTAATAATACTATGGGATCAAAATGACCCCCAAATTCTATGATTGAAGCTGTTTTTTAGGGTTTTTTGAAAAAAACACCCGAATCCAAAACACACCCGAATCCGACAAAAAAAATTTGGTGAGGTTTTGCCAAAACGCGTTCGAACCCAAAACACGGCCACGGAACCGAACCCAAAACCAAAACACAAAACCCGAAAAATTTCAAGTGCACATCCCTAGTTTTTACACACACTCCCCTAAAACGGCCAGTTACCACCCAGAAACACCCACTTCCTGTCAATCACTCTGCGGCCAGCAGTGCGACTAAAAAGCGTCGCTAGACCTTGTGTGAAACTACATCGACTATTGTGAAAGTACGTCGCACGTGCGCAGTGCGCACCATACGCATGCGCAGAAGTGCCACTTTTTTGCCTGATCGTTGCGCTGCAAACAACGGCAGCTAGCGATCAACTCGGAATGAGGGCCTCAGTACATAATTTTCTGTGTAAATAGATCTCTCCTGGTGTCCAATTATGAGTCCTTCTACATAATACTGTCCTTTCTTGGACGTGATTACATCTCAACAGTTATGTTGCTAAGATAATTGCCAATTGGCCTAATTCAGAGTTGATCGCAGCAGCAAATTTGTTAGTAGATGAGCAAAACCATGGCCCTCATTCCGAGTTGTTCGCTCGCAAGCTGCTTTTAGCAGCTTTACACACGCTAAGCCGCCGCCTACTGGGAGTGAATCTTAGCTTCTTAAAATTGCGAACGAAAGATTTGCAATATTGCGAAAAGACATCTCTGTGCAGTTTCTGAGTAGCTCGAGACTTACTCGGCATCTGCGATCAGTTCAGTGCTTGTCGTTCCTGGTTTGACGTCACAAACACACCCAGCGTTCGCCCAGACACTCCTCCGTTTCTCCAGCCACTCCCGCGTTTTTTCCAGAAACGGTAGCGTTTTTTCCACACGCCCATAAAACGGCCTGTTTCCGCCCAGAAACACCCACTTCCTGTCAATCACAGTACGATCACCAGAACAAAGAAAAAACCGTGAGTAAAATACCTAACTGCATATCAAATTTACTTGGCGCAGTCGCACTGCGGACATTGCGCATGCGCACTAAGCGGAAAATCGCTGCGATGCGAAAAAATTTACAGAGCGAACAACTCGGAATGACCACCCATGTGCACTGCAGGGGGGGAGGGGGGGATATAACATGTGCAGAGAGAGGTAGATTTGGGTGGGGTATGTTCAAACTGAAATCTAAATTGCAGTGTAAAAATAAAGCAGACAGTATTTACCCTGCACAGAAACAATATAACCCACCCAAATCTAACTCTCTCTGCAAACCAGTGGCGTAACTAGGGGTCCGCAGCCTCTGCGCTCGCTTGGGGGAGCGCAGGGCTGCGGGGCGCCATAGCCGCCACTGATCTCTGCTGTGAAGGAGGCACACGGAGGGCACAGGCGCGCCTCTCCTGTGTCCCTCCTGCGTCTCCAGCGTGTCTATTAAATTAAGTGCCCGTTCGTGAGCTCTGATTGGCTCACTAACCGGCACTTCATTTAACAGACACGCCGGAGACGCATGAGGGACACAGGAGAGGCGCGCGCTGTGCCCTCCGTGTCCCTCCTTCACAAAACAGCAGGGGTGCGGGGGTGAGTTGTACCTGGCACTGGGGGAGCATATTTGGCACTGGTGGAGAGAGAGCATATTTGGCACTTGGGGGGCATATGTGGCACTGGGGGAGCATATTTGGCACTGGGGGGTATATGTGTACCTAGCACTGGGGGGGGGGCATATTTGGCATTGGGGGCATGTGTGTACCTGGCACTGTTGGGGAATATCTGGCACTGGGGGCATATGTGGCACTGGGAGCACAGCCCTAACAACAAGCATTACCCCCTAGCAACGAGCATGACCCCCATTGCATGAAACCCCTGGCAACAAGCATGACACCCAGTGCATGAAACCCCTGGCAACGAGCATAACACCCTGAGCATGAAAACCCCTGGCAGCGAGCGCCTCTCCTGTGTCCCTCCTGCGTCTCCGGCGTGTCTATTAAATGAAGTGCCCGTTTGTGAGCTCTGATTGGCTCACTAACCAGCACTTCATTTAACAGACACGCTGGAGACGCAGGAGGGACACAGGAGAGGCGAGCGCTGTGCCCTCCGTGTCCCTCCTTCACAAAACAGCAGGGGTGCGGGGGTGAGTTGTACCTGGCACTTGGGGAGCATATTTGGCACTGGTGGAGGGAGAGCATATTTGGCACTTGGGGGGCATATGTGGCACTGGGGGAGCATATTTGGTACTGGGGGTATATGTGTACCTGGCACTGGGGGGGACGGGCATATTTGGCATTGGGGGCATGTGTGTACCTGGCACTGTGGGGGAATATCTGGCACTGAGGGCATATGTGGCACTGGGAGCACAGCCCTAGCAACAAGCATTACCCCCTAGCAATGAGCATGACACCCAGTGCATGAAATCCCTGGCAACAAGCATGACACCCAGTGCATGAAACCCCTGGCAACGAGCATGACACCCTGAACATGAAAACCCCTGGCAGTGCGCGCCTCTCCTGTGTCCCTCCTGCGTCCCTCCTGCGTCTCCGGCGTGTCTATTAAATGAAGTGCCCGTTCGTGAGCTCTGATTGGCTCACTAACCGGCACTTCATTTAACAGACACGCCGGAGACGCAGGAGGGACACAGGAGAGGCGCGCGCTGTGCCCTCCGTGTCCCTCCTTCACAAAACAGCAGGGGTGCGGGGGTGAGTTGTACCTGGCACTGGGGGAGCATATTTGGCACTGATGGAGGGAGAGCATATTTGGCACTTGGGGGGCATATGTGGCACTGAGGGGAAATATGTGGCACTGGGGGAGCATATTTGGTACTGGGGGGTATATGTGTACCTGGCACTGGGGGGGGGGCATATTTGGCATTGGGGGCATGTGTGTACCTGGCACTGTGGGGGAATATCCGGCACTGGGGGCATATGTGGCACTGGGAGCACAGCCCTAGCAACAAGCATTACCCCCTAGCAACGAGCATGACACCCAGTGCATGAAACCCCTGGCAACAAGCATGACACCCAGTGCATGAAACCCCTGGCAACGAGCATGACACCCTGAACATGAAAACCCCTGGCAGCGCGCGCCTCTCCTGTGTCCCTCCTGCGTCTCCGGCGTGTCTATTAAATGAAGTGCCTGTTCATGAGCTCTGATTGGCTCACTAACCGGCACTTCATTTAACAGACACGCCGGAGACGCAGGAGGGACACAGGAGAGGCGCGCGCTGTGCCCTCCGTGTCCCTCCTTCACAAAACAACAGGGGTGCGGGGGTGAGTTGTACCTGGCACTGGGGGAGCATATTTGGCACTGGTGGAGGGGGAGCATATTTGTCACTTAGGGGGGCATGTGTGGCACTGAGGGGGCATATGTGGCACTGGGGGAGCATATTTGGCACTGGGGGGTACATGTGTACCTGCCACTGGGGGGGGGGGCATATTTGGCATTGGGGGCATGTGTGTACCTGGCACTGTGGGGGAATATCTGGCACTGGGGGCATATCTGGCACTGGGAGCACAGCCCTAGCAACAAGCATTAACCCCTAGCAACGAGCATGACACCCAGTGCATGAAACCCCTGGCAACAAGCATGACACCCAGTGCATGAAACCCCTGGCAACGAGCATGACACCCTGAGCATGAAAACCCCTGGCACCGTGCATGGAACCAAGAGCATGAAACCCCTGGCAACGAGCAGGTAATTTAAAAGTAATTAGAAGCCTTACTGTAGGACTTAATGTGTAATGGGCATTGCGGTGTGTGGCAAAATGTATCACAGACATTGCGGTGTGTGTCATAATGTGTCACAGGCATTATGGTGTGTGGCATACTATATCACGGGCATTGTGGTATGTGGTATAATGTCTCAGGGGCATTGCAGTGTGGCATAATGTATAACGGGCATTGCGGTGTGTGGCATAGGGTATAACGGGCATTGCGGTATGTGTCACAGGCATTACGGTGTGTGGTATACTATATCATGGGCATTGTGGTATGTGGTATAATGTCTCAGGGTCATTGCAGTGTGTGGCATAGTGTATCACGGACATTGCAGTGTGTGGCATAATGTATCACGGACATTGCGGTGTGTGTCATAATGTGTCACATGCATTGTATGTGCTATAATGTATCAGGGGCATTGCAGTGTGTAGCATAATGTATAACGGGCATTGCGATTCCTGTCATAATGTGTCACAGGCATTACGGTGTGTGGCATAATGTGTCGGGGGCATTATGGTGTGTGCATATTGTGTCATGTGCATTATTGTGTGTGGCATAATGTCTAAGGGCCATAGCAGTATGTGGCATAATGTATACTGGGCATTGCTATAAGGAGGAAAAATGACAAATAATGTAAGGGACATGAATCAGGATTATTTTTCTTTCCTGTGGTGGCCAATGTCTGGGCGTGCAGGTTGCAAAACTGGGGTATAAGGTAGTCTTTTCCTGCAATGCCACGCCCCTTTATGCAAAGCCACGCCCATTTCAATAAAGCCACACCCCTTTTTGTGGCGCGCGCAGATTCATTGCTTTACTAGTGCCAATTATCGGGGGTGGGGGGTGGGGGGGGGAGTTTGGGCGCCAAATAATTTTTTGGCTTGCGGGAGAAAAATTTCTAGTTACGCCACTGCTGCTAAACGTTATATCTGCCACACCTGCAGTGCACATGAAGGGTCATTCCGAGTTATTCGCTCGTTAGCAGTTTTTAGCAGCCGTGCAAACGCATAGTCGCCGCCCAGGGGAGAGTGTATTTTCACTTTGCAGGAGTGCGAACGCCTGTGCAGCTGTGCGCCTGCAAACACATTTTGTGCAAAACAAGACCAGCCATGTAGTTACTTATCCTGTGCGACGATTGCGGCGACGAGTGACACGGTAATGACGTCAGATACCCGCCCAGCAAACGCCCGGCCACGCCTGCGTTTTCCAAACACTCCCAGAAAACGGTCAGTTGACACCCACAAACGCCCTCTTCCTGTCAATCTCCTTGCGATCGGCTGTGCGACTGAAAGCGTCGCTAGAACCTGTGCAAAACCACGATGCTCTTTGTACACGTACGCCACGCGTGCACATTGCGGTGCATACGCATGAGCAGTTTTGCCGTTTTTTAAACTGATCGCTGCGCTGCGAAAAACGGCAGCGAGCGATCATCTCGGAATGACCCCCATGGTTTTGCCCAACTGCTAACAAATTTGCTGCTGTGATTAACTCTTAATTACCCCCAATGGGGGTCATTCTGAGTTGATTGCTAGCTGCATTTGTTCGCAGTGCAGCAATCAGGCTAAAAAATTTCAGTACTGCGCATGCATATGCGGCACAATGCGCATGCACGATGTACGGGTACAACGAATTATGTAGTTTTGCACAGGGTCTAGCGATGCATTTCAGTCGCACTGCTTGCCGCAGAGTGATTGACATGAAGTGGGCGTTTCTGGGTGGCAACTGACCGTTTTCCGGGAGTGTGCGGAAAAACGCAGGCGTGCCAGGAAAAACGCAGGCTTGGCAGGAAAAACGCAGGAGTGGCTGGGTGAACGCTGGGTAGGTTTGTGACGTCAAATCCCGAAACTGAATAGACTGAAGTGATCGCAAGCACTGAGTAGGTTTTGAGCTACTCTGAAACTACACAAAAAATTTTTGTAGCCGCTCTGCGATACAACCGTTCGCACTTCTGCTGAGCTAAAATACACTCCCAGTGGGCGGCGGCTTAGCGTTTGCACGGCTGCTAAAAACTGCCAGCGAGCGATCAACTCGGAATGACCCCCAATGTTCCAGCTTTACCACTGCTGCAATGTTGTAACTCTACCATGCATATCTCATTATTCACCAGGTGAGGGCAGCATAATGCTTCCTGGGAAGCATTCTAATTGCCTAAGATAAATCTAATTGTCACTTAATTATGTTTGAATTTCTAAAATTTCAGAATAGCAAATCTGGTTTCTAAGAATTCATCCTTGTAAGAGACATTGAGCACTAAATCCATGAAACAAGATAAGTCCAATACGAAGTACGATACCTATTCGTAGTATTTCAGTTTCTGAAATCCCTCATCTGGATTATTAGGATACTAGGTGAATTTATGCTGTTTGACAGAAATGATACTTCCATCTTAATTGATGCCTGGTTTAAATGAGTAAATAATTGTAAATTGATGTCCCTGTTTAAATACCACTTTAATTACTAATTGTAACATAAATTATATTATGTGGTGAGATATTTTTCATTTTAGACACTGGCTCACATCAGTCAAGCAAGAGGTGTTTGCAGTGAGGCTGAATGACTGCAAAGTGTGGCTTTATTTTCTGGTATTTGTAGGAAAACCACTTATAAAGACTTTTAAAAAATAATGCAGAAAACAGAAAATGCACACTATATAATGGTAATCTGTCTTTGTAACGCTGCATATCAATGAGATTGTGACATAACATCGATATCACTCTAATCTAAATAATATAATAAATATATAACTCTAAATAATATAATAAATATCATTTTTATATTTTGAGCAGACCCTGCAGGGATGTAGTTATGTGACCGGCGGTCTCCCCCTGAGAATCCCAACAGTAAGCGTGACAACACCCATAGAGTGCGAATAGAACCTGTGGCGAGCTCAGGTCGCCATCCGAGCCCGCAGCGTGGGCTTGTTGCTTTATGGTCAATGTAATAGGCAAACGCAGTGCTGGTGTCTGCCAGTCATAAAATAAGTGCACAAATAGGCGCAAATCTTCTCCATCACCACATAATTAAATGTAAGCATGACACATAAACACCATTTACTTAATTTAATATATTTTTTAGAAATTTCTTAATAAGAAACTTTGGCCTGGGGTGCCGTGAAAATAATTCTTTAGTGTGCCGTGATTCAAAAAGTGTGGGAACCACCGGTTTAGCACAAGATGCAGTACTGCCTGGGAAAGTCTAAGGGGTTCCTAAAATATGGTGGCGTTTCTCATAGCAACCAATCAGATTCTAGCTATAAATTCTCTTTTGCCTACTAGAAAATAATAGGCAGAATCTGAGGCACCACTTTTCATTTTTAGATGTATTAGTAAATCTACTCCTAAATGAACGCAAAGGGTCAATAAAAAATTTCAATTAAAAAACATCATTACCATAGCAATATGCCATAAAAATAACTGCAAATCATTTTTTCCATGCAAAATGCTTTTGGGAGTCGCTTTTGACATTACTTGAAACGGAAAAGATTGTTTATTCAACTTATCACCTATAGAACTAATATATACACTACATATTTCTTTTCAGCAATGTGTTCTGCTGCTGAATTCACATAATCAGAAGTCTATTCAAATCTGTTCAGTAATAGAGTCTTTACATCGAATGTGTCAATCTGCAAATGCTAACTGATAGCCAATTTGAAATGAAAAACTGCCATCCGTTGCAATTATCTGGCTCAGTGATTCAGTAGCCTCTTTTACGTCACTCATGTGACCTTGCTTCTCAACTCCTCACCATCGTTTTGAGCACTAGAAGCTTTGGAGGTTATTTCAACAAGACACAACACAGCAGTAGGGATACATGGCAGACAAGAAGATGGAATCAGCATTGTATAGAGTTGAACAGGTCATCAATCACATGTGGTAGCAGTGGAAAACAAAAAACAGAGTAAAAGGGCAACTGCGCCTGAGTTGTAGAGAGCAAAATAATGGCCGTTGGTAGAAAGTACATCAAAACATGAAGACATTTCTTATATATAAACCTAGACAGTAACCATGATTTTTTTATTTACAATATTAACAGATGCTGTATTTATATAGTGCACACTGCTTTGGCAGCGCTGCACAGTAAAAATGTAGTCAGTGAAGCTTACAATCTATGAGCCCGATTCAGACCTGATTGCTGCTGGGCATTTTCGTACAGCGGACGATCGTCAATAAACTGCGCATGCCTATGCACCGCAATGTGCACGCGCGTCGGCAAACAACAACAGGCATCACCGGTCAGCGACAAACTGGTGCGAAAATTTCAATTGCACAGCCATTCGCATACTGATTGACAGGAAGAGGCCGTTTGTGGGTGGTAACTGACCGTTTTCTGTGAGTGTCAAGGAAAACGCAGGCGTTCCAGGGAGGGTATGTGATGTCAGCTCCAGCCCCGATCAGCCTGTTCTCATCACACTGTAGGAGTAAGTCCTGGGCTGTGCACAGACTGCACACAGTGGTAAAATGATTCGATGGTGAGTGTGGTGTAAATGGATTTGCAGCTGTCCGCTGACTGAGGGATTTTTATTGGTGCTTGGCGTACACATGCGATCGCACACTTGCATAGCAAATATATACTCCCCTTGGGCAGCAACTATCTGATCGAAGGACAACAATTTTAGCAGCCCAGCGATCAGGTCTGAATCACCCGGTATATTCC
The DNA here is from genome assembly GCF_028390025.1 of Pseudophryne corroboree. NCBI lineage: Eukaryota > Metazoa > Chordata > Amphibia > Anura > Myobatrachidae > Pseudophryne > Pseudophryne corroboree. Next base: position 759,310,042 of record NC_086445.1, read on the forward strand.
CTACCAGCTGTACACATATACACACTATGATTATTTTTTTGTCTGATGTCAATTTTCCTACTGGCAAGGCATATAGTACAACATAAGAGGTTTATTCTGATCTGCACAGGAAAACGATACCACTTAGTAGGGCAAATGGATGGCTGTAAATATTTGTAAATAGAATTCAACAAATGTAGACATTCGGGACTCATTTGTCGCAAATTTCTCTCTTCAAGGACAGAATTATGACAGTTCTCTAGTTTAGAAATAGTACTTAGTGTCATCCACAAATGAGATGTGATAGACCCATCTGTCATGCCTGTTATGTCAAGGCCAATAAGATGACAATAAAAGCAGGCAAGACTTTCTTTACTTTGTCCTCTAATGCTAATGCACTAGAAAATGGGAATAAAGAATTGAGGCATCTTTGTTACATGCTGACCTAAATACGGTTGGAAAATATGCTGAACAGAATAATGCTAGAGTGCAACTATGTAAAACAAAAAGTGGGACATTGCTAAATATAAAAAGGAAAGAACAGTGGCTTCAATGCTTTATTAATTATGTTAGAAATAAATTATATAACTATTTTAAAATATCCAGGTGTTTGCATGATACAAGCAATGGGTTGATCGTAGACTGTCAAATAAGAGCACAAAACTTTCACCCAAAACAAATAAGTACACAGAATTATTGTATACAGTACATGCTATCTACCGCTTAATTGCTAACAAAAGGTCAGGCATACCTTAGGGGTGCAGTGGCAAACGCAGGATTTCCAGAGGAGGGTTTCCAAATGCAGTCCATAATATCCCACTCTGTAGAACTCAAGAGCAAGTGCGGGAGTCTGGGGGAGCAGTCGAAGAACCCAGTAATGACCCTGGACATTAATGTAAACATTGGTCTTTTTATACATTGTACTGTATACTGTATGGAAAACAGTGTTAATATTTAACACTATATATGCAGAATACTGCACTTTCTAAGCACACATTCTCCCACCTCAAGGTAAGGCTCCTGTCTCTTCTTCCTGGTAACTACTCTCTGATCTAGTGCACTGATTAACAGACTCAGTGACTCAGATCCACACACACAGCAAACTTGGTAGAAGAAACTGCTGCCACGGGTCATGTCTCTTAAACTGCATGATGTGGTGGCAGCTCTAGTAAGTGTATTATATATTATTGCTATTGTTATAATTTGAGCCACTTGCCAAGAGGAGGAGGAGGGGTTTCCAGGCAACTGAAACCCCCCCTGCGTTTGCCTTTGAGGTGAACCTTTGGGCTAGTTGAAAACCCGAGTGTGAACCCAGAATATGTTTTCAAATTTCCACTATGGTTCGAAAACATCCTATTGGGAACCACCTCTTTGAGGGCCACAGCATAAATAGTTAATTGATACTTGGGATCATAGTACAATGGCACTCCGGCACTAGAAAAAAGTTAGGGAACAAACTTTTTAGCAAATTTTGGAATACTGATTGAAAAAGTACTCTGTTTAATTAGAAAAAAAAACATATACAAATGAGTCTAAGCTCGTCTTTGTCCCTAGCCACATGCCTTTGTGGGATAGATGAGGGGGATATATCTGTATCCTCACACATTATGATTTATTTATTGAAACATTTTCTAATGCAAAAATAAATATTTGACAGCTGTTTCCAACCTTGCAGTCTGGTCTGTTACATCCACCTCAATTTGCTTTCACCTTCAATGTCTTATTTACAACTATACCCTACTGTATTTATAATGCATTACAATAGGATAATTGCTTTCTTAATGACCCAGGGGCCAATTCAGGTTGGATCAGTAATTGGCAATTTCTGCACTTCTTCATGAGGACTTAGATCCTGGCAAGGGGCGATGATGGGGCAGCATTGCAGTGTTTTATGTAGAGATGAGCGCCTGAAATTTTTCGGGTTTTGTGTTTTGGTTTTGGGTTCGGTTCCGCGGCCGTGTTTTGGGTTCGACCGCGTTTTGGCAAAACCTCACCGAATTTTTTTTGTCGGATTCGGGTGTGTTTTGGATTCGGGTGTTTTTTTCAAAAAACACTAAAAAACAGCTTAAATCATAGAATTTGGGGGTCATTTTGATCCCAAAGTATTATTAACCTCAAAAACCATAATTTACACTCATTTTCAGTCTATTCTGAATACCTCACACCTCACAATATTATTTTTAGTCCTAAAATTTGCACCGAGGTCGCTGTGTGAGTAAGATAAGCGACCCTAGTGGCCGACACAAACACCGGGCCCATCTAGGAGTGGCACTGCAGTGTCACGCAGGATGTCCCTTCCAAAAAACCCTCCCCAAACAGCACATGACGCAAAGAAAAAAAGAGGCGCAATGAGGTAGCTGTGTGAGTAAGATTAGCGACCCTAGTGGCCGACACAAACACCGGGCCCATCTAGGAGTGGCACTGCAGTGTCACGCAGGATGGCCCTTCCAAAAAACCCTCCCCAAACAGCACATGACGCAAAGAAAAAAAGAGGCGCAATGAGGTAGCTGTGTGAGTAAGATTAGCGACCCTAGTGGCCGACACAAACACCGGGCCCATCTAGGAGTGGCACTGCAGTGTCACGCAGGATGGCCCTTCCAAAAAACCCTCCCCAAACAGCACATGACGCAAAGAAAAAAAGAGGCGCAATGAGGTAGCTGTGTGAGTAAGATTAGCGACCCTAGTGGCCGACACAAACACCGGGCCCATCTAGGAGTGGCACTGCAGCGTCACGCAGGATGTCCCTTCCAAAAACCCCTCCCCAAACAGCACATGACGCAAAGAAAAAAAGAGGCGCAATGAGGTAGCTGTGTGAGTAAGATTAGCGACCCTAGTGGCCGACACAAACACCGGGCCCATCTAGGAGTGGCACTGCAGTGTCACGCAGGATGTCCCTTCCAAAAAACCGTCCCCAAACAGCACATGACGCAAAGAAAAAAAGAGGCGCAATGAGGTAGCTGTGTGAGTAAGATTAGCGACCCTAGTGGCCGACACAAACACCGGGCCCATCTAGGAGTGGCACTGCAGTGTCACGCAGGATGTCCCTTCCAAAAAACCCTCCCCAAACAGCACATGACGCAAAGAAAAAAAGAGGCGCAATGAGGTAGCTGACTGTGTGAGTAAGATTAGCGACCCTAGTGGCCGACACAAACACCGGGCCCATCTAGGAGTGGCACTGCAGTGTCACGCAGGATGTCCCTTCCAAAAAAAACCTCCCCAATCAGCACATGATGCAAAGAAAAAGAAAAGAAAAAAGAGGTGCAAGATGGAATTGTCCTTGGGCCCTCCCACCCACCCTTATGTTGTATAAACAAAACAGGACATGCACACTTTAACCAACCCATCATTTCAGTGACAGGGTCTGCCACACGACTGTGACTGATATGACGGGTTGGTTTGGACCCCCCCCAAAAAAGAAGCAATTAATCTCTCCTTGCACAAACTGGCTCTACAGAGGCAAGATGTCCACCTCATCTTCACCCTCCGATATATCACCGTGTACATCCCCCTCCTCACAGATTATCAATTCGTCCCCACTGGAATCCACCATCTCAGCTCCCTGTGTACTTTGTGGAGGCAATTGCTGCTGGTCAATGTCTCCGCGGAGGAATTGATTATAATTCATTTTACATGAACATCATCTTCTCCACATTTTCTGGATGTAACCTCGTACGCCGATTGCTGACAAGGTGAGCGGCGGCACTAAACACTCTTTCGGAGTACACACTTGTGGGAGGGCAACTTAGGTAGAATAAAGCCAGTTTGTGCAAGGGCCTCCAAATTGCCTCTTTTTCCTGCCAGTATAAGTACGGACTGTGTGACGTGCCTACTTGGATGCGGTCACTCATATAATCCTCCACCATTCTATCAATGTTGAGAGAATCATATGCAGTGACAGTAGACGACATGTCCGTAATCGTTGTCAGGTCCTTCAGTCCGGACCAGATGTCAGCATCAGCAGTCGCTCCAGACTGCCCTGCATCACCGCCAGCGGGTGGGCTCGGAATTCTGAGCCTTTTCCTCGCACCCCCAGTTGCGGGAGAATGTGAAGGAGGAGATGTTGACAGGTCGCGTTCCGCTTGACTTGACAATTTTGTCACCAGCAGGTCTTTCAACCCCAGCAGACCTGTGTCTGCCGGAAAGAGAGATCCAAGGTAGGCTTTAAATCTAGGATCGAGCACGGTGGCCAAAATGTAGTGCTCTGATTTCAACAGATTGACCACCCGTGAATCCTTGTTAAGCGAATTAAGGGCTGCATCCACAAGTCCCACATGCCTAGCGGAATCGCTCCCTTTTAGCTCCTTCTTCAATGCCTCCAGCTTCTTCTGCAAAAGCCTGATGAGGGGAATGACCTGACTCAGGCTGGCAGTGTCTGAACTGACTTCACGTGTGGCAAGTTCAAAGGGCATCAGAACCTTGCACAACGTTGAAATCATTCTCCACTGCACTTGAGACAGGTGCATTCCATCTCCTATATCGTGCTCAATTGTATAGGCTTGAATGGCCTTTTGCTGCTCCTCCAACCTCTGAAGCATATAGAGGGTTGAATTCCACCTCGTTACCACTTCTTGCTTCAGATGATGGCAGGGCAGGTTCAGTAGTTTTTGGTGGTGCTCCAGTCTTCTGTACGTGGTGCCTGTACGCCGAAAGTGTCCCGCAATTTTTCTGGCCACCGACAGCATCTCTTGCACGCCCCTGTCGTTTTTTAAAAAATTCTGCACCACCAAATTCAAGGTATGTGCAAAACATGGGACGTGCTGGAATTTGCCCATATTTAATGCACACACAATATTGCTGGCGTTGTCCGATGCCACAAATCCACAGGAGAGTCCAATTGGGGTAAGCCATTCCGCGATGATCTTCCTCAGTTGCCGTAAGAGGTTTTCAGATGTGTGCGTATTCTGGAAAGCGGTGATACAAAGCGTAGCCTGCCTAGGAAAGAGTTGGCGTTTGCGAGATGCTGCTACTGGTGCCGCCGCTGCTGTTCTTGCGGCGGGAGTCCATACATCTACCCAGTGGGCTGTCACAGTCATATAGTCCTGACCCTGCCCTGCTCCACTTGTCCACATGTCCGTGGTTAAGTGGACATTGGGTACAACTGCATTTTTTAGGACACTGGTGAGTCTTTTTCTGACGTCCGTGTACATTCTCTGTATCGCCTGCCTAGAGAAGTGGAACCTAGATGGTATTTGGTAACGGGGGCACACTGCCTCAATAAATTGTCTAGTTCCCTGTGAACTAACGGCGGATACCGGACGCACGTCTAACACCAACATAGTTGTCAAGGACTCAGTTATCCGCTTTGCAGTAGGATGACTGCTGTGATATTTCATCTTCCTCGCAAAGGACTGTTGAACAGTCAATTGCTTACTGGAAGTAGTACAAGTGGGCTTACGACTTCCCCTCTGGGATGACCATCGACTCCCAGCGGCAACAACAGCAGCGCCAGCAGCAGTAGGCGTTACACGCAAGGATGCATCGGAGGAATCCCAGGCAGGAGAGGACTCGTCAGAATTGCCAGTGACATGGCCTGCAGGACTATTGGCATTCCTGGGGAAGGAGGAAATTGACACTGAGGGAGTTGGTGGGGTGGTTTGCGTGAGCTTGGTTACAAGAGGAAGGGATTTACTGGTCAGTGGACTGCTTCCGCTGTCACCCAAAGTTTTTGAACTTGTCACTGACTTATTATGAATGCGCTGCAGGTGACGTATAAGGGAGGATGTTCCGAGGTGGTTAACGTCCTTACCCCTACTTATTACAGCTTGACAAAGAGAACACACGGCTTGACACCTGTTGTCCGCATTTCTGGTGAAATACCTCCACACCGAAGAGCTGATTTTTTTGGTATTTTCACCTGGCATGTCAACGGCCATATTCCTCCCACGGACAACAGGTGTCTCCCCGGGTGCCTGACTTAAACAAACCACCTCACCATCAGAATCCTCCTGGTCAATTTCCTCCCCAGCGCCAGCAACACCCATATCCTCCTCATCCTGGTGTACTTCAACACTGACATCTTCAATCTGACTATCAGGAACTGGACTGCGGGTGCTCCTTCCAGCACTTGCAGGGGGCGTGCAAATGGTGGAAGGCGCATGCTCTTCACGTCCAGTGTTGGGAAGGTCAGGCATCGCAACCGACACAATTGGACTCTCCTTGTGGATTTGGGATTTCGAAGAACGCACAGTTCTTTGCGGTGCTTTTGCCAGCTTGAGTCTTTTCAGTTTTCTAGCGAGAGGCTGAGTGCTTCCATCCTCATGTGAAGCTGAACCACTAGCCATGAACATAGGCCAGGGCCTCAGCCGTTCCTTGCCACTCCGTGTGGTAAATGGCATATTGGCAAGTTTACGCTTCTCCTCCGACAATTTTATTTTAGGTTTTGGAGTCCTTTTTTTACTGATATTTGGTGTTTTGGTTTTGACATGCTCTGTACTATGCCATTGGGCATCGGCCTTGGCAGACGACGTTGCTGGCATTTCATCGTCTCGGCCATGACTAGTGGCAGCAGCTTCAGCACGAGGTGGAAGTGGATCTTGATCTTTCCCTAATTTTGGAACCTCAACATTTTTGTTCTCCATATTTTAATAGGCACAACTAAAAGGCACCTCAGGTAAACAATGGAGATGGATGGATTGGATACTAGTATACAATTATGGACGGGCTGCCGAGTGCCGACACAGAGGTAGCCACAGCCGTGAACTACCGCACTGTACTGTGTCTGCTGCTAATATATAGACTGGTTGATAAAGAGATAGTATACTCGTAACTAGTATGTATGTATAAAGAAAGAAAAAAAAAACCACGGTTAGGTAGTATATACAATTATGGACGGGCTGCCGAGTGCCGACACAGAGGTAGCCACAGCCGTGAACTACCGCACTGTACTGTGTCTGCTGCTAATATATAGACTGGTTGATAAAGAGATAGTATACTCGTAACTAGTATGTATGTATAAAGAAAGAAAAAAAAACCACGGTTAGGTGGTATATACAATTATGGACGGGCTGCCGAGTGCCGACACAGAGGTAGCCACAGCCGTGAACTACCGCACTGTACTGTGTCTGCTGCTAATATATAGACTGGTTGATAAAGAGATAGTATACTCGTAACTAGTATGTATGTATAAAGAAAGAAAAAAAAACCACGGTTAGGTGGTATATACAATTATGGACGGGCTGCCGAGTGCCGACACAGAGGTAGCCACAGCCGTGAACTACCGCACTGTACTGTGTCTGCTGCTAATATATAGACTGGTTGATAAAGAGATAGTATACTCGTAACTAGTATGTATGTATAAAGAAAGAAAAAAAAACCACGGTTAGGTGGTATATACAATTATGGACGGGCTGCCGAGTGCCGACACAGAGGTAGCCACAGCCGTGAACTACCGCACTGTACTGTGTCTGCTGCTAATATAGACTGGTTGATAAAGAGATAGTATACTCGTAACTAGTATGTATGTATAAAGAAAGAAAAAAAAACCACGGTTAGGTGGTATATACAATTATGGACGGGCTGCCGAGTGCCGACACAGAGGTAGCCACAGCCGTGAACTACCGCACTGTACTGTGTCTGCTGCTAATATATAGACTGGTTGATAAAGAGATAGTATACTCGTAACTAGTATGTATGTATAAAGAAAGAAAAAAAAACCACGGTTAGGTGGTATATACAATTATGGACGGGCTGCCGAGTGCCGACACAGAGGTAGCCACAGCCGTGAACTACCGCACTGTACTGTGTCTGCTGCTAATATAGACTGGTTGATAAAGAGATAGTATACTACTAATATTATATACTGGTGGTCAGGTCACTGGTCACTAGTCACACTGGCAGTGGCACTCCTGCAGCAAAAGTGTGCACTGTTTAATTTTAATATAATATTATGTACTCCTGGCTCCTGCTATAACCTATAACTGGCACTGCAGTAGTGCTCCCCAGTCTCCCCCACAATGATAAGCTGTGTGAGCTGAGCAGTCAGACAGATATATAATATATATATAGATGATGCAGCACACTGGCCTGAGCCTGAGCAGTGCACACAGATATGGTATGTGACTGACTGAGTCACTGTGTGTATCGCTTTTTTCAGGCAGAGAACGGATATATTAAATAAACTGCACTGTGTGTCTGGTGGTCACTCACTATATAATATATTATGTACTCCTGGCTCCTGCTATAACCTATAACTGGCACTGCAGTAGTGCTCCCCAGTCTCCCCCACAATTATAAGCTGTGTGAGCTGAGCAGTCAGACAGATATATATAATATTATATATAGATAATAGATGATGCAGCACACTGGCCTGAGCCTGAGCAGTGCACACAGATATGGTATGTGACTGAGTCACTGTGTGCTGTGTATCGCTTTTTTCAGGCAGAGAACGGATTATAAATAAAAGTGGTGGTCACTGGTCACTATCAGCAAAACTCTGCACTGTACACTACTGAGTACTCCTAATGCTCCCCAAAATTAGTAAATCAAGTGTCTCTCTAATCTATTCTAATTCTAAACGGAGAGGACGCCAGCCACGTCCTCTCCCTATCAATCTCAATGCACGTGTGAAAATGGCGGCGACGCGCGGCTCCTTATATAGAATCCGAGTCTCGCGATAGAATCCGAGCCTCACGAGAATCCGACAGCGTCATGATGACGTTCGGGCGCGCTCGGGTTAACCGAGCAAGGCGGGAAGATCCGAGTCGCTCGGACCCGTGAAAAAAAACATGAAGTTCTGGCGGGTTCGGATTCAGAGAAACCGAACCCGCTCATCTCTAGTTTTATGGGCATCATCCTGGCATTGGGGGGGGCGCAGTACGGACAATTAAAGTGTGTCCGGGCCATTTGCAGGATGGGCCATGACGACTTCATGACTGTGACACAAAACATGGTAGGCCGGCGACTGCCTTTGCAGCTAGGCTGCAAAAGCAGGGAGCTACCCTAAAGATGCAATCTCTTCACTGTTTAGTGAAGCAATTGCATTTTAGTGTGGGAGAGGACCCGAAATGTGGGTGGCCCTCCGCCTGCTATAGAAAGGAATTGTAGTTTTGTGATCCCCCCCCCCCCCCCCCGCAAAACTACAACTCAAGCTGAATTAGGCCGTCAGGGTCTGATTTAGAGACGGACTCACTTGCATACACTATTGCGATGGTTTTTGGAATATGCAAATGCTATTTTATGCCTTTCCCTTCTGCATCAGCATGCGATACAGAGTAGAGCACTCGGAGCACCATCATGCTCACCATCAATATTTATGCTGGGTACACACTGGCAATCAGGCCGATTTAAAGGACGACTTCTCTTGAGCCTTAGTGCCCGTACAGACTAGAAAGATTTAATGAAGGATGGAACAGTGATTGTTCCGTTGATTAATTTGCATAATATAGGTCACTAGCGATGGACAACCGGTTGGTTTTGCAGCAGGGCCAACATCACTTGTGATGGAGGGAGTGTGCAAATCACCTGTACACACAGAGAAATGTAGCCGATTTGTCATTATGAAATGGCAAATCGGCTCGACATTGCTCCAGTGTGTACCCGGCATTAGAGCAGCCTATGGCAGATGCAATGTCTGCTTCTGAACTTTGGCTAAGCATGGCCTCGGTGGCTGGGTTACTGTGGATGTGAGCGCAGCTGCTTGCATTAACACACCCATAGCACTGCTATAACCCATACTGCTGCCGAATGCAGCATGGCCCCTGCTGTTGCTTTGTCGCTGTCCACAGCGGCAAGTGTGTATGCACTTGCCAATACCAGATCCTGACGCTGCTGATGTTGGGCCGGATACACATCGTATAGTGTCTACCCAGCTAATGTCGCACTGCGTATGTGCCGCCATGGTGTTGCGATGGCGGCACATATGCCATCCCATATTCAGTAACAGTGTCTCCAATCTCTGACTACCTGCAGCCATGCTGTGCAACCATGGGGCTACTCAGAACTTCCATAACTGACTGATCTGAGAGCAATGCTACGTCTTTGTACACAGACTCTGGGACTCGCAATGCTGCTTGGGCATGTCAATACATATTATATACAGGCGGCTTCAGCATTTGCATGCTTTCACACTGTATCTGTATACACATTCACAGCTGCAGCGGCATTAGTGTACAACTCTGAATCGGGCCCCCAGAACAAAGGGGGTCATTCTGAGATGATCGTAGCTGTGCTAAATTTAGCACAGCTATGATCATTCACACTGACATGCAGGGGGACGCCCAGCACAGGGCTATCCCGCCCCACATGTCAGTGCCGGATTCCCCCACAGAAGTGCAAAGGCATCACACAGCGGGGATGATATTCATATGCTAATCAATCTGCCATTTATTTAGTCACATTTAGTAGGTATCCAGACTCCAGGTCGGCACCAAAAAGGTCGACACACCTTAGGTCGACATCAATTGGTCAACACACCTTAGGTCGACATGGGCAAAAGGTTGACATGGACAAAATGTCGACATGAACAAGGTTGACATGAGTTTAAAAAAAAAAAATCAATTTTTTTGAACTTTTTCATACTTTATGATCCACGTGGACTACAGTTGGGAATGGTAATCTGTGCCGAGCGCAGCGGTAGCAGAGCGAGGCACTATGCCTGAAGCATGGCGAGCGCACTAATTGGTGTTCCCGGTCACTCTACAAAGAAAACAACACCAAAAAAACATAAAAAACTCATGTCGACCTTTTTACATGTCGACCTTAGGTGTGTGGACCAATTGGTGTCGACCTAATTTAGTACTCTATCCCCTGATTTTAGTACAGTAATCCTCAGCAGGTCTGATCCTGTGGGGAGTATTCAATTAGGGAAGTTTTCTCACCTAAATGAAAAAACTGCACTTTTCGCTATTTTTTTTAGGGTGAATGAGGATACGCCCTATTCAATAGCAGGGCCGTTTTTTTCACCTAGGCAAAAAATTTGTCAGGAGCTAAAAACATGTGGATCGGTGAATCCAGGTGTTTTTGCACCTGCACTGGTGAAAACATGGGCCACTTTCACCGATTTTGAGGCATTTTTCACCAATGCCTTTTCAGTACAAAAACAGTGAAAAGGCATTGCCTTAAAAATGGATGAAAACGACCCGCAAATGAATACGCAGGGGGGTGAATTTGATAGCTCCAAAATTTTCAAATTGGCCATATTGGCCTGCATGCACAAGCGACGGGGCACCAGCGATGAACGAGCGCGGGGGCCACGCATCGTTCATCGCTGGCGCCTCCACACTGAAAGATATGAACGGTATCTTGTTCATTAATGAACGAGATCATTCATATCTTTCACAAATATCGCCCAGTGTGTAGGGCGTATAATACTCTGCTGTTGGGGTCAGTGCTAAGTGTTCAGTATTGGGAATTATGCTGGAGTAACAACATAATGGTGGTCATTCCGAGTTGATCGTTCGTTATTTTTTCCCCGCAACGGAGCGATTAGTCGCTAATGCGCATGCGCAATGTCCGCAGTGCGACTGCGCCAAGTAAATTTGCTATGCAGTTAGATATTTTACTCACGGCATTACGAGGTTTTTTCTTCGTTCTGGTGATCGTAAATTAATGTGATTGACAGGAAGTGGGTGTTTCTGGGCGGAAACTGGCCGTTTTATGGGTGTGTGTGAAAAAACGCTGCCGTTTCTGGGAAAAATGCGGGAGTGTCTGAAGAAACGGGGGAGTGTCTGGGCGAACGCTGGGAGTGTTTGTGACGTCAAACCAGGAACGAAACTGACTGAACTGATCGCAGTTGCCGAGTAAGTCTGGAGCTACTCAGAAACTGCTAAGAAGTGTCTATTCGCAATTCTGCTAATCTTTCGTTCGCAATTTCACTATGCTAAGATTCACTCCCAGTAGGCGCGGTTTAGCGTGTGCAAAGCTGCTAAAAGCAGCTTGCGAGCGAACTTCTCGGAATGAGGGCCAATGATCCCAATTTTATGCTGCTCTGATCTTATATAGGTCTGAGTATAGTTTGCAACTTTCTTTAAAGTTTTTTTTAAAGTTTTTGTATGCCTTGAAACCTGTCCAGTTGGTGCGCATTAGGTTCTGGGAGCACAAAATTAGCAATCTAGGAGCCTATCAATCTCTCCTCCTTCATAATAATTCATATGAATTCCAATAGTCCTATAACAACTGGATCTAATCTCGATAAGAGAGTTAGATTTGGGGGTGGGGTGTGTTCAAACTGAAATTTAAATTGCAGTGTAAAAATGAAGCAGACAGTAATTACCCTGCACAGAAACAATATAACCCACCCAAATCTAACTCTCTCTGCACATGTTACATCTGCCCCACCTGCAGTGCACATGGTTTTGCCCATTTGCTAACTTTTTAGGTATGCTAACAACTCTGAATAACCCCCATAATAGTGAACTGATATGAGCAAAGTTATTGTGAAATGTTTTGTTCAAATTGATGCAAAGTAACACCAATACAATATTTGCTTTAACATCCCTTGAAATTTATTCAGAATTTTGTTTGTAAATTTGCAGTATGTGGCGGTTACATTTTGTGGGTAAAGCTTGAACAACAAGAGCCAATTTCTCTGCTGTTAGTGTAGTTGGAAAATGTAATGGAACGCTTAGTCCAATTCCATTAGTCAGATGTGAAAATATTTGGGGGTCATTCCGAGTTGATCGCTCGCTAGCAACTTTTTGCAGCGCTGCGATCAGGTTAAATCTCGGCAAAACTGCATGCGTATGCACCGCAATGCGCAGGCGCATCATACGGATACAAAGAGGACCGGTGCTGGGCGATCGATTTAACGAAGAATCCATTGGCACAGCCGAACGCAAGGTGATTGACAGAAAGAGGGCGTTTGTGGGTGTCAACTGACCATTTTCTGGGAGTGTTTGGAAAAATGCAGGTGTGTCCAAGCATTTGCAGGGCGGGTGTCTGACGTCAATTCCGGGACCAAAAAAAAAGTGATCGCAGCGGCTGAGTAAGTCCAGAGCTACTCAGAAACTACAAAAAAAAGTTTTTGTGCCGTCGGCTGCAAAAGCGTTCGCACACTTGCAATGCGAAAATACACTCCCCCATAGGCGGCGACTATCTGATCGCAGTGACCCCCATTGTGTGCACAGAACTAACTGCATATTTGTGCCCATATAGAGTTGTATACATTTTTGTTATGAGCCACTTCATGTCCTTATGCTTACTTTATTATCCATCATCACCATCAATAGTACCAATCAGCATCATCCCTACTTGCTATGCATGGTTCCAGAGCATGCAGTGCAAAATAATGTTCAACATTTTCTAAGCACCAAAATGTGTAATGAGGAGAATACCCTATACAGTAATTTCATTCATAACTACTATTCAAACAAAAGAAAAAAACAAATAACCGCACAAATACCAGCCACAGGGTACGTGTGAAATAGCTGTCATATATCGCCATGCTCAGAGTTCACAGTAAAAGCAGGGCTGGTATAAACCAAGGTGAAAAATCAGATATCCTGATTGGGCTATCTACACAATGATACAACATTTAATATGTTGTATCATTTTGTAATTTCACCTGCTGCATTTGTATAGTCAGAATACAATCCAAAGTCAGTCTCAAAGCATACAATAGAGAAGCCAAAGAAAGAAGGGCAGTAAACAGTTTTTACGTTGATTCATCTAAATAACAAATAGACTACTTCTACCACGCAGGTACAGTAACTGGGTAGCATGAATTATATCCAGCACTGATCATCCAGAAAGGATGCTGCTTAATAACTAAATAGCCGATAGGCTGGGGTCTGGAAAATCAGACATCTGAATCAGCTGTCCCTGATGATCAGCCTGGTGAAGGAGAGACTCTGCCTGTGTAACTGGCACAGGTGTGGTATGTTAGATAGACTAGACATAGGTCGACAGTGTCTAGGTCGACAACTATTGGTCGGCATGGTTTCTATGTCGATAGGGACTCTAGGTTGACATGTACTAGGTTGACATGAAAAAAGATCGATATGAGTTTTTTTTGTTTTTTTGGTGTTGTTTTCTTCGTAGAATGACCGGGAACCCCAATTAGTGCACCGTGTCCCCTCGCATGGCTCTCTTCACTCGCCATGCTTCGTGCAAGGTGCCTCGCTCCCCTACCGCTGTGCTCGGCACAGATTACCGTTCCCAACTGTAGTCCACATGGATCGTAAAGTATGAAAAAGTTTAAAAAATTGAAAAAAATTTGAAAACTCATGTCGGCCTTTTGTTATGTCGACCTAGAGTCTCTGTCGACCAAGAAACCATGTCATCCTATTTACTGTCGACCTAAGTCTTGTTGACCTAGAGACCGGATTCCACTGGCACTGCTGGCCAGAAGATAAGTGGCTCTTATATCTGGAAGCCGGCAGCAGTTTGTAGGAAACAGTCGTGGCTCTGTCAGGCTTTGCTTTTAACACACTGTGCACGTACTGGACCTCATTAAGAGTTGAGCAGAACTCGAAAGCATAGACAATCAGCTGATTAGTTAGTTGCACACAGCTGCCACATAGGATGTGAAAGAAGTTAAGGTACATGCCACTCAAAATCATTCTGGGAGCAATTTAATAGCCAGCATTTTAAGTTCATGCCTGGGCAACAATTTTTTTCTTTTAAAACAGTAGGTCATTTTGAGTTGAGGTCTTTCACAGCCGATGTGGTGACTTTGTGAAAGTTACCAGTCAGTGCTAAGCTGCTCTGATTGCACACAGACCAATGGCTTTTAGTGGAGCATACTGTATATGATGTTGATGATGTCAAAGAAAAATAGAAGAAACATTGTAAGCTTGTGAGCAGGGCCTTCCTACCTCTATGTCTGTCTGTTTTTACCCAGTTTTGTTCTATTACTATTGTCCTAATTGTAAAGTGCAAAGGAATATGCTGCGCTATAAAAGAAACTGTTAATAAATAAATAAATAAAATAAATAAGAAAGGAAAATTACAAGATGGAACAAAGATCCTGAACCACATGCCTGGCATGGTCGCATCAGATGCGACCATGCCTGCAAGTGCTCTATGTGACCTGGTCGCACATGATGCGACCAGTCAGATAAAGAGTGTAAGCAGCGGCATGGAAGGGAAACTTCCCTCCGCTGCTGCTGTCAGAGGGACCGCAAGGTCCCTCTGCCTCCCTGCACTCTCCCCTACTGATTGCCGTGCTGCTGATCACTGCTGATCAGTCAGCACGGCAGGATCTCCCCCTCCAGTTGTTACAGACAATGGCAGCCACTGGAGAGTGTAAATTAAACCTCCCAAGCCACCCCAGACCACCCCTGTATACCTGGAGGCTGTCCCAGCTTTCAAAATGAAAGCCGCGATGTCGCTATGTTTACGATGTTCTGATGGTCGCGATGTTCCCTATCGATGTTTGAAAGAAATAGTTTTTTATTTTTGTAAATTTAAAAAAAAAATATTTTTTTAATTTTATTTTAACTAAAATCATATGGGATAGGGTTAAATTCATGTTCTTCACCTAATTCACTCATAAACCCCCCCCAACAATTTCGGAGCGGTTTTTGGCGAAATAAATCGTCAGTTAGGTGGTTAAGGATTTGGGAGTGCAATAAAGATTATAAACAAGGAAAAAGCAAAGGGCCTATCACATTATAGTTTTACCAAACCTGAACTGTCTTAAAAATCTTTTTTATAGCTATATATATTATTTTTAATGTATATTATTTCTTTTTCTTTGGGATTGGCTGTTGATGTAATGATATTGCAAGGTTAAGATGTCAGATAAAAAGACAAGACATTACATGAAAATGTCCAATATCACAAGAACCCTTTTAGAGCCGTTCATTGTGATGGTTTTTAGCTACTTAAAACCAGTAAAAAATAAATAAAAAATAATCTTTTGTGTACATAGCCAAGGACCCTAAAAGAGGAACATCATTTTGTTACAATAAGCACTATCAATAGCCTAAAAATAATTACTAAAATATTGAAAACACTTTTCATTTCTCAACTCTTGGTCAAGCGGAAGAATGCACCATAACCTGAGGGCTTCCATTCTCTAAAATCTATTTTCTTAGAGATGTCAAAGCTTTTAAACAAAACACAAAAAAAAAAAAGAATAATATTTGTGCAAAAAAAAATCAAACCAGGTTTTTGAAAGACGAAAATTCCTTGCGCTATCTGATAACAATAGCTGTAGCATTAATGCAGGTAGCTGTAACCTTTAAGTTATGTTGTTATTACCTAGGTTGAAAATATAGGGGGTAAATCAGAGTTGATAGCAGCAGCAAATTTGTTAGCAGTTGGCCAAAACCATGTGCACTGCAGGGAGGGGGGGGGGGTTTGCAGATCTAACATTTGCAGAGAGAGTTAGATTTGGGTGGGTTATTTTGTTCCTGTGCAGGGTAAATACTGGGTGCTTTATTTTTACACTGCAATTTAGATATCAATTTGAACACACCCTGCCCAAATCTAACTCTCTCTGCACATGTTACATCTGCCCCCCCCCCCCCCCCTGCAAAGCACATGATTTTGGCCAACTGCAAGCAAATTTTCTGCTGCTGCGATCAACTCTGAATTCCCCCCATAGAGAGCTGTATGATAACGTGCAAACTCTGTATTGTCTACTGTAGTTGCAGAAATATTTGTATTGGAATTTTGTTATCTGACACTCTTATAGGTACAGTACTGTATGTCCAGTAAAAAACAACTCACAATATCTTGGGAATACATAAATACACATACTGTATGATCTATATGTTGCTCACTACAGTGTCAATTTACTGACGCTTCTAAAACAGAGAATTGGTGATGTCACCCATAGCACCCAATCAGATCATACTTGCCTACCCTCCCGGAATGGCCGGGAGGCTCCCGAAAAACGGGTGACCCTCCCGGCCCCCCGGAAGAGCAGGCAAGTCTCCCGATATCCGCGGGTCACCCCCTGCCCGCCGCCCACTTAACGAGTAAAGTGGGCAGTCCGGGCAGGCGATGACGCGATTCTTGTTGAATCGCGTCATCGTAACCACGCCCCCTGCTGTATAATGCCGGTAATCGCGGCATTATACAGCGGGGGGGGGTGTGTGGCTTAAATGACGCGGTTCAGAAGCCACGCCCGTTCCGCCTCTGGCCCGCCTCCGTTCCGCCTCTGGCCCGCCCCCCTGTCACGTCACCTCACTGCCCGCCCCCCCTGCTGAGCCGACGGGCTGCTCTCTCCCGGAGAGAGCAGCCCAGAAGTCGGCAACTATGAATCAGATGCTATCATTTCTCTATTGCCTTGCTATGGGCAACGTCGCCAATTCTCTGTTTAAGAAGCTTTAGTGAATTTGCCCCTACATATAAAATATTTTTGCAGTAAATTTGGGATTTTAGGATCAATTCTTCTAAGGCTCTCTTGGTACTGAAGTCACACTGCCCATCCATAGTTAAAATTTAACAATTTGTAAGTTTGGAAGCTTAGTACTCAGGATCAGTGGCGGATTGGCCATAGCCCCACAGAGAAGATTCCGGGCAGGGCCTATTTGCACGCAGGGCCTGTTTTGGTTGTTGACATGTGAGAGGTGGTACTGCCGCTATGGTTATTAAGCAGTATACCTCTGGTACTGCCCATATGAGGCCACTTCTACAAATTTTTCCAGGGCCACTTTCAATCCACCCCTGCCCAACTTTGAAAGAAAGTGTAATGGAATATTCTAGCGCTACATAAATGTTAATAAATAAATTAATATATACAGATGTTACAGCCAAGAATTATAAAACCTCTTGGTGTCACTTGGCCTTTCAAACAGCAGTGGACATTTGAAACAAACTAATACCAAAACCTATATTATACATTTTTCCCCCCACTGTGAGGCCAATTATTGTTTTCTGTGGGGGCCAATGTGTCTGTTTTTTCCTGTGGGGGCCAATGTGTTTTATTTTTTCCTTGCGCAGTACAGAGTCAGACACACGCATCAAGAAGTGTATTCGAAATGTGTTGGGCATTCCTTTGTGGTCACAGGGGCATGGCTAATCAGATGCAGCTGTAACGTAGTGTGGGCATGTTGCTGATAGTAGAGACGTTGAATTGCTCTAGTATACGGCTGGTGAAAGCTCCATTGGTGCGACGCTGGTGGCGTCTAAAGATGTACAAAGCATGATTGCAGCATCTGTAGACACTAGTGGTCATCTCAGTGCTTGCATATTTGGATGCATGGATGTACGCTAGGGAACTACATTGTAGCGTCATCAGCATAAACTCACAGACGCAACTGCAGCAAAAGATACAGATGGAGCCGTGCTCATCTGAGGTGGCTCTATCGCACACAACAGTGTTTCCGGCATGACTAGGAGATCCTTTCCACCTAGTCACACCGGGAGCGCACTGAGATGCTCCCATTCACTTGAATGGTGCGCTTCACGGACGCGCAAAGCGCCCCGGTGATAGGCGCATCTGGGCCGGCCCGCCCAGGCACAGACGGAGCCATGATTAGCGTGGCTCCATCTGTATAAGGAAGGCCGCAACTGCGTCCAACTCAGAATCAGACCCTATGAGGATGAATCCCGCTCCCTCAACAGACCCCACCCCCACAACAGCCTCCGCCCCCATTAGGGCTGCTTCCAAAAAATTCCCAGACTGATTTTTCATCAGGACCCAGGAGGCTTAATTTGTATGGGTATGTTCAAGATTCTATTTCTGATTTGTGAATTTATAATGTGATATATAGTTTCAAATAATAAAGCGCCTTGAGTCCTGTTGGAGAAGGAGCGCTATATAAATAAAATTATAATTATTATTATTAATAATAAGGACACAATAAATAAAGGCTTTAAGAATTTATGATAACATTGGGGCTCCTGCATAGCTTAATGTACTGTAAGTGTGTTGGGAGAGTGTACCTTACATGCCTGCAGTGTGGATACAAGTAAAATGAGCATAAATACATGTAATGCAACTTTATATATTTGCTTTCGATATGTATTCTTTCATGTATAGTCGGGAGTTGTGTGTGTGTTCTGTGTGTGTGTGTGTGTGTGTGTGTGTGAGACACCACCAGGGCTGGCTATATTAATTGGGTTAACATTGGAGATATTGCCTATTGATGTAGCCTAAATATTAAGAACTGAGACAGTACTCCATGTTCTGGTGACAACATTAGAAGAAAAGAAGCATTTAAAAAAAAAATATTCTTCCATAGTGCAGTGCCAGTAATGACATTTTTAATGATATAAGAAAAGGAATATTTAAATTATACAGGAGCTGCTATAACTAACCAGTCTACTTTTTTTTTTTTTTTTACTTGAACCGCTGTATCCAAAACTTCTATTGTTTGGATCAAGTCCAAGTCAGTGAATAAATCACATCAGCCAGGTAGCAGAATATATTAAAACATCTGAACATAAAAGGTTAGACTTTGGGCAGTTTGGCAACAATGCATTTTAACTGATTGCAGTCTTGCTGTAATTTCTCCATACCATACATTCTAGTAAATACCCAGCTCCATAAGAATAGATAATTTCTCACACAAAATACATTGGCAATAAAACATTTAAATGTGCAGTTGGTGTAGTGGTTAGCAGTGCTGCCTCAAATTGTTGAGGTTATGAGTTAATTTTCTGATCAAGTCAGTATATGTGGGGTTTATATGTTCTGCTGTGTTTGTGTAGGTTTCCACTGTCTGCTCCAATTTCCTCCCACATTCCTAAAAATATTGGTAGATTAATTGGCTTGTGACAATAATTAAATAATATGAAAAATACAAAGAATACAGTATATTAGAAATATCTTCTTTGTATTATTCTAAAGTCTACCAAACTTTTACGCACATCTCTGATCAAAAGTCACTTAATTTCCACCAATATATACTGCTGCCCCTGTGTATAAGACCCACATGAACCATTTGGCTCATATATAGCGGTGTGGTCAGCTGGGTGCTAGAGAGGACATTCACTGTCCTCTCTAGCGGGGAGGGGGGGGGGGGGGGGGCAGATACAGGGGGTGTAATACATCATACTGACGGTCGGAATGCCAGCGATCACATGACCGACACCGGCATCCCAACAATTAGAATGCAGACAGGTGACAAGGCAGAGCTGGATTAAGGCTTCGGGGGTCCTGGGGTACTTAAAGACGGGGGGTCCCTAAGATTTAAAATGAAAATCATAACGTCTTCAACCACTACAAAGAAAAATACAATTAGGTTGTAAACTTGAAAGAATCTTTCAGACTAATCCATCTTAAATGGAATATTTATTATTATTTCATATTTTACACAAAAATAATAATATACAATATTTTTTAGCCAAAGTTTTTTTTAATACAGTTTTTTTCTGGCCAACATTTGAAGAATCAGCATTGTTTGTAAATACAGTACTAGTCCGTTGACCTCGGTCCTATGCTGGACCACTCAAAAACTTCTGCATCATATTACTGTCACCTCCATAAACCAGGGCCATCTGGTTCACATGTTGATTCTAAAGGCATTTAATATGCATGCTATTTGATGAATACAAATGGGATTAATGGAGCCATTCTGTTAATGACTTTTGAAGTACCTATTTGGGTGGTAGATTTTTCTATAATAATTATTTGAGTACCATCAACTAAGTTTATATATAGATCGGCCATTAAACTAACCCTGGAGGGTAAAGATGTGAACCAGCCTGTGGCACGCCACTTTAAGACTACTCATCATACTCTTGGTGATTTGAAATATTTTTGTATAGATCATGTGCCTCTTACTCTGAGAGGGGGTGACAGGGCAAGGATACTGCTTGAGAAAGAGTCCAGATGGATCATATGATTAAATACCTTTGCCCCGCAGGGATTGAACGACAAGATCAATTGGATTGTGCTCTAATGACCCGTTAGTCGAGTACACTTAGTCCATATAGTGGAACCCTATTTTGGGGTGATATTGTATGTCTATATATCTTTGTGACCTGGTAGTGTAATTTGGATAGAACGATATAGAAGACAGCAACCATTTGTACATGAGAGCCCAGTAGGGGGTGGCCGCTTGGTAATTGTAGGTGCTGTATCTAGGCTAGTGTAAGCGTAATTCAATTAGATTAGGTGGCCTTTACATTTTGAGGTAATCCATGTAGTGATCTCCGCAGTTGGAGACACACCATGCGGATGTTATATCTCTTCATTGTGTGTTTTTTAGATATGTATAAGTATATGTATTTCTGCTGCAGGGTACACTGGGCTCCACAGGGAATGACATTGGGGAGGGTGTAGAGTAGGATTTTGATCAGAGGCACCAAAAGACTCAAAGCTTTGACTGTTCCCAGAATGCATAGTGCCGCCTCCTCTATAATCCCGCCTCCGTGCACAGGAGCTCAGTTTTGTAGTTGGTGCCATGGAGTAAGCAGGCATACAACAGGGGGAATGCTCTAGCAGTCCTGAGAAGAAGCTTTTAAAAGAAAAATAAACACTTCAAGGGCTGTGAGACATCTGCTGCAGCTCCATCACCTCCCCCAGCGGCGCTGTATACTCCCGCGCCCTGGTTGCCGGGTACTTACAGTGGATGCTACAGTTTTCTTCCAGTAAGTCACACACACGACCGCTGTTCTCCTGGATCGCGTGGCCGCACTCAGGGAGGAGGTAAGTGGGTCCCCCCGGCGAGACCCGCTGTAAATCGTGGCCGGTGGGAGGCGGGCCACGCGCACTGTTGTGGACACTGTGGTAGTCCAGGGACCCCACTAGACCACCAGGGCAAGGGCACAGGTCGGTTTTCTCTCATAAACCGTTTATATAAGCCCACAGTACCCGGTGGTGAAGTCCAGCAGGGGGATAAGGCTCTGACCTGTAGCCCCTCCCCCAGCGCCAGGGCGCCATTTAGAGTAAATGTTCCTGCCCTGGAGCTGCATATCTCTCTCTCCCTCACTCCCTTTCAGCGTTTGGGCGCCATTAGGACAAGCTGAGCTGATCCTGGGACTGTTTGGGCAAATCCTCCTCTGTAAAGCCGCCTGCATGTCAGCGCTAATGCATTTTACAGGACACTTAAATATTCTACATGTCTGTTGACAGTGTTAGTTAAGAAAGAGTGCATTTACTCAGGGTTATATAGTACAAGTTCCCTGTGATATACATCCAGTCTTTACTGTGCATTGTTATATCTATTGAGTGTATAGCTATACATAGTACTACTCTGTATTGCTAGTCCAGTGCAGTTTTATTGCATGTCATAATTTCTGCATTGAGCAATGTGACTATGTGTGTGTGCATATAGCTGCTGTGTGGCCTCCATTTCGTGTATCTCACTTAGATTGCTATCCCTATATTCTATAACCTGAGGGGGCTAAGTGAGTCAAGGTTTATCATTTAATATAGGTAGTTCACATGATATACTCAGTGTGTATTTTTCTCTGTGATTTTTAGTCACCATATACCTCTTGAATTCCCTGTTTGTGCTAATACACTGCACAGGGGGTTCTTGTCAGGTATTGTGCTGCTGATATTGTACTGTGTTGCCTTGCATTAAGCTTTTGGATATGTCAGCTACAAAGGGCAATGGTGCTGGGGCTGATCCCACATTGCATGGTGGTGATGCTGCAGACACATTTGAGGAAAACATAGCAGCTAAGGGTTCAGGTTCTGGGGGAACCTTACCCCCAAGTGGGACTGCAGCAACGGGGGTTCAAAATGACCCACCTTGGGCTACCTTCTCCACGCTATTGAATACGCTGGTAACTAGACTAACGCCCCCTATGGGACCTCCTGTGCCGGTACAACCACTTATGGTCCCCGCGGTTAACCCGCCATGGGCAGATCAACTGTCCGCTAAGTTACAGCAATTGAACCAATCACTGACAACTCAGAAGTCTAACCCTCGCCCGCCTAAGACCAAGGGGTCCTCTAAGTGGGCCATTACTTCCTCACAATCCACCAACGTCCCAGACACCTCGTCTGATGAGGATTGCGTTTATACTGACCACACAGATTCTGATCCCTACACTTCTGATGGGGAATCGGTTTCACAGGTGGATGTTCCTAACTTGTTGGAGGCTATCAGGACCATTCTTCAAATTACTGACCCGGAGCCTGATGCTGCCCCTAAGAAACCGGACAGGTTTAAACGTCAGAAAGTGGGTAAACAAGTTTTACCCTTATTCTGACCATTTAGTTGATAGACGTCAGGAGTCCTGGGAAAATCCAGGAAAGAAATTCACACCTCACAAGAAGATGCTGGCTCGATACCCCCTCGCAGCGGAGCTAATTAAAAATTGGGAAACACCCCCACCAGTGGATTTGCAGGTGGCACGCCTGGTGGTATCCTCAGCTCTGCCGGTAACTACGTCACGTCTCTGAAAGAACGGACGGATAAGCATGTGGAGGGTTGTTTAAAGGCAATTACAACCTAACTGGTGCTGCGCATAGGCCCACCATTGCAGCGACATGGGCTTCAGAGGCTGTTGAAGCGTGGGCTCAGGAGCTGGAGGCGGAGTTGCCTTCCAATGCTTCTGATCATGCTAAACAATGTCTCTTGTATATTGTCACAGCATCTCTTTACATTAAGGAGGCGGCTTCTGATGCCGGGTTCACTACGGCTGGCCGGCGGTCGGGCTCCCGGCGCCCAGCATACCGGCGCCGGGAGCCCGACCGCCGGCTGACCGACAGTGTGGCGAGCGCAAATGAGCCCCTTGCGGGCTCGCTGCGCTCGCCACGCTACGGGCACGGTGGCGCGCTACGCGCGCCACACTATTTTATTCTCCCTCTATGGGGGTCGTGGACCCCCACGAGGGAAAATAAGTGTCGGTATGCCGGCGGTCGGGCTCCCGGCGCCGGTATACTGAGCGCCGGGAGCCCGACCGCCGGTATACAGAAGACCACCCCTGATGCCGGTATTCTGGTGGCCAAGGCTTCTACTACATCCATTTTGGCTCGCCGGATTCTCTGGTTACGGTTCTGGTCTGTGGATCTGGACTCTAAGAAAACCCTGGAGGTACTCCCTTTTAAGGAAGACATTCTTTTCGGAGAAGACCTCAACAAGATAGTGGCTGACTTAGCTTCTGCTAAAACAGTATGTCTACCGAGTACTCCCTTTCGCTCCTTTCATCCTTCAGGGAAAGCAAAAGGTCAGGCGTACCCGAAACAGGTTCGCACTTCCAAACCCAATAAGTCCAAACCCAAATGGGCCTGGGCTGCCCGTCAGCCTGCTTCCAAAACTGACAAGCCTGCCGCATGATGGGGCGGGCCTCCCTCTGGAGGATCCCAGGGTGGGGGGCCGGCATCTAGGGTATACCCAGGAATGGTTGAGGACCACTTCCGATGCCTGGGTACGGGAAGTCGTCACTCGAGGTTACACCGTATCATTCAAGAATCGTCCCCCTCATCGATTTTGCCTGACAGACGTCCCTTTGGATCAGGTGAAGGCAAAAACTCTTCATTCAGTGTTTTCTTCATTCCTGGACACAGGAGTGATAGTACAGGTGCCTCTGGCTCATAGAGGCAAGGGGTACTATTCACCGCTGTTCCTAGTCCCGAAACCGAATGTGTCCTCCCGGCCCATTCTCAACCTCAAGTCCTTGAACAAATTTGTGAGGGTCTTCAAGTTTCGTATAGAAACTCTTCGCTCTATTGTTCTGGCCTTGAAATCTGGGGATTATATGGTCTCCCTGGACATACAGGATGCTTACCTGCATATTCCCATTGCAGTGTCGCATCAGCAGTACCTGAGGTTTGCGGTTGGCAACCTCCATTACCAATTTCAGGTGTTACCTTTTGGTTTGACCACGGCTCCGCGAGTCTTCACCAAGGTCATGGCGGTAATGACAGCTGTACTCCACCGTCAAGGGGTCAGGATCCTACCGTACCTGGACGACTTGTTGATCCTAGCAAATTCCCCAGAAATTCTGCAAGCCCATGGGTGGCTCATCAACTGGAAGAAATCTTCCCTGATCCCTGCTCAGAGCATGGTGCACCTGGGGGCATTGTTGGACACTCACAACCAGCGGTTATTCTTGTCTCAGGAGAAAGTCCTGAAGCTTCAGGACAGGAATCGATGCATCCTATCTCGTCCGCAAGTGTCGATACATTCGGCAATGCAAGTGCTAGGTGTCATGGTGTCGGCTTTCGACATGGTGAAGTATGCTCAATTCCATTCCGCCCTCTGCAGAAGCTGATTCTTGCCAAGTGGGATGGCCTGCCTCACCGGATCAGGTCTCAAATGATCTCCTTGTCTCCGGCGGTCCATCTATCACTGAGCTGGTGGCTTCAGGACCAACGATTGAGCAGGGGTCATCCCTTCTGGATCTCCAACTGGGTCCTTCTGACGGCGGATGCGTCTGAGAGGTTGGGGCGCGGTGTTGGAGCAATACTCCCTTCAGGGTCGGTGGACCAAGCAGGAGTCTCTCCTCCCAATAAACATTCTGGAATTGCAGGCGGTGTTAAACTCATTGAACTTGGCCCAGCATTTAATACAGAACAGACCTGTTCAAGTACAGTCGGACAACGCCACCACGGTGGCGTACATCAATCATCAAGGTGGCACCCTAAGCCGCATGGCAATGAGGAAAGTATCTCGGATTCTTCAGTGGGCAGAACGCCATCTGCCAGCAATATCGGCAGTGTTCATTCCGGGGGTCCTAAACTGGGAAGCGGACTTTCTCAGTCATCAGGACGTACACGCCGGAGAGTGGAGTCTCCATCCAGAAGTGTTTCAACTCCTCGTGGACAAGTGGGGCCTTCCAGATGTGGACCTGATGGCATCTCGACACAATCACAAGGTTCCGGTCTTCGGAGCAAGGACAAGGGATCCTCAAGCAGCGTTCATGGACGCACTGGCAATTCCATGGTACTTTCGACTGCCATACGTGTTCCCTCCGGTGTCACTCCTGCCCAGAGTAATAAGGAAGTTCAAGCAAGAAGGAGGAATCCTACTTCTGATCACTCCAGCGTGGCCCAGACGGCATTGGTTCTCAGACCTTCGGGCTCTCTCGATAGAGCATCCCCTTATACTTCTGCAGCGCCCAGATCTCTTCGTTCAGGGCCCCTGTGTATATCAAGATTTAGCCTGATTGTCTTTGACGGCGAGGCTCTTGAAGCTTCCGTCTTAAGGGCCAAAGGATTTTCTGAGGTGGTCATTCAAACCATGTTGAAGGCCCGGAAACCGACTTCTGTTCGGATTTTGCATAGGGTCTGGAATTCTTACTTTGCTTGGTGCGCATCTAACAATCATGACGCTTACAAGTTTAGTACGGCTAAACTTTTGGCCTTTCTACAACAGGACCTGGACTTGGGCCTTCGTCTGGCCTCCATCAAGGTTCATATTTCTGCCTTGTCGGTTTGGTTCCAGAGAAAAATTGCAACTTTACCTGATGTTCATACATTCACTCAGAGTGTGTTGCGGATTCAACCTCCTTACGTCCCGCCTGTGGTTCCTTGGGACTTGTTGGTGGTTCTGGAGGCATTGCAAGGGTCTCCATTTGAGCCTCTTGAATCGGCAGACCTTAAGTGGCTTTCTCTTAAGGTGTTGTTTCTGCTGGCTATTGCCTCTGCTAGACGGGTGTCGGAATTGGGTGCCTTGTCCTGTAGGTCACCATATCTGATTTTTCACCATGACCGGGCAGTTCTTAAAACACGTCCCGGGTACCTACCTAAGGTGGTCTCTTCTTTCCGCCTTAATCAGGAGATTGTGGTTCCGGCCTTTGTCTCTCCTGAATTGTCTTCCAAAGAGTGGTCTTTGGATGTGGTATGGGCTCTCAGTATCTATGTGAAGAGGACAGCTCCTATCAGGAAGTCTGATTCTCTCTTTGTACTGTTTGGTTTTCACAAACGTGGCTAGTCTGCTCACAAGCAGACCTTGGCCAGGAGGATTAGAATGGTGATTGCACATGCTTATGTACAGGCTGGTCATCCAGCTCCTGCTACTATAAAGGCCCATTCTACTCGGTCTGTTGGAACCTCTTGGGCAGCCCACCTTAGTGCGACCCTTGAACAACTGTGCAAGGCGGCTACATGGTCCTCAGTGAACACGTTCATAAGGTTCTATGCCTTCAATACTTCCGCCTCCCAGGATACTTCCTTTGGATGCCGTGTTCTTGTGCCCGCTACAGTGCGTCCCCTCCCATAAGGAACTGCTTTAGGACATCCCCAATGTCATTCCCTGTGGATCCCAGTGTACCCTGCAGCAGAAAACGAGATTTATGGTAAGAACTTTCCATTGTTAAATCTCTTTCTGTGAGGTACACTGGGCTCCACAGGGCTCCCACCCTGATGCACTTAGCTTCTTTGGGTTGGTATGGCATTAGCCGCTGACACTTTCTCCTGTCGTGAGAATTTGGTGTATGTGGCTACTAACAGTTGTCGTCTCTTTTGCCTGCTACTGCATTGGACTGGTTGACAAAAACTGAGCTCCTGTGCACGGAGGCGGGGTTATAGAGGAGGCGGCGCTATGCATTCTGGGAACAGTCAAAGCTTTGAGCCTGTTGGTGCCTCTGATCAAGATCCTACTCTACACCCTCCCCAATGTCATTCCCTGTGGAGCCCAGTGTACCTCGGAGAAAGAGATTTAACAACGTTAAGTTCTTACCATAAATTTCGTTTTTTGTCATGCTTTTTAGTTTGTGATTATTAATGTTTTTCTGATGTTTGTCTACACGTATTATATGTTCACTACAGGTCTCATTGTGTCTGACCCATACACTCTGGGTTTATCCCCTCCTGGAATTGATGTGCACAGAGCCCTCTATTTCCGGTTAATGGAGCCGGTGACACGCATGCATTGCGTAGTCATGGCAACAGTGCTATCCGGAGAGGAAGTGGTCAGCAGCGCAGCGGCCGCAAATGGGAACCAGGCGTGCGACGGTGTGATGCACAGGGACCTGTACAGGTATTTAAAGGTATTTGTTTGTTGGTGATGTGATTTTGTATGGTACTGAGGACGGGGCATATGCTCCGAAATGTCTACCGTTAATACAAGTTTTTCCTGCTTCATCATTGTCTCCAGTGCCGTGCTTTTGGATATGTATATGGCCTGTTGTTGCTTGGGTACGGAGACCAGCAGAACTATATATATATATATATATATATATATATAGGAATGGATGGCCCGGCACTCCAAATAAAGGAGCAAATGCCACTGGTGCCTTCTGTAATCAGTACAACAGGAAGAAAACAGCGGTACAAAAAAAAAATACATTGCACTATTTGAACAAGACCATCGGACTGCCGCTGTTTTCTTCCTGTTTATATATACACATATATATATATATATATATATATCTAAGCCGCAGTGGGATTCGGCACTCTTTCAGTATAGAGATGGGTGAAATTACTCTGTTGCCATCCTTGAATATAAATAGAACAATGGATATCCCCAGAAGAAGGATCAGGCGGCACTCGGAGACTTGTAGAAAATGGTCAGCTTTATTTCATCTACGTTTCAGGGGTCTCCGCCCCTTTCGTCAGGAAGTGACACACAAGCATACAAAACAGGCTTAAATAGGTGATGCTAACAAGAAACACAACTGAGCTTGGAACCCATTTAAAGTGAAACACATAATAACATAGCCAATTACACATGTAATGAAACACTTAGTAACAGGCATAATACAAACAAAGCAAGAAAAATACAAATAGTTACACTAAGGAATTGCAACAAAACAATATTCAAGCAGAATTAGAGAAAACAGTGCAATCCAAGATTTTCATTTAACCCTCTAGGGGAAACAGTGTCTAAAAGGAAGGTCCAGCGTGCCTCATGCTGTAAAAGTAACTTTGCTCTATTGCCACCTCTTGGAGATGCAGGAACATGGTCTATATAATGATAATTTAAGGATGACAGGCCATGCCTTGCTTGTACAAAATGTTTAGCCACAGATTGATCGCTAATACCAGAAAGGGTGTCTGCCCATATTGCTGAACGGTGCAAAGCCATCCTTTCTCTGAACTGACGTTCAGTTTTACCTACATAGTGTAGTCCACATAGGCAAGATATCATATACACTATGTGGGTAGAAGTGCATGTGAGGCGATATTTGATTTTAAAACGTTTGCCTGAATACGGGTGACAAAAATAAGTGGCAGTTAACATATAACTGCACGTAGTGCAGCCCAAGCACTTATAACAGCCTAATTTAGCACTAAGAAAATGGCTTACAGAAGGTTCTGATAAGGAGGAAACATCACGCTTCATGACCATATCACCAATATTTCTACCCCCTTTAATCGACTGTCTTTTAATAGCGGAAGATCTGTATTACTATTGACAATGGGCCATAGCTTTTTTACGTTATTAACCAGGGCTGGGGATTTTGTATGGAAGTTATTAACCCAAACAATAGTATTGTCCAAAGAATTACGAGGACGTGGGGTTAACAAAGAGAGTCTAGTGCATTGTAATGCCTTTGTTTTCGCTTTTTCTAGGAGTGGACGCTTAGAGCCTCTCTCTAGAAATTTATCAAACAAAATATTAAGCTGTTGAATAGCTTCCTCTCTTGGACTACATATACAACAAATATGAAGAAATTGTGAGTAGGGTAAACCCTGTCTGGTGGCTATAGGGTGATGACTGTCAAATCTTAACATAGTATTGCGGTCTGTAGGTTTCACAAGAGGGTAGTCGAAATAGACCCATTTACCAAAGACAGACATACATCAAGAAAATTAACTGTGCTAGAGCTTACAGTAAAGGTCAATTTAGCAGGGTGGGAGGAATTATTATGTTTTGCTAAGGTGTTTATAAATAGCTCCTCCCCTCCTGTCCATATTATGAAAAGATCATCTATATATCTTCGGTATGTGAAGACATATTGTGAGATAGCCATATCTGAAAAAAATAAGTCAGTCTCCACCTGATACATGTACGCATTTGTGTACGATGGGGCCACGCTAGATCCCATCGCACATCCTGCGCACTGTAGGTAGAAATGTTTGTCAAAATAAAAATAATTTCTAGTGAGTACCAACTCCAAAAGCCTAGCGAAGACTTCAGGGTTTGGTCCACTATAAAAAGGATTATTCTGTATGAGCCTCTGTACTGCCTTGATTCCATCTCCATGTGGAATACAAGTGTACAGATTGACAACATCTACACAGCAGAGTAAACTGCCGGCAGAGATAAGAGGTAAATCATTCAAAAGAACAAGTAAAGATGAGGTATCCTTCAAATAAGAACACATATTCTGAATACATGGTTGTAAAATTGTGTCAAGGTACACAGAGATCGGCTGACACAAGGAACCATGGGCGGAGATGATAGGCCAACCCGGAGGTGACTGCAAATCCTTGTGTATATATCTATATATATCTATACATACACACACACATATATATATATATATATATGTATATATATATATGTGCGTGTATACAGGGGCTTAGGGAGGGCGATTCTGGCGGAGCACAAGCTCCAGGCGCCAAAACCGTCAGAGGGCTCTGGTGGGTCCCATAGCTGCAGGGAGCGGAGGAGGAGAGCGGCGGGTCCTGACACTGCAGGGAGCGGAAAGCGGGTCCTGGCGCTGCGGTGAGCGGAGGTGCAAAGCAGCGGGTCCCAGGGTTGCAGGGAGTAGAGGGTCCTGGAGCTGTGGGGAGCAGAGGTTCCTGAAGCTGCAGGGAGTGTGAGACACACACACTCTCACTCTCTCCTGGCTACCTACCAAAATGTGCTGGTAAGGGCTACCTGCCACAATGTGTATATGGGGCTACCTGCCGCAGTGTGTATATGCGGCTACCTGGTGTAATGTGTATATGGGTACGTGTTCGAGTATATATGAGGGTGGAGGTGGGCGCTATGACATGAGCCTGCTCCAGGTGCCATGGCCACACACTACACCTCAATATCTATCTATATATATATTGAAATATACAGATATATATATATATTAGTGATGTGCACCGGACATTTTTCGGGTTTTGTGTTTTGGTTTTGGATTCGGTTCCGCGGCCGTGTTTTGGGTTCGGACCCGTTTTGGCAAAACCTCCCTGAAAATTTTTTGTCGGATTCGGGTGTGTTTTGGATTAGGGTGTTTTTTTACAAAAAACCCTCAAATCATAGAATTTGGGGGTCATTTTGATCCCATAGTATTATTTAGAGATGAGCGGGTTCGGTTTCTCTGAATCCGAACCCGCCAGAACTTCATGTTTTTTTTCACGGGTCCGAGCGACTCGGATCTTCCCGCCTTGCTCGGTTAACCCGAGCGCGCCCGAACGTCATCATGACGCTGTCGGATTCTCGCGAGGCTCAGATTCTATCGCGAGACTCGGATTCTATATAAGGAGCCGCGCGTCGCCGCCATTTTCACACGTGCATTGAGATTGATAGGGAGAGGACGTGGCTGGCGTCCTCTCCGTTTAGACACTTGATTTACTAATTTTGGGGAGCATTAGGAGTACTCAGTAGTGTACAGTGCAGAGTTTTGCTGATAGTGACCAGTGACCACCACTTTTATTTATAATCCGTTCTCTGCCTGAAAAAAGCGATACACAGCACACAGTGACTCAGTCACATACATACCATATCTGTGTGCACTGCTCAGGCTCAGGCCAGTGTGCTGCATCATCTATATATATTATATATCTGTCTGACTGCTCAGCTCACACAGCTTATAATTGTGGGGGAGACTGGGGAGCACTACTGCAGTGCCAGTTATAGGTTATAGCAGGAGCCAGGAGTACATAATATTATATTAAAATTAAACAGTGCACACTTTTGCTGCAGGAGTGCCACTGCCAGTGTGACTAGTGACCAGTGACCTGACCACCAGTATATAATATTAGTAGTATACTATCTCTTTATCAACCAGTCTATATTAGCAGCAGACACAGTACAGTGCGGTAGTTCACGGCTGTGGCTACCTCTGTGTCGGCACTCGGCAGCCCGTCCATAATTGTATATACCAGTGACCTAACCGTGGTTTTTTTTTCTTTCTTTATACATACATACTAGTTACGAGTATACTATCTCTTTATCAACCAGTCTATATATTAGCAGCAGACACAGTACAGTGCGGTAGTTCACGGCTGTGGCTACCTCTGTGTCGGCACTCGGCAGCCCGTCCATAATTGTATATACCACCTAACCGTGGTTTTTTTTTTCTTTCTTTATACATACATACTAGTTACGAGTATACTATCTCTTTATCAACCAGTCTATATATTAGCAGCAGACACAGTACAGTGCGGTAGTTCACGGCTGTGGCTACCTCTGTGTCGGCACTCGGCAGCCCGTCCATAATTGTATATACCACCTAACCGTGGTTTTTTTTTCTTTCTTTATACATACATACTAGTTACGAGTATACTATCTCTTTATCAACCAGTCTATATATTAGCAGCAGACACAGTACAGTGCGGTAGTTCACGGCTGTGGCTACCTCTGTGTCAGCACTCGGCAGCCCGTCCATAATTGTATATACCACCTAACCGTGGTTTTTTTTTCTTTCTTTATACATACATACTAGTTACGAGTATACTATCTCTTTATCAACCAGTCTATATATTAGCAGCAGACACAGTACAGTGCGGTAGTTCACGGCTGTGGCTACCTCTGTGTCGGCACTCGGCAGCCCGTCCATAATTGTATATACCACCTAACCGTGGTTTTTTTTCTTTCTTTATACATACATACTAGTTACGAGTATACTATCTCTTTATCAACCAGTCTATATATTAGCAGCAGACACAGTACAGTGCGGTAGTTCACGGCTGTGGCTACCTCTGTGTCGGCACTCGGCAGCCCGTCCATAATTGTATATACCACCTAACCGTGGTTTTTTTTTCTTTCTTTATACATACATACTAGTTACGAGTATACTATCTCTTTATCAACCAGTCTATATATTAGCAGCAGACACAGTACAGTGCGGTAGTTCACGGCTGTGGCTACCTCTGTGTCGGCACTCGGCAGCCCGTCCATAATTGTATATACCACCTAACCGTGGTTTTTTTTTCTTTCTTTATACATACATACTAGTTACGAGTATACTATCTCTTTATCAACCAGTCTATATATTAGCAGCAGACACAGTACAGTGCGGTAGTTCACGGCTGTGGCTACCTCTGTGTCGGCACTCGGCAGCCCGTCCATAATTGTATATACCACCTAACCGTGGTTTTTTTTTCTTTCTTTATACATACATACTAGTTACGAGTATACTATCTCTTTATCAACCAGTCTATATATTAGCAGCAGACACAGTACAGTGCGGTAGTTCACGGCTGTGGCTACCTCTGTGTCGGCACTCGGCAGCCCGTCCATAATTGTATATACCACCTAACCGTGGTTTTTTTTTCTTTCTTTATACATACATACTAGTTACGAGTATACTATCTCTTTATCAACCAGTCTATATATTAGCAGCAGACACAGTACAGTGCGGTAGTTCACGGCTGTGGCTACCTCTGTGTCGGCACTCGGCAGCCCGTCCATAATTGTATATACCACCTAACCGTGGTTTTTTTTTCTTTCTTTATACATACATACTAGTTACGAGTATACTATCTCTTTATCAACCAGTCTATATATTAGCAGCAGACACAGTACAGTGCGGTAGTTCACGGCTGTGGCTACCTCTGTGTCGGCACTCGGCAGCCCGTCCATAATTGTATATACCACCTAACCGTGGTTTTTTTTTCTTTCTTTATACATACATACTAGTTACGAGTATACTATCTCTTTATCAACCAGTCTATATATTAGCAGCAGACACAGTACAGTGCGGTAGTTCACGGCTGTGGCTACCTCTGTGTCGGCACTCGGCAGCCCGTCCATAATTGTATATACCACCTAACCATGGTTTTTTTTTCTTTCTTTATACATACATACTAGTTACGAGTATACTATCTCTTTATCAACCAGTCTATATATTAGCAGCAGACACAGTACAGTGCGGTAGTTCACGGCTGTGGCTACCTCTGTGTCGGCACTCGGCAGCCCGTCCATAATTGTATACTAGTATCCAATCCATCCATCTCCATTGTTTACCTGAGGTGCCTTTTAGTTGTGCCTATTAAAATATGGAGAACAAAAATGTTGAGGTTCCAAAATTAGGGAAAGATCAAGATCCACTTCCACCTCGTGCTGAAGCTGCTGCCACTAGTCATGGCCGAGACGATGAAATGCCAGCAACGTCGTCTGCCAAGGCCGATGCCCAATGGCATAGTACAGAGCATGTCAAAACCAAAACACCAAATATCAGTAAAAAAAGGACTCCAAAACCTAAAATAAAATTGTCGGAGGAGAAGCGTAAACTTGCCAATATGCCATTTACCACACGGAGTGGCAAGGAACGGCTGAGGCCCTGGCCTATGTTCATGGCTAGTGGTTCAGCTTCACATGAGGATGGAAGCACTCAGCCTCTCGCTAGAAAACTGAAAAGACTCAAGCTGGCAAAAGCACCGCAAAGAACTGTGCGTTCTTTGAAATCCCAAATCCACAAGGAGAGTCCAATTGTGTCGGTTGCGATGCCTGACCTTCCCAACACTGGACGTGAAGAGCATGCGCCTTCCACCATTTGCACGCCCCCTGCAAGTGCTGGAAGGAGCACCCGCAGTCCAGTTCCTGATAGTCAGATTGAAGATGTCAGTGTTGAAGTACACCAGGATGAGGAGGATATGGGTGTTGCTGGCGCTGGGGAGGAAATTGACCAGGAGGATTCTGATGGTGAGGTGGTTTGTTTAAGTCAGGCACCCGGGGAGACACCTGTTGTCCGTGGGAGGAATATGGCCGTTGACATGCCAGGTGAAAATACCAAAAAAATCAGCTCTTCGGTGTGGAGGTATTTCACCAGAAATGCGGACAACAGGTGTCAAGCCGTGTGTTCCCTTTGTCAAGCTGTAATAAGTAGGGGTAAGGACGTTAACCACCTCGGAACATCCTCCCTTATACGTCACCTGCAGCGCATTCATAATAAGTCAGTGACAAGTTCAAAAACTTTGGGTGACAGCGGAAGCAGTCCACTGACCAGTAAATCCCTTCCTCTTGTAACCAAGCTCACGCAAACCACCCCACCAACTCCCTCAGTGTCAATTTCCTCCTTCCCGAGGAATGCCAATAGTCCTGCAGGCCATGTCACTGGCAAGTCTGACGAGTCCTCTCCTGCCTGGGATTCCTCCGATGCATCCTTGCGTGTAACGCCTACTGCTGCTGGCGCTGCTGTTGTTGCCGCTGGGAGTCGATGGTCATCCCAGAGGGGAAGTCGTAAGCCCACTTGTACTACTTCCAGTAAGCAATTGACTGTTCAACAGTCCTTTGCGAGGAAGATGAAATATCACAGCAGTCATCCTACTGCAAAGCGGATAACTGAGTCCTTGACAACTATGTTGGTGTTAGACGTGCGTCCGGTATCCGCCGTTAGTTCACAGGGAACTAGACAATTTATTGAGGCAGTGTGCCCCCGTTACCAAATACCATCTAGGTTCCACTTCTCTAGGCAGGCGATACCGAGAATGTACACGGACGTCAGAAAAAGACTCACCAGTCTCCTAAAAAATGCAGTTGTACCCAATGTCCACTTAACCACGGACATGTGGACAAGTGGAGCAGGGCAGGGTCAGGACTATATGACTGTGACAGCCCACTGGGTAGATGTATGGACTCCCGCCGCAAGAACAGCAGCGGCGGCACCAGTAGCAGCATCTCGCAAACGCCAACTCTTTCCTAGGCAGGCTACGCTTTGTATCACCGCTTTCCAGAATACGCACACAGCTGAAAACCTCTTACGGCAACTGAGGAAGATCATCGCGGAATGGCTTACCCCAATTGGACTCTCCTGTGGATTTGTGGCATCGGACAACGCCAGCAATATTGTGTGTGCATTAAATATGGGCAAATTCCAGCACGTCCCATGTTTTGCACATACCTTGAATTTGGTGGTGCAGAATTTTTAAAAAAACGACAGGGGCGTGCAAGAGATGCTGTCGGTGGCCAGAAAAATTGCGGGACACTTTCGGCGTACAGGCACCACGTACAGAAGACTGGAGCACCACCAAAAACTACTGAACCTGCCCTGCCATCATCTGAAGCAAGAAGTGGTAACGAGGTGGAATTCAACCCTCTATATGCTTCAGAGGTTGGAGGAGCAGCAAAAGGCCATTCAAGCCTATACAATTGAGCACGATATAGGAGATGGAATGCACCTGTCTCAAGTGCAGTGGAGAATGATTTCAACGTTGTGCAAGGTTCTGATGCCCTTTGAACTTGCCACACGTGAAGTCAGTTCAGACACTGCCAGCCTGAGTCAGGTCATTCCCCTCATCAGGCTTTTGCAGAAGAAGCTGGAGGCATTGAAGAAGGAGCTAAAAGGGAGCGATTCCGCTAGGCATGTGGGACTTGTGGATGCAGCCCTTAATTCGCTTAACAAGGATTCACGGGTGGTCAATCTGTTGAAATCAGAGCACTACATTTTGGCCACCGTGCTCGATCCTAGATTTAAAGCCTACCTTGGATCTCTCTTTCCGGCAGACACAGGTCTGCTGGGGTTGAAAGACCTGCTGGTGACAAAATTGTCAAGTCAAGCGGAACGCGACCTGTCAACATCTCCTCCTTCACATTCTCCCGCAACTGGGGGTGCGAGGAAAAGGCTCAGAATTCCGAGCCCACCCGCTGGCGGTGATGCAGGGCAGTCTGGAGCGACTGCTGATGGTGACATCTGGTCCGGACTGAAGGACCTGACAACGATTACGGACATGTCGTCTACTGTCACTGCATATGATTCTCTCAACATTGATAGAATGGTGGAGGATTATATGAGTGACCGCATCCAAGTAGGCACGTCACACAGTCCGTACTTATACTGGCAGGAAAAAGAGGCAATTTGGAGGCCCTTGCACAAACTGGCTTTATTCTACCTAAGTTGCCCTCCCACAAGTGTGTACTCCGAAAGAGTGTTTAGTGCCGCCGCTCACCTTGTCAGCAATCGGCGTACGAGGTTACATCCAGAAAATGTGGAGAAGATGATGTTCATTAAAATGAATTATAATCAATTCCTCCGCGGAGACATTGACCAGCAGCAATTGCCTCCACAAAGTACACAGGGAGCTGAGATGGTGGATTCCAGTGGGGACGAATTGATAATCTGTGAGGAGGGGGATGTACACGGTGATATATCGGAGGGTGAAGATGAGGTGGACATCTTGCCTCTGTAGAGCCAGTTTGTGCAAGGAGAGATTAATTGCTTCTTTTTTGGGGGGGGGGTCCAAACCAACCCGTCATATCAGTCACAGTCGTGTGGCAGACCCTGTCACTGAAATGATGGGTTGGTTAAAGTGTGCATGTCCTGTTTTGTTTATACAACATAAGGGTGGGTGGGAGGGCCCAAGGACAATTCCATCTTGCACCTCTTTTTTCTTTTCTTTTTCTTTGCATCATGTGCTGATTGGGGAGGGTTTTTTGGAAGGGACATCCTGCGTGACACTGCAGTGCCACTCCTAGATGGGCCCGGTGTTTGTGTCGGCCACTAGGGTCGCTAATCTTACTCACACAGCTACCTCATTGCGCCTCTTTTTTTCTTTGCGTCATGTGCTGTTTGGGGAGGGTTTTTTGGAAGGGACATCCTGCGTGACACTGCAGTGCCACTCCTAGATGGGCCCGGTGTTTGTGTCGGCCACTAGGGTCGCTAATCTTACTCACACAGTCAGCTACCTCATTGCGCCTCTTTTTTTCTTTGCGTCATGTGCTGTTTGGGGAGGGTTTTTTGGAAGGGCCATCCTGCGTGACACTGCAGTGCCACTCCTAGATGGGCCCGGTGTTTGTGTCGGCCACTAGGGTCGCTAATCTTACTCACACAGCTACCTCATTGCGCCTCTTTTTTTCTTTGCGTCATGTGCTGTTTGGGGAGGGTTTTTTGGAAGGGCCATCCTGCGTGACACTGCAGTGCCACTCCTAGATGGGCCCGGTGTTTGTGTCGGCCACTAGGGTCGCTAATCTTACTCACACAGCTACCTCATTGCGCCTCTTTTTTTCTTTGCGTCATGTGCTGTTTGGGGAGGGTTTTTTGGAAGGGACATCCTGCGTGACACTGCAGTGCCACTCCTAGATGGGCCCGGTGTTTGTGTCGGCCACTAGGGTCGCTTATCTTACTCACACAGCGACCTCGGTGCAAATTTTAGGACTAAAAATAATATTGTGAGGTGTGAGGTATTCAGAATAGACTGAAAATGAGTGTAAATTATGGTTTTTGAGGTTAATAATACTTTGGGATCAAAATGACCCCCAAATTCTATGATTTAAGCTGTTTTTTAGTGTTTTTGGAAAAAAACACCCGAATCCAAAACACACCCGAATCCGACAAAAATAATTCGGTGAGGTTTTGCCAAAACGCGTTCGAACCCAAAACACGGCCGCGGAACCGAACCCAAAACCAAAACACAAAACCCGAAAAATTTCAGGCGCTCATCTCTAGTATTATTTACCTCAATAACCATAATTTCCACTCATTTCAAGTCTATTCTGAACACCTCACAATATTATTTTTAGTCCTAAAATTTGCACCGAGGTCGCTGGATGACTAAGCGACCCAAGTGGCCGACACAAACACCTGGCCCATCTAGGAGTGGCATTGCAGTGTCAGACAGGATGGAAGATTTAAAAAATAGCCGGGCGGATCCGAGCCCGCTCATCACAAATATATATATATATATATATATATATATATATACTCTGGATTCAGTGTTTCAGGATCATTTATTTCAACCCGTTCGTCAGGATACTAAGTTTTTTCCTTAGTATCCTGACGAAAGGGTCGAAATAAATGATCCTGAATCGTTGAAATAATCCAGAGTGATGGTGTTTTAAATTCTTGAAGAAGTCATCCCTGAGTGCCGCTATTGCGAACTATACATGATTTATCCCTCAGGGGATCAGATGGCACCTGGACGCAATTATCAATTTAACAGAGGAGTGCCGGTCCTTTGAACACAATATATATATATATATATATATATATATATATATATATATAGTAAAGTTTGGCACTCCTGCAGTGTTATAGGTAACAATTGCTCCGGTGCCCTGCCATTAGAAATGAAGTATAGACAGTGTGCGACTGGCGCTAAGGAGACTGGAAAAATAGGCTGACACAGTTGCTTATGTCAACGTCTTGATAAAAGAGCTTCTGCTCTGAAACTTTGACATAAGCAACTGTGTCAGCCTATTTTTCCAGTCTCCTGAGTGCCAGTCGCACACTGTCTATAATATATATATATATAGATATCTATATATAAATGTATATATAAATTAGAGATGTGCGGCGGGCACTTTTTCCGTGTTTTGTGTTTTAGTTTTGGATCTGGATTCTCGCTCGTGTCTTGGATCTGGATTGGTTTTGCCAAAACCACCCTTTCGTGTTTTGGTTTTGGATCTGGATGATTTTTGAAAAAAACATAAAAACAGCTTAAATCACGGAATTTGGGGGTAATTTTGATCCTTCGGTATTATTAACCTCAATAACATTAATTTCCACTCATTTCCAGTCTATTCTGAACACCTCACAATATTGTTTTTAGGCCAAAAGGTTGCACCGAGGTGGCTGTATGACTAAGCTAAGCGACACAAGTGTGCGTCACAAACACCTGGCCCATCTTGCGTCACAAACACCTGGCCCATCTATAATAATTATTTGAATGCCCTCAACTAACTTTCTACTCAACTAATGTCCAGCCGCGGCGCCAGCCTTTCAATGCAGTGGGGATGGACCCGGGAGCCACCAGGGAAAGCAATCACTTAGCTGCCTGTGTGTGGCGCCGGCTGCTGGTAGCGCAGCGCAATACCGCAGATTGGATCAGAGATCTGATCTATGGTGGTGGCCCCTTTTAAAAAATGGGTCCCGGATTACTTATTCCCGGGGCCCTCCTCTTAATCCGACTCTGGGACAATGTCACTGTTTTACCCCTCCTCTGCCCCCTACCCTAAACCATCTGGGGTGTTGGCTGAGGCTAAGACATTGTGGATGGCAGCTAAGGCTAAGACTAGGGGATGGTCACTTGAGCTATCCCAACCACCAAACTCCCATCCCCAGGCCACCCCAATACTTACCTTCAGAATGTTGGTGGTCTGTGTTCCGGTGCGGGAATCCAAGTGGTGTCGGGAATCCGGTGTCGGTCACATGACCGCCGGCATCCTGACTGCCGGGAATCTAACCGCATCCTGATACAGGAGGTGGGTGCTGATTGCTCTGTCCCAGCTGTCCCAGCTTAGCAGCTGTGATACATGTAGCTGATGCCTGGGGAGCTTATATTCCTGCGGACGTACCCATCGATAATAACAAAAAACATTCACCGGTACAGTACAGTTTGTGTTTGTTTTATCCACCTTCCCCCCCCCCCCCCCCTGCTAATTTTAGCCTGCCCTCCAACCCCCAGTGAGCAACCGCCACTGCTGTTAATACAGGTCAACACCATAGCCTCTGCTAACATCTGTGATGTTTCACTATCCATTGTTTTTCAAACTTGCATGTGCAAGGGTCCCTTTATATATGTATCTAAAAATGAATGTATTTGCAAAAGAGGTGAGCGAAATCACAAAACAGCATTTGTGCATACAGAACATAAGTAAACCTTGTTGTCTTTATGTCCAGCAGCTCAGACTTATTTTAATGACCTAAAAAATTGGTCCATAATTATGAATATGTGTATAATCCAGTCAGGACTGGCAAACATACTTTATTTTGCTATGTGTAATTTTCCACCAGCTGCCACCATAAGGGCGCTACTTTGAGAGATATGGACTGTACACCTATCATCATTAGGATTTACGTTTTTTAATTTTCATCCAAAGAATGTGTTTGTATTATTTATTTAATTATTGTTTTGGATGGACCAAGAATTAATTTTCTCTGTGTGTATCATGCTCTGAAGTTGAAAACTTGGCACTGGCAGTAGAGCTGGAAAGGTGTTAGATCTGTTATAACCTTAAGTCTAAAATAACATGAAACTGGAGGATGTTTGGTATCCGTTTGATAGATAGACAGTGTCTAGTTAGACAGTCAATAGATAGACACCATATGTTAGACAGACATTAGGTCGACAGGGTCAAAAGGTCGACAGGGTCAAAAGGTCGACACGAAAAAGGTAGACAGTACAAAAGGTCGACAGGTCAAAAGGTTGACATGGTCAAAAGGTCGACATGAAAATGGTCGACATAAAATATAGACACATGTTTTTTTTATGTAACATGTTTTTGGACTATTTCATACTTTCTCTATCCATGTCGGCATAGAGTTGGTTATAAACCTTGTGGCGAGCGCAGCGAGCCACCGTGCCCGAAGCGTGGCGAGCGAAGCGAGCCCCGCGAGGGTATGCCTTTCTACAATTGGGGGTCCCATATGACAAAACTATCCACACAAACCACAAAAATGAAAAAAAAACAAAAAACATGGTGTCTACCATTTTCATGTCGACCATTTTCATGTTGACTTTTTGACCCTGTCGACCTTTTGGCCTGTCGACCTTTTGACCTGTCAACCCTGTCGACCTTTTGACCTTGTCGACCTAATGTCTGTCTACCATATGGTGTCTATCTATTGACTGTCTAATTAGACACTATCTATCTTTCATACCGGAACCGGATGTTTATAGTAATTTTGGTATAATATACCAATGCCACTACAGTGCATCTGGAAAGTATTCACCAGTGCATCCGGAAAGTATTCACAGCGCTTAATTTTTTCTACATTTTGTTATGTTACAGCCTTATACCAAAATGGAAAAAATACATTTTCTCTTACGTCCTAGAGGATGCTTGGGTTCCATTTAGTACCATGGGGTATAGACGGGTCCTTTGGTACGGCCAATATTTGACCTAAAAACATTGAACCCTACTTCAGGGAATTCAAATTCAAGATGGAGTCTCTGAGAGCAGTGATCTCAGGTCTGGTGGATGGGGGAATTCCTAGTATCCCTGGATATCAAGTATGCATACTTTCACATTCCGATCTGGCCGCCTCACTAGGCTTATCTAAGAATTGAGCTGCTGGACTGTCACTATCAGTTCCAAGCACTGCCATTTGGTCTCTCCACAACACCGAGGGTGTTCCCCTAGGTCATGGCAGAGATGATGCTACTCCTCTGCAGCCAGGGAGTGAACATAATTCCATATCTGGACGATCTGCTGCTAAAAGCATCTTCCAGGGAGAGGCTGTTACAGAGTATTGCTCTCTCAACTCGCCTACTCCAGGATCTGGGGTGGATCCTGAACCTTCCAAAGTCACATTTGGAGCCGACAGAAAATGTTGGTGATCCAATCTATGATCCGGGATGTCCTGAAGCCAGCCCGGGTATCGGTTCGTCAGTGCATGTGCCTTCTGGGGAAGATGGTAGCCTCCTACGAGGCTTTACAGAACGGAAGATTCCACGCACTGTACTTCTAACTGGCTCTCCTGGACAAATGGTCGGGATCACATCTCCACATGCACCAACGGATACATCTGTCGCCAAAACCCAGAAATTTCACTCCTCTGGTGGCCGCAAAATTCTCACCTACTCAAGGGCCGCAGGTTCGGGATTCAGAATTGGATTCTTCTAACCACGGATGCAAGTTTCAGAGGTTGGGGAGCAGTCACACAAGGGGAGGATTTCCACGGAACGTGGTCAAGTCAGGAAGCTCTCCTTCCGGTAAACATTCTGGAATTAAGGGCCATATACAACGGCCTTCTACAAGCGGCACATCTTCTGAAAGATCAAGCCATTCAAGTTCAGTTGGGCAACGTCAGGGCGGTGCCCTACATAAACAGGCAAGGCGGAACGCAGAGCAGAGCTGCAACGTCAGTGGTAACAAGAATCCTCATCTGGGCACAAATACATGTGCTGGCGCTGTCAGCAATCTTCATTCCGGGAGTGGACATCTGAGAAGCAGACTTCCTCAGCAGACGCGATCTCCATCCAGTAGATTGGGGCCTCCATCCGGAGGTATTTGCAGAGGTAACAAGCCGATGGGGTGTACCTCAGATAGACATGATGGCCTCTTGCCTCAACAAGAAGCTTCGGAGGTACTGTTCCAGGTCAAGAGACCCACAGGCAGTGGCGGTAGATGCCCTGGTAACTCCGTGGGTGTCCCAGTCAGTGTATGTGTTCCCTCCACTTCCACTCATCCCAAGGATTCTCAAACTAATAAAAAGAACAAGAGTTCAGGCGATCCTCTTTGCTCCAGACTGGCCAAGAAGGGCTTAGTACGCGGATCTTCTGGGATTACTCTTGGAGGATCCGAGGCCTCTTCCTCTTCGAGAGGACCTTCTTCAACAGGGGCCGTTCGCTTATCAAGACTTACCGCGGCTAAGTTTGACGGCATGGAGGTTGAATGCCAGATCTTAGCTCGGAAATGCATTACGAAAAAGGTCATTCCTACAGGCTAGGAAGGGAGTAACATCAAAACATTACCATCGGATTTGGTAAAAAGTGTGTGTCTTGGTGTGAATCCAAGAAGTTTCCTACGGTGGAGTTATATCTAGGACGTTTTCTCCTCTTTCTGCAAGCAGGTGTGGCTGTGGACCTACGCTTGGGCTCCATAAAAGTCCAGATTTTGGCCTTGTCAATTTTCTTCCAGAAACAATTTGCTGCCCTCCCTGAGGTTCAGACATTCTTGAAAGGAGTTCTGCACATCCAACCATCCTTTGTGCCTCCTGCGGCACCTTGGGATCTTAATGTGGTGTTGCAGTCCCTGAAATCGGCAGGAGGTGGACGTAAAGTTTCTTACTTGGAAGGCTGTCACTGGGGGCATTGTCGCACAAGAGCCCTTACTTGATTTTCTATGAGGATAGAGCTGAGCTCAGAAGCGTCAGCGATTTCTTCCAAAGATTGTGTCGGCTTTACATATCAACCGACCTTTTGTGGTGCCAGTAGCTACTGACATCTCGATTACTCAAAATCCTTGGATGTTGTGAGGGCTTGGAACATATATGTGAAGAGAACTTCTCGTCACAGAAAGTCGGACGCTCTGTTTGTCCTTTATGATCCCAACAAGGTTGAGTGTCCTGCTTCTAAGCACACAATTTCTCGCTGGATCAGGTTTTCTATCCAGCATGCTTATTCTACGGCAGGCTTGCCGTGTCCAAAATCTGTTAAGGCCCACTCTACTCGTTAAGTGGGTTCTTCCTGGGTGGCTGCTTACAGCTTTGCCGAGCAGCTACTTGGTCAGGGTTGAATACGTTTGCTAAGTTCTACAAGTTCAATACTTTGGCCTCTGAGGACCTGAAGTTTGGTTAATCTGTTCTGCAGGTGCCTCAGCACTCTCCCTCCCGTACTGGGAGCTTTGGTACATCCCCATGGTACTAAATGGAACCTCAGCATCCTCTAGGACGTAAGACAAAATAGGATTTTAATTACCTACCGGTAAATCCTTTTCTCGTAGTCCGTAGAGGA
This sequence comes from Pseudophryne corroboree, assembly GCF_028390025.1. NCBI lineage: Eukaryota > Metazoa > Chordata > Amphibia > Anura > Myobatrachidae > Pseudophryne > Pseudophryne corroboree. The sequence goes on from NC_086445.1 coordinate 759,354,194, forward strand.
TGCTGGGCGCCCACCCAGTGCTTCGTTTTCCTGCATTGTTGCTTGTTTAAGTATTGGTTCAGCTGTTGCTGTTCCTATTTCATGCTGGTTAGCAGGGTTTCTTCTAGTTCCTGCTGGTTAGTTGCATGCTGGTTAACATGGTTTCTTCATATTTCATGCTGGTTAACATGGTTTCTTCATGCTGCATGCTGGTTGGCATGGTTTCTTCATGTTTCATGCGGCTTAGCATGATTTCTTCATGTTGCATGCTGGTTGGCATGGTTTCTCCATGTTGCATGCTGGTCAGCATGGTTTTTCAATTCGGTGTGCGCTGGTGTGATTCTCACCACTATCTGTGTAATTCCTTCTCTCGAAGTATGTCCGTCCTCTTGGGCACAGTTTCTAGACTGAGTCTGTGGGAGGGGCATGGAGGGAGGAGCCAACCCACACTATTAAACTCTTAAAGTGCCCATGGCTCCCAAAGGACCCATCTATACCCCGTGGCACTAAATGAAACCCCAGATTCCTCTACGGACTGCGAGAAAAGGATTTACCGGTAGGTAATTAAAATCCTATTTTCCCCCACAAAATTCTACACACAATACCCCATAAGGAGAGAGAATTGACTACATAGGAGAGGAATGAGTTAAACATCCTGTGAGGGGTGGACCTAGCTGTGAGGAAGTACAGCCCTTAGGAAAAGGGGAGGGTTAGGATATATATAGGCCAGGAGTGGCCATTTTGGGTCTCTTTGCTAGTGATTTGCCTTGGGTGAGTGCTGCTTTGCAGATTTTCACCCTTACATTTAATTGTTTTATCTTAGAAGTTTATTACCGTTGGAAGCATGGCCTCCAGCCGCCCACGCCGGTCCGCTGGTGCCCCAGCCCGTTACCAGTCTGGTGAGGCTGGTCCCGGGGCAGGGGTGTCCGGCTCTGATGATGCCGTACCTTCCCCTGGGGCCTCTCAGATTGCAGGGGGTACGGGACGTAGAACGCGCTCCTCTGGTGATCCGGTGGACGGGTCTGCCTCAGCGGGCAGGCGCGGCCGGCGGTCCGGGGCGGCTCGGCGGTCTGGCCTCCCGGAGAGGGGCGAGCAACAGCCCTCGCCTCCGGGGTCGGCCAGGGGTGCCGGGAATGCGGCTCCGGCGGCGTCTCTCGCGCACGAGTGCGCGCAGCGGCGCCACAGCCCTCTGTGTCCCCCAAGCCCTCTTCGTTGCGGCCGGATTCCGGCATGACGAGGGGGGGGAGGAGGCCTGGCAGGGATCAACCAGGTTTTGGGGGGACCGAGCCCAGCGGTGCTGAGGACACAGTATCGCGGGCATTTAGTTACTCACGGCGCGGGGCCAACCCTGCTGGCGGAGCTGGCTCCGTCCGGCGGGGGGTGGGCCTCCGCGAGGGGGTAGAGCAGGATGCAGGCATCACTCCCAGGGGACGGGGGCGAGACGGTTCCGGATGGATATCCGGGCTTAGGTATCCCAACGTTGAGTACTCCTTCCCCCAGGACCGACCTGGCCGCGGAGCGGAAGGGTCTGGGTTGCCTATGCCCAGTGGTGGTTCTAATCGCCGCATGCCTCCGGCACGGCATCCATCAGGCGACGGCACGGCGTCCCGGGGTCGCGCTGAACCGCCCGGTGCGCTTGCGTCGGCCCTTGCCACGGTGGTGGCGGCGTTGGGTCCGCTCGCCACGGCCCCGGAGCTCGAGGGCGGGTCCGGGGGGGTGGCGGGCGGATCGGGTGCCGTTTCAGCCGCCCAGAGGGTAGCGCGCGCGTGCCGGGAGCTAGGAGCGGCCGCGGCACAGCTGCATCTGCAGCCAAGGCAGGACGAGAGTGTGCGGTCATCTGGCACGCCTGCTCTCGGACGGGCTAGGCGCACGCCACTGTTGTTGTCCGGGTCCTCTCTCCCTCTTCTTCCCACAGATGATCAGGCAGATACAGGGGTATCGGAATCGGAAGATGAGGATGTTACGTATGTCACGCCTGAGGAATCCGGATCTGACCAATCTACGGCTTCAGGTGAGGTGGAGCAGTCAGGGTCGGTTTCGGGTACGCCCTCGTGTTCGCGCAGCTCTTCCCCTTCCTCCTCTTCTTCCTCTTCTTCCTCCTCTTCCCTTTCTTCGGCAACGTCCGATGTCAGTAGCACGACGAAGGCGAAGAAAAGGGCGACTAAATACGCCAAGAAGGCGGCTGGGCAGCAGGAGAGGCGTAAGAGGCGAAGGCGGCTTAGCAGGGACTCTCGCAGGGCCAAGAAGCGACGCGACCTGCCAGGCGTGGTCCGCTGTGAATATACCGCAGTCATGAGTGGGCTTAGGGATAGCTGCCGCAGGAAGATTCGTAAGGGGGACTACGTAGATGTGTTAGTCTTAACCAAAGACGCTAAAAAAGATTTTAAGGCGGCAACTGCTAAGATGGGCATAGGGGCCGAGGCGTTCCGTACGTTTGATAACTGGCTAGCGGATTTTTGGGTTTTCGCGGCTTGTTACCTTGAGGACAGGCCAGAGGAACACATGAATGTCATTCGGTACCTGCATCTCGTGCATGATATGCAACGCACGTCGGCGGGTACCGAATGGCGGAGGTATGATGAAGATTTCCGGGAGAAGCAGGACGGGTTGTACGTTATGGACTTCAGGTTCAAGGACGTGGAGGTCTGGCTCAAGGTCACCAGGGCCTCGCAGCAGGCCAAGGAGCCCCGGAGCGCAGGGGCAGACGGACACCGCGCAGGGTCGTCCGCCCATGTGCCCGGCGCGGACGGCGGGTCGGCCAAGCCAGGTAGGTCGGCCGTCCGGGCAGGGAGGCAGACCGCAACGAAAGGACTATGTTTCGCGTTTAACAACGCGGCTTGTTCCTACGGCAAGCAGTGTCGATTCCGTCACGCTTGCCTCCATTGCGGGGGTTCCCACCCGGCCTCATCCTGCTTCAAGAGTAGTCGGCAGGGCCCCCGTGCTAAGCAATCTTACACAAGAGCGGCATCCGGCGGGAGCTCTCCACAGGGCGCCAACGCCAATTAGGTTAGATGCTATGGGTAGATGGTTGGATTGGTATCCGAATAGGGAGGATGCCATATTTTTATATTCAGGTTTTCGTTTTGGTTTCCGCTTGCCTGTTGCGAGCGATGTTACGGTTCGGGCACAGAGGAACCTCCAGTCTGCTCGGGCCTTGCCTTTAGTGCTGCGGGAAAAGGTCGATAAAGAGGTCAGGCTGGGCAGGATGGAGGGGCCGTTTGCAGCACCCCCAGTGGAGGACCTAGTCATCTCCCCGGTGGGGGTGGTCCCCAAGAAAACGCCCGGTTCTTTTCGACTGATTCAACATCTTTCCTACCCAGCGGGGGCGTCGGTCAACGACGCCATACCTCCGGCTCATTGCTCGGTAGTTTATCAGTCGTTTGACGAGGCGCTTGATCTGGTCCGCAGCTATGGCACTGGGGCCCTCATGGCAAAGATTGACGTGGAATCCGCTTTTAGGTTGCTGCCCCTCCATCCAGGCTCATTCCGCTTTATGGGTTTCCGGATTGGATCGGAATATTTCATTGACAAATGTTTGCCGATGGGATGTTCCGTTTCATGCTCGTATTTCGAACGTTTTAGCACCTTCCTGCATTGGTGCATGGAATCTTCGTCGGGTGGTCACGGGGTTGCCCACTACCTCGATGATTTCCTTTGTACGGGACCGGCGGATTCGCCGCGATGCGGCAACTTGCTTTTCAGTATACGAGCATTGTTTTGTCACTTCGGAGTGCCAGTGGCCGAGGACAAAACGGAGGGGCCGGTTTCTTGCCTGTCATTTCTGGGAATCGAGATCGACATGGTGGCGGGCGCGTGTCGCCTTCCTTTGGACAAAGTGGCTAAGCTTCGCGACGCCATTGGCCGTTTCATGGGTTCGCGCAAGGTTAAGCTGCGGCAGGCGCAATCCTTGCTGGGCATGTTTAACTTTGCATGTCGGGTCATCCCGATGGGCAGGGTTTTCTGCCGGAAGCTTGAAAGAGCGACTGCGGGGTGCGCCAGACCGCACCACTTTGTTCGCTTGTCCGGTGAGATAAAAAGGGATCTGGCCGTATGGGCCTCGTTCCTGGAGGATTTCAACGGTGTGTGCATATGGCAGGCCCCAACGGTCGACAGCGCTAGATTGCAGCTGTTTACCGACGCGGCGGGAGCCTCCGGTTTTGGTTGCTATCTAGAGGGATCTTGGTGCGCGGCATCATGGCCGGCGGACTGGCATCAAGCGGGTTTGACTAAGGACCTTCTGCTCCTGGAACTTTTCCCCATCATGGTTGCGCTGGAAATCTGGGGCGAGCGGCTAGCACATCGCAGCATCTTGTTCAGATGCGACAATCTGGGCGTGGTGCGCGCGATTAACAACCAGAGGGCAAAATCGCTGGTGGTGCTAAGGGTGCTAGGGCAGTTGCTGTTGACTTGCCTGCGCAAGAACGTGTGGTTTCGCGCGCAACACGTGCCAGGTCTGGAGAATGGGGTCGCTGACGCGCTTTCACGAGGGCAATGGGATAGGTTTTGCTTGTTGGCTCCCGAGGCCGACGAAAGGAGTTTTCATTGTCCCAGTTATGTCTGGCAGGTCATCGGGCCGGACTGGAAGGTCTAGCGCTGCGATCGGTCACGCCATCCACGCTTAAAGCTTACGACCAAGCCTGGAGCGAATGGGAAGAATTTGCTAGAGGACGGAAGCAACGAGGTAAGAGCGGGCATCGGATGATGCTTTCTTTTATTTGGCAGCTTTATGTGTCGGGCAGGTCTAGAGCGGTGGTTTCCCGGTACTTGGCTGGCATTGCGTTTTTCTGCAGAATTAAGGGCGTTCCCGATGTGACGAAAAGTGGGATTCTGCTTAGGGCAATGAAAGGATGGGCGCGCGTGGCGCCTACGCCGCCTGACAGAAGGCGGCCCATTGATGCGGCCTTGCTGCCGGGCATCATTGGGTCGGTCGGAGCCATCGCATCGTCTATGTTTGAATCGCTGCTTTTTAGATTGGCGTTCTCCATGGCTTACCACGGTGCCTTTAGGATATCGGAGTTGGTAGCGCCTTCTAAGCAAACGGATTTGCGCTTGCTAGTAGGGGACGTGGTGGTGAGTGGGAGGTCCTTGCTGTGCAGATTGCGACGCTCTAAGACGGACCAAGTGGGGAGAGGCCGATGGGTCACCTTGGTTTCGGCACTTGAGTAGAGCATATGCCCAGTGCGGTTGGCAGTGCAATATGAGGCAGTAAGGCCTGATTGTCGGGGGTCGTGGTTGCTGCACTATGACGGGCTGCCATTAACGAAGTTTCAATTTCGGTGGATGATGGGTCGCTATCTGACGAGCTTGGGCCTTTCCCCCTCCCACTTCGGTACACACTCCTTCCGCATAGGGGCTGCGACGGCGGCTGCGGCGGCGGGTCTTTCAGGGTCGCAAATCCAGGCGGTGGGACGATGGAAGTCGTCCTGTTATAAGCGATACATTCGCCCCGTCGCCTGAGATATTTTGCTCAGGCGTAGTTTGCCTTATAAAAATTAGAGTAAGATCATGTTTGCCTTGTGTTTATGCATATGTTATGTTTGCTGTACGTTGGTTTGTTTACCCGTGTGTGATCCTATTCAGGGATTAGCCACTTGCCGCTGCTGGCGTGAGCCGGCAGCGGGGGTCTGGAGTTATTTTGCGATTTTTGCCTGACTTGACGGACTGAATTCTAATCATTAATTCGGCTGATCTGTTCTAATCTAAGTCCCTCAGCAGGTTTTTATGCTTTCACCTCCAGCTGAGTTACTTCATGTTTTACCCCTTTTTATACCCCCCCCCCTGTTTAATTTTGTTTTGTTTCTTTTGCCTTTCCCTTCGTGTGTTAATGTTTTGCTTCAAATCAGCTAGAAGCTCGTGAGATCGGCTAGGCCGTGACTGCTGCGACATTTGGAAGCAATAAAAATTTTTCTTTTTGGCAGATCCTTCAGGTTAACGCAATTACAGGTTATGGCGTAGAATTCTAGTAACAAATTTTACCCCTTTTTCCTCCTCTTCAGGTTGTTTCGCTGATGGCTTGCCCGTTTGGGTGGTCGGCCACTCGTATGTCTTTTGGGCAGCAAGGTTTTAGGCCTCTGATAGGGCTCAGAGGTTTCCTGGAGGTCAGGGAATCAGATGGCTTGGTTGGCGAGGAATGATGTGGAAAGATCTGATGAGTAGACTAGTCAGTCAGGCCAGCAAGCATGGAGTTCCCAAGGTTCTGGTTGTCCACTTAGGTGGCAACGACCTAGGGAAGAGGACTTCCTTGGAGTTACGGTGGGCCATGATACAAGATCTGGCAAGGGTGGCCGCAGCATGGACCAATTGTGTATTGGTATTTTCCCTGATGGTGCCAAGGTTGAGTTGGCGAGGTGTGGAGGACGGACGCGTAATAGATGAGGCCAGGAAAAAGGTGAACGTGGCAGTGGCGAAGTGGGTCTTGGCCCACGGAGGTAAAGTGGTTCGCCACCCTAGGATTCGGTTCCGAGACACCTTTTTCGGCCTGATGGTGTACATCTATCCAATGAGGGGATGATGTTTTTCCTGAAGGATCTTTTCCTAGTGTTGCAGGAGTTAGGGTAGGTTATGGTGGCGGTGCGAGGACTCTGGGATGGAGTCCTTAGCTTTTGGCGGAAAAGAACGGCAGTTTGTTAGTTGTATGGTTTTTATAGGTAGTAAGTTTCAGGTTATATGGTTTAGGTGCACTCACCTCCATCGACTTAATGGCCGCTCGACCACCCATCCGGGAGGCAGCGGCAGGGCACCCAGGAGCGGTGGGAAGTCACTGTGGGGGTTGTGTTGACACCTATTACCGATTTTGATAGGGTGCTGGACGGTTCGGTCAGTTTACCATTTTAAGTTTACCAATAGTTTAATAGAGCCGTTCTTTTTTCTGCCACCATTATGCCGGCTGATTCGGCATCTTAACAAACTTTTTTCCAATTACAGGTTTTGCTATGGTCAGGGTCAAATAAATAGCTAGCAATTTTTCTGCCAAAATCAAGTCTCCGTGTCTTTATTTACTGGTATAAGAGGTAACTAAGGTTTACTTGAATAAAGGGGGTCCACCAAATATCACTAGGATGTTTATGACAACGTGAACATTAGTTTTTTATTTTTAATAAATATGCAAAAATCTCAAAAAATCTTTTTTCATTTTGTCATTATGGGGTATCGTGTGTAGAATTTGGAGGGAAAAAAAAGAATATATTCCATTTTGGAATAAGTCTGTAACATAACAACATGTAGAAAAAATGAAGCGCTGTGAATACTTTCTGGATGTACTGTACAAGGTGCGAGCATAGGGCGCATTTTATGGCACCATTATGAAATGATGGCAGTGAACAGGGTGTTTTGGGCATAAAAGCTACAGCCATTGCTCAGGGCAGTAGAGAGCCTGGCTAGACCCATGTACTTTTCAGGGTGTGTGGCCTAATCACAGGAGGTGTGGCCATGCACCCTTAGAAAAAAAATACAGAAAAAATTGTATATTAAGCGCCTCCATTGCCACACTGCAGCCCAGCACACAGCAACGTGTGCTAGGCTGAGGAGAAAAGCTGCTGCTGCCAAACAAGAGGGAAGGGTGTCCGGGGGCCCCCACTGGGCCCCTCCATCAGACCTGGGCAAGGTAATTAGTACCCTCTCCCCCATGGCACCACTGCCCTTGCTACTGTTGTAGCAGAGTAAGAATGAATACATAATCAGAATCACGCTGTTTAGCTTGAGTATGCAATGTTGGATTGAAATGCATAACTGGTGAAGTAAATAGGTATGTGACATCTATTAATAAGAATAGAGAGATGTTGTTACCTTGCATCAATCTTTTAGAAAAATAAATATTAATGATAAATGTGATCATTTAATCTTTAAAGTCCATTGAATATTTGGTTTATGTGTATAAATAAGTAGAGGCATGTTTCTGCTTTATCAAAGGAAATAAAGAGAATATAAAAAGTCTGGTAAACATTTCCTTGGTAGTACCTCTAGGCCAGGTTGGGCATAGAACAATCTGATTACTATACTTTAAAACAGTGGTTCTCAAACTCGGTCCTCAGGACACCACACAGTGCATGTTTTGCAGGTAACCCAGCAGGTGCACAGGTGTATTAATTAATCACTGACACATTTTAAATGGTCCACAGGCGGAGTTAATTATGTCACTTTGATTCTGTGAGGAGACCTGCAAAACATGCACCGTGTGGGGTCCTGAGGACTGAGTTTGAGAACCTGTGCTTTAAAAGATTACTAATGCACACTGTTACTTGGGTGCTCAATAAATGTTATAAAAAATATTTTTTGTGATATAATTTTGCCAAACAAAGCTTTGTTGCAATAACATGTTGCTTTAGTTATGTGTTCATATAGCATATACTTATCATTTGCCAGCAGATAGCCAGTGAACCTGTTTTGGTTGCTAGGTAACAAGCGCTTCAATGACTATAAGATTGCTAAGTCCTCCACAGCATGGTAATGAGTCCACTCCTCTTTAGGAGGTAAAGGCACGTTTTTCATCTGTGCAGACATCAAACAAAGCCCTTGTCAAGTTTATGTTGCTCTGCAGTGATGGAAAGCACATCAAAAAGGCAAACACTTGGGGTAAGCTAAACTGTGTAAGAGAATTGGCCACTGTGACATCGAAAATGATGTTGACTGAATATTGCTGTTACCTCACCAGTTTTGTTTATGGCAAGCTATAAAATAAATTCATTAATGGCATAGAACATTGTTCCAATTCCAAATATGCTATTATTTATTATTCATGAGAAACGTACAAGTATAATTCATAGGTACTAATACCCTTTTCACATCTCCAATGCCGGATCCCACGCGGGAACTGGAAATGGGTCCTTCCCGGGTGGGATCCGGCATTGGAGCTTCTCTGCTGGCTTCCCGACCCAGTAATATGCCAAGTCGGTTGCAATAGCGGCAGGGGTCGGAGCCGGCAGCGGGGGTGGGTGTGGATGCGGCGCTGGAAGATGAGCTCATTTCCGCGCCACCTCTCACTATGTAGTAAACGGGTCCAGGTCTCATCGACCCAGGAACCCGTTAACACTGCCACTGCCCCAGTATTCAGCCCAGGAAGAACCCTTCCTATTATCCGGGTTGAATTACTGGGTCAGGCGACCCAGGAATTCTCCAAGGCCGCTTTCACATCGCACACTGACCAGTGTCGACCCAGCAATATGCTGGGTCGATTCCGGGTTATTTTTGCGATGTGAAAGGGGTATTATTGAGACCAAATACCAAGCTTAAATCTAACAGAATGCACTTTCTGTTTGGGTGTGTTCCGCATCACTTGACTTTAGGGTAAAACGCAAGTGGCCCTGCAAATAGTGGTATAGCCAGAGGCGGATTTAGAAGTCTAGCCACCCCTAGGCACAACATTATTGGCCGCTCCCCTGCCACCCCAAAAAACTTTTATTAATTGTGTGTAGAGATGTGCGGCGGGCACTTTTCGTGTTGGATCTGGATCCTCGCTTGTGTTTTGGATCTGGATTGGTTTTGCCAAAACCACCCTTTTGGGTTTTGGTTTTAAATCTGGATGATTTTTGAAAGTAAACACAAGAACAGCTAAAATCACAGAATTTGGGGGTAATTTCCACTCATTTCCAGTCTATTCTGAACACCTTACGATATTGTTTTTAGGCCAAAAGGTTGCACCGAGGTAGCTGGATGACTAAGCTAAGCGACCCAAGTGGGCGGCACAAACACCTGGCCCATCTAGGAGTGGCACTGAAGTGGCAGACAGGATGGCACTTTTAAAAACTATGCCCCAAAGAGCACATAATGCAAAGAAATAAAAGAGGGGCACCGAGGTCGCTGGGTGAAAAATCTAAGCGACCGAAGTGGGCGTCAAAAACACATGGCCCATCTAGGAGTGGCACTGCAGTGAAAGACAGGATGGCTCTTTTAAAAACTAGGCCCCAAACAGCACATGATGCAAAGGAAAAAATAAGAGGTGCAAGATGGAATTGTCCTTGGTCCCTCCCACCCACCCTTACACGCTTATGTTGTATAAACAGGACATGCACACTTTAACAAACCAATCATTTTAGCGACAGGGTCTGCCACACGACTGTGGCTGAAATGATTGGTTTGTTTGGGCCCCACAAAAAAAGAAGCAATTAATCTCCCCACCAAAAAAGAAGCAATTCATCTCTCCTTGCACGAACTGCCTCTACAGAGGCAAGATGTTGCGCTCATCCTCTGATTCCTCACCCCTTTCAGCGTGTACATCCTCCTCACAGATTATTAATTAGTCCCCAGTGGAATCCACCATCACAGGTCCCTGTGTACTTTCTGGAGGCAATTACTGGTAAATGTCTTCCTGGAGGAATGTATAATTCATTTTGATGAACAGAATCTTCTCCACATTTTGTGAAAGTAACCTCCTACGCCGATCGCTGACAAGGTGACTAGCAGCACTAAACACTCTTTCAGAGGATTGGGGGGCAACTTAGGTAAAATAATTGCATCTTTTTTCCTTGCAGTATACATACGGACTGTCTGACATTCCTACTTGGATGCTGTCACCAATATAATCCTCCACCATTCTTTCAACGGTGACAGCATCATATGCAGTGACAGTAGACATGTCAGTAATCATTGGCAGGTCCTTCAGTCCGGACCAGATGTCAGCACTTGCTCCTGACTCCCTTGCATCACCGCCAGTGGGTGGGCTAGGAAATTTTATTGTTTTCCTTGCAGCCCCAGTTGCGGGAGAAAATGAAGGAGAAGCTGTTGATGGGCCACGTTCTGCTTGAGTTGACAATTGTCTCACCAACAGGTCTTTGAACCTCTGCAGACTTGTGTCTGCCGGAAAGAGAGATACAACATAGGCTTTAAACCTAGGATCGAGCACGGTGGCCAAAATGTAGTGCTCTGATTTCAACAGATTGTCCACCCTTGAATCCTGGAAAAGCGAATGTAGGGCTCCATCCACAAGTCCCACATACTTAGCAGAATTGCTCCATCTTTGCTCCTCCGTCAATTTCTCCAGCTGCTTCTACAAAAGCCTGATGAGGGGAATGACCTGACTCAAGCTGGCAGTGTCTGAATAGACTTCACATGTGGCAAGTTCGAAGGGTTGGAGAACCTTGCACAACACAGAAATCATTCTCCACTGCGCTTGAGTCAGGTGCATTCCCCCTCCTTTGCCTATATCGTAGGTGGATGTATAGGCTTGCATGGCCTTTTGCTGCTCCTCCGTCCTCTGAAGCATATAGAGTGTTGAATTCCAATTCGTTACCACCTCTTGCTTCAGATATGGCAGGGCAGGTTCAGGAGTGTTTGATGGTGCTCCAGTCTTCGGCATGCGGTGGCTGAATGCCGAAAGTGGCCTGCAATTTTTCAGGCTACCAACAGCATCTCCTGCATGCCCCTGTCATTTTTCAAAAAATTCTGCACCACTAAATTAATTTCATGTACAAAACATGGGACGTGCTGGAATTTTCCCAGATTTAATGCATGCACAATATTGGTGGCGTTGTCCGATATCACAAATCCCCAGGAGAGTCTAAGTAGGGTATGCCATTGTGCGACGATGTACCTCAGTTTCCGTAAGAGGTCAGTGGTGTGCCTCTTACAGAAACCGGTGATACACAGCGTAGCCTGCCTAGGAACGAGCTGGCATTTGTGAGATGCTGCTACTGGTGCCGCTGCTGTTGTTGCTGCGGGAGACAATACATCTACCCAGTGGGCTGTCACAGTCATGTAGTCCTTAGTTTGCTCTGCTCCACTTGTCCACATGTCCATGTTTAAGTGGACACTGGGTACAACCGCATTTTTCAGGACACTGAGGACACTTTTCTTAATGTCCCTGTCTTCCGACTTCCTCTCTGGGATGACGATCGACTCCGAGCAGCAACAATAGCAGCGGCAGCAGTAGGCGTACCACTCAAGGATCCTCCGGAGGAATCCCAGTTAGGAGAGGACATGGCCTGCAGGAATACTGACCTTCCTGACTGAGGAGGAAATTGACATTGAGGGAGTTGGTGGTGTGGCTTGCAGGAGCTTGGGTACAAGAGGTAGCAGTGATTTAGGTGTCAGTGGACTGCTTACACTCTTACCCAAAGTTTCTGAACTTGACAATGACTTCTGATGAATGCGCTGCAGGTGAAATATAAGGGAGGATGTTCCTAGGTGGTTAACGTCCATACCCCTACTTATTACGGATTGACAAAGGCAACACATGGCTTAACACCTGTTGTCCGGATTTGTGGAGAAATAATTCCACACACTGAAGAGGTGGCTTTTGTGGTATTTTGCCCAGGCATGACAATGGGCTTATTAATCCCATGGATAACAACTGTCTTCCCTTGTGCCAGATTTAAACAAACCACATCACCATCAGACTCCTCCTCGTCAACTTCCTCCTCAGCACCACCAACACCCATATCCTCATCCTGGTGTACTTCAACAGTGACATCTTCAATTTGAATATCAGAAACTGGACTGTGGGTGCTCCTTCCAGCACTTGCAGAGGGTGTGCAAATGGTGGAAGGAGCCACCTCTTCCCGTCCAGTGTTGGGAAGGTCAGGCATCGCAAGCATCGACACACTTGGACTCTCCTTGGGGATTTGCGATACAATCTTAGAACGCACAGTTCTTTGCGGTGCTCTTGCCAGCTTAACTCTTATTATTTTTCTAGCAGGAGGATGAGGGCTTCCATCGTCAGGTGATGCTGAACCACTAGTCATAAACAGGGCCTTATCCATTCCTTGCCTCTCTGTGTGTAAATGGCATATTGGCAAGTTTACGTTTGTCCTCAGACCATTTAAATTTTATTTTTTTGGGTCACTTTACTGAACTTTAGCTTTTTAGATTTTACATGCCCTCTACTATGACATTGGGGTTTGAACTTGGCAGATGATGTTAATGGCATTTCATTGTCTATGTCATGACTAGTGGCAGCAGCTTCAGCACTAGGAGGAAGTGGTTCTTGATCTTTCCTTATTTTATACTCCAAGTTTTTGTTCTCCATTATTTTTCTGGAGTTATTTAACAATATGTGGCATAGGAGAGTGTACCTCTACACCACACAGGGCAAATCCTGAACACATTTTTTGGATTAAATATTAATAACCACTTTATTTGGAGTAAATAATATGCAGCACAGGACAGTACCACTGAACTTATATGGCAGTACCACTGGACTGGATTTTATGGCAGAACCACTGGATTTATACGGCATTACCACTGGACATATACAGCAGTATCACTGGAATTATATGGCAGTACCTCTGGATTTATGCGGCAGTACCACTGGACATATACGGCAGTATCACTGGATTTATACAGCAGTACCACTGGACATATATACAGCAATATCACTGGATTTATACAGCAGTACCACTGGACATATACGGCAGTATCACTGGACTTATACGCAGTACCACTGGACATATACTGCAGTATCACTGGACTTATACGGCAGTATCACTGGACTGGATTTATACAGCAGTATCACTGGACTGGATTTATATGGCAGTACCACTTGATTTATTCAGCAGTACCACTAGACATATACAGCAGTATCACTGGAATTATATGGCAGTACCACTGAACATATACGGCAGTATCACTGGATTTAAACGGCAGTACCACTGGACATATATGGCAGTATCACTGGACTTATATGGCAGTATCACTTGACTTATATGGCAGTATCACTGGACTGGTTTTATACAGCAGTACCACTGGATTTATATGGCAGTACCACTGGACATATATGGAAGTATCACTGGATTTATACAGCAGTACCACTGGACATATACTGCAGTATCACTGCATTTATACGCAGTACCACTGGACATATACTGCAGTATCACTGGACTTATACGGCAGTATCACTGGACTGGATTTATACAGCAGTACCACTGGATTTATACGGCAGTACCACTGGACATATATGGCAGTGTCACTGGAATTATATGGCAGTACCACTGGACATATACGCAGTATCACTGGATTTATACGGCAGTACCACTAGACATATACGTCAGTATCACTGGACTTTTACGCGTTATCACTGGACATATACGGCAGTATCACTGGATTTATACAGCAGTACCACTGGACATATACGGCAGCATCACTGGACTTATATAGCAGTATCACTGGACTGGATTTATACAGCAGTACCACTGGATTTATACGGCAGTACCACTGGACATATACGGAAGTATCACTGGATTTATACGGCAGTACCACTGGATATATACAGCAGTATCACTGGATTTATACGTCAGAATCACTGGACATATACGGCAGTATCACTGGACTTATACGGCAGTATCACTGGACTGGATTTATATGGCAGCACCACAGGATTTATACTGCAGTACCGCTGGACATATACGGCAGTATCACAGAATTATATGGCAGTACCACTGGATATGTACGGCAGTATCACTGGATTTATACGGCAGTACCACTGGACATATACGGCAGTATCACTGGACAAGTACAGCAGTACCACTGGACTGGATTTATACGGCAGTATCACTGGACATATACATCAGTACCTCTGGACTTATACAGCAGCACAGGGACACCACCACTGGACTGATGCAGGACAACACAGCACCACTGCAATGGACTGGACTTATACAGCAGCACTGGATATATGGCTGCAGAGGACACCACCACTGTGACTGGACTGATGCAGCACAAGACACCACCACTGGACTGATGCAGCACAACACAGCACCACTGAACTGGACTTATACAGCTACACTGGACATATGGCAGCAGAAGTCACCACCACTGTGACTGGACTGTTGCAGCAAAAGGTACTACCACTGTGCTGATGCAGGACAACACAGCATCACTGCAATGGACTTATACAGCTACACTGGACATATTGCAGCAGAGGACACCACCACTGTGACTGGACTGATGCAGCACAAGACACTACACTGGACTGAGCAGCACAAGACAGCACTGGAATCGTCACCCTACTCTCCTTCCTGCACAGACACTGAGGAAGGAGACGCGTCCTCTCACTACACTCTCCAAATCCGGCGACGCGTGGCTCCTTATGTGAAATCCAATACCCGCGAGAATCCAACAGCGGGATGATGACATTTTGCTTTGTTCTGGTTTCCGAGTCTGGTGGGAAGCCCCGAGCCGGGCTCGGATCCGGGCTCGGGTCGTGAAGTTTGGTATGGTTCGGTTCTCTGAGAACCGAACCCACTCATCTCTATTTGTGTGCCTTTTCACGTATAGAATATACTGTAATGTGCCTCCTTATGGTATAGAATATGTGCCTCACCTTCCCTATAGTATAAAGTATAATGTGCCTCACCCTCCACGTAGTTAAGAATATAATGAGCTTCCGTTTTACTTGAGAATGTGAGTGAAAATAGCCTGGTATATGTAAAATAAATACACTGCAGCTAGAACTGCCACATAAGGACTTTGGATAGTGATAGTGACATGAAAGCCTCCAGCAGCAGTTGCCACAGTCTATGGCCGTATTTCGTTCGGCAGCTCTGGGTTCCCCACCCCCGCTCTGTACCCATGATCAGAGCACTGCTTGCTTTAGGCCCTGCTGTGTGTCCCACTCCTGTCGCTTCATATCCGCGGTCTCCCTACAGCTCTCTCCATACCGCTGCCTCTTTGATGCCTCCTTGAAGCTCAGGGCATTTGGTCTGACCCCCAAACAGGACGTCACCCTCTAACCAATGACAGAGGGGAGATCTTCTCTTCAATCGCTGGGAGCAGTAGGTAGTTGGACGTTATCCCCAATCCGATTTTTCAGAGCGGGAGCTTCACCGGCATAGAGCCTGAGGGTGTCCTGTGGGCACTGAAACCCTGAACTGCATTTAGATCCCATAGACCTGTTCCATCTGCACTCCTCTCTGCATTAAGCAGTGGGGAACCTGCTGTGCTGCCCCCATCAAGTGCCGCCCATAAGCACGTGCTAATAATAATAATAATAATAACGATGATTATTATTATTTATTTTTATTTTTTTCCCTTTATTTATAAAGTACCAACATAATACATAGTGCTGTACAACAAAGGGATCATAATACAGATAAATCACATACAATGACATGAAACAAACAAACAGTGCCCTGTCTATGTAAGCTCACAATCTAAGAGGAACAGTATGAGGAACAATTCATACATAAGGTATTAGAATAACAATTGTAACTGGTAGTGAGGAAAGTGAGTGTTGATATTGTAATGCACTATAATCCTTCCCATTTGCCAACTAAATAATTGTGCTGTCTATGTTTATGAACAATAGCACACTGTTAGCCAGAACCTGATTAAAAAAAAAAAAAACAGCGAAAAGTGGTCATTCCAACTTTAACCTATCCAACCAATTATTGTTTCAGTGTGGGCAGATGTAAAACATAAAATTATATTGACAAAACTAAAAGGTAATTTAAAATCAGAATACTAGAACATATATGATGGAAAGGATACAATGACAAACCACTCTGTACCTATACAGAGGCAAATCCAAATCCTCTGATCTGCAAGGAGACTAAGCATGTCAAAACTGGGGAAAGAGGTGAAGATTTGGACAAGCCCCTACTGTATCACAATGTGAGATGTTCTGAATGTTCTCAATCTTTCAGCTAAATACTTTGAATCACTCTGGACAGAATAACACCCATTGGATTATTCTAGAGATGTGCAGCGGGCATTTTTCGTGTTTTATGTTTTGGCTTTGGATTAGGGTCCGCGGTCGTGTTTTGGATTCGGACGCGTTTTGGCAAAACCACCCTTTCGGGTTTTGGATTCGGATGTGTTTTGGATTCGGGATTTTAAAAAAAAAAACCTTAAAAACAGCTAAAATCATAGAATTTGGGGGTAATTTTGATCCTATAGTATTATTAAGCTCAATAACCATAATTTCCACTCATTTCCAGTCTATTCTGAACCCCTCACACCGCACAATATTATTTTTAGTCCTAAAATTTGCACCGAGGTCGTTGGATGACTAAGCTAAGCGACCCAAGTGGGCGGCACAAACACCTGGCCCATCTAGGAGTGGCACTGCAGTGTCAGACAGGAGGGCAGATATTAAAAAAAGGGCCCAAACAGCACATCATGCAAAGATGAAAAAGAGGTGCAATGAGGTAGCTGTATGACTAAGCTAAGCGACACAAGAGTGCGGCACAAACAATATGGGTCATGCTGGAATTTGCCCAGATGTAATACACACACAATATTGGTGGCACAGGATAGCGTACCCCTAAACCAAACACACACACGGCAAAGCTTGTAAAATTTATTTGGATAATAATAACAACCCTGTTATTTGAAGCTATTATAATAATATGCTGCACAGGCGAGCGTACCCCTACACCACACAGGACAAACCCTGTAAAAATTATTTGGATAATAATATAAGTAATGTATATAACCCTTTTATTTGGAGTAAATAATATACAGCACAGGACACCACCACTGGACTTATGGCAGCACAAGACACCACCACTGGACTGATGCAGCACAAGACAGCACCACTGGACTGGACTTATACGGCAGTACTCCTGGACTTATACGGCAGTACACCTGGACTTGTACGGCAGTGTCAGACAGGATGGCACTTTAAAAAAATAGTCCCCAAACAGTGCATGACGCAAAGAAGAAAAAGAGGTGCAAGATGGAATTGTCCTTGGGCCCTCCCACCCACCCTTATGTTGTATAAACAGGACATGCACACTTTAACAAACCAATCATTTCAGCGACAGGGTCTGCCACAGAAATGACTGGTTGGTTTGGGCCCCCACCAAAAAAGAAGCAATCAATCTCTCCTTGCACAAACTGGCTATACAGAGGCAAGATGTCCACCTCATCCTCATCCTCCGATTCCTCACCCCTTTCATTGTGTACATCCTCCTCCTCACAGAGTATTAATTCGTCCCCACAGGAATCCACCATTACAGGTCCCTGTGTACTATCTGGAGGCAATTGCTGGTAAATGTCTCCACAGAGGAATTAATAATTCATTTTGATGAACATCATCTTCTCCACATTTTCTGGAAGTAACCTCCTACGCCGATCGCTGACAAGGTGACCGGCTGAACTAAACACTCTTTCGGAGTACACACTGGAGGGGGGGCAACTGAGGTAAAATAAAGCCAATTTGTGCAAGGGCCTCCAAATTGCCTCTTTTTCCTGCCAGTATACGTACGGACTGTCTGACATGCCTACTTGGATGCTGTCACTCATATAATCCTCCACCATTCTTTCAATGGTGACAGAATCATATTCAGTGACAGTAGATATGTCAGTATATCGTTGGCAGGTCCTTCAGTACGGACCAGATGTCAGCACTTGCTCCTGACTGCCCTGATTTTTCGGTAATTTTACTGATCTTTGCTTTTTGGATTTTACATGCTCTCTGCTATGACATTGCGCATCGGCCTTGGCAGACGACGTTGATGGCATTTCATCATCTCTGCCATGACTAGTGGCAGCAGCTTCAGCACTAGGTGGAAATGGATCTTGATCTTTCCCTATTTTACCCTCCAAATTTTTGTTCTCCATTTTTTGATGTGTGGAATTATATGCCAGTAATATATCTGGAATTAGACGGCAGTAATGTCTGGAATTAGATACCACTAGATAGATACCAGATACCACGTGACTGGAATGATGATGACCTATGCACAGTGACAGGACACTACCATAGCACCCTACAGCAGCAAAATGCAGCACAAGACACTGACCAGTGATACTGAGCACTGATGATACTACTGAGAACTGACACTGAGCAGCACGATGCAGCGCAAGACACTGTACTAGTATTACTAATGTAGTATTATTGAGCACCAGGATGCAGCACAAGACAATGAGCAGTGATACTGAGCATTGATGATACTAACGAGAACTGACACTGAGCAGCACGATTCAGCACGATGCAGCACAAGACACTGTACTAGTATTAGTAATGTAGTATTACTGAGCACCACGATGCAGCAC
Source organism: Pseudophryne corroboree (assembly GCF_028390025.1). Classification (NCBI taxonomy): domain Eukaryota; kingdom Metazoa; phylum Chordata; class Amphibia; order Anura; family Myobatrachidae; genus Pseudophryne; species Pseudophryne corroboree. Next base: position 759,373,100 of record NC_086445.1, read on the forward strand.
AAGACAATGTGCGGTGACTCTGAGCACTGATGATACTACTGAGAACTGACACTGAGCAGCACAAGACACTGTACTAGTATTAGTAATGTAGTATTACTGAGCTGCACAAGACAATGAGCAGTGATACTGAGCACTGATGATACTACTGAGAACTGACACTGAGCAGCACAATGCAGCACAAGACACTTTACTAGTATTAGTAATGTAGTATTACTGAGCAGCACCAGACAATGAGCAGTGATACTGAGCACAGATGATACTACTGAAAACTGACACTGAGCAGCACGATGCAGCACAAGACACTGTACTAGTATTAGTAATGTAGTATTACTGAGCACCACGATGCAGCACAAGACAATGTGCGGTGACTCTGAGCACTGATGATACTACTGAGAACTGACACTGAGCAGCACAAGACACTGTACTAGTATTAGTAATGTAGTAAAACTGAGCACCACGATGTAGTACAAGACAATGAGCAGTGATACTGAGCACTGATGATACTACTGAGAACTGACACTGAGCAGCACGATGCAGCACAAGACACTGTACTAGTATTAGTAATGTAGTAAAACTGAGCACCACAATGCAGCACAAGACAATGAGCAGTGATACTGAGCACTGATGATACTACTGAGAACTGACACTGAGCAGCACAAGACACTGTACTAGTGTTAGTGTGCAGCACAAAAGCACTCTGGAATTGTCACCGCCCCAGATACCACTGTGACTGGAATGATGATGACCGATGCAGTCACAGGACACTACTACCACAGCACCCTACAGCAGCAAGATGTAGCACAAGAGAGACACTGTACTAGTATCACTGAGCAGCAATAAGCACTGATACTGAGCACTGATACTGAGAACTGACACTGAGAGAACGTAGCCACGTCCTCTCTGTACCCTCTACAATGCCCGAGTGAAAATGGCGGTAACGCGCGGCTCTTTATATGGAATCCGAATCTCACGAGAATCCGACAGCGGGATGATGACATTTTGCCTTGTTCGGGTTTTCCGAGTCAGGCGGGAACAACCGAGCCGGGCTCGGACCTTGTTTGACACGTGGAGTTTATACTGTACCATCTGCAAGGATATGTTATCACTCCTATCTTCTAGTATTTCCTGCAACTCACCATCTCTTTCCTGTCAGTATACGGTCTCCCAGCCCTTGACCCCTTTTCGCGTTTTACCTTTTGCCAGCTACTTGCTTTGTGTTGCTCCAACGAGTTGGGTACAAAATCCTGGCAGTTGGGATCCCGACAGTCAGAAGATACACAGTGGAATCCTGATGCATTCCGGTAAGTATTTTAACCCTACCCCTATCCATATCCCTAACCCACCCTCCTGCAGCCTAACCCTAACCTTCTCCTCCTGCAGCCTAACCCTAACTGTCCTCTTCCACAGCCTAATTCTGTCTACCCCTGCAGCCTAACCCTAACCTCCAACATAATCTTAGATGTGTAGCGTAAGGGTTACATTTACTACACTGCCGGTTTTCAGAAGTGATTCTGCCCATAGCAACTGATGAGATTCTAGCTATTATCTTCTAGAAGGTGCTTGATGAATGCTATGGGCAATGCTATGGGCAACATCTCCACTTCTGAAAACCCGCACTTTAGTAAATATACCCCTACATGTTTTAATAATTAATAGAATGAGAATAAGTTGCAGTAGGATGGAAGTAATGAGTGAGTGAATACAATGACAGAAGACATTAATAGGTCTATTTATTAAACCTTGAATGGAAATAAAGTAATTGGAGATAAAGTACCAGCCAATCGGCTCCTGACATGTCACAGGCTGGGTTTGAAAAATGACAGTTAGGAGCTGGTTGGCTGGTACTTTATCTTCAGCGACTTTATCTCCATCTAAGGCTTAGTAAATAGACCCCTAAATGAAAGTAAAATACTCTGCAGGAGCATAGGAAATCAATGTTAATAACAGACAAAATACATTAATAGCAACTGGTAATATGAGACTGTGACAAGGCAGCATAGTAAAATAGAAATAAAACTGGTAAAAGCCTTTACTTTTAAGGCAGTAAATGTTTGTAGAGCATGTTTTTCAATGATTCAAGCAGTATGGTTGATGCTGGGCCAACGGTAGGGATTGTAATTCATAGGATGTATCAGGGACAAGGGGAGTCAAGAGCTCCATGGGGCTCTGATACTGGGGGAAAGCTGGCATGTGACCAAATCTGGGAGGCATAAACATTTGCTTCCCAAAAAATGTTAACATACAGTACGTTTAGGCAATCATTCATTTCTTATTGCTGCAAATAGCGGGGATAAGAAACTATAATTATTGGGTCTGTGACCCTATAATTAATAAATATACCCCCAAATACTGGTGACTGCAATAAAAAATAAAGTGTGAAGTCTAGGATCAAGGCATCTTTTTACCTTGTGGAAGAGGTTGTGTTGGAGAGTAAGTGTAATTTGTGGATACTATGCATAGTTTACCTTAATGTTAGGAAACTCTAGTGCTATTTGTGTGACACCCCTAGAGCCAGTGAGAGGGTCTTCCACCAATAACAGCCACCCCATTGTTCCCTTAGTACAAGACACGTATACCAGTACTTAGGTTGCCGTCTGGACTTAAACCTCTAGCAATAGGGGCTCACACAATAGACTAGAGACCACAAGAAATGGACTGGGATACACTCACAGGAGCATGGATGGTAAGGTCAGATCTTGGTCAGCATCTCAGCCAGGGTAGGTGAGGCACTGTGGGATGGAATATGGTACTGAGTAGATGACTTGCAGGCAAGTACTGATGGTATGCGGACACAGTGCAAGTCGGTACTTCTTCGCAGGCTGAGAGCAGATACACTGGCACCATAGACAAGGGGTTAACACACTTAGGACTAGAGGTGAACACAGGCAGGGCAAGTACTTGGACATGAATAGGTAATTAATCCAGCAGAGTGTCCACAGGACAGGCAAAGTCTGCAGATGGGGACCAGCAGCTTATACAGGCAAGCACAAGCTATAACCAGCACAGATAGCTGGGCTGGCTGACTTTTAACAGTAGCACTGACCAATGGGAAAGCCAGCCTGGGAGTGCCTAGTTAATTACAACTCAATGCAGCTACAGTGCTGCACATACAAAGCTCACTAACAGCGAGCAGCTGCATTGTTAGGCAACCAGGGACACAGTTTCAGAGCAGCACCCTGGTTGCCTAGAGACAGGCAGGAACTTGTGGTCGGAAGACACGACATCCCGGTTGCCAGGCAACAACCGGGACTCGTGAGGGGAACAAGCCACTCAGCGGCTTGAGAAACTTATATGGAATGCAATAAAGCATTTTTACCTGCGCCTTAGTGGTTAAAGGCACTAAGGAAGGGGGGAGACAGTGGACCAATAGTGCCATAGCGCTATTTCAAAAGACAAAACAAAAGGAGGAATGATTTAAGAGATCAACAGACTTTATTTCAACTGGGTATTGCTGTCCATGTGAATACTGAAAGAGTAAATAATGGCATATGCTCTGCTTCCCAAACGTTAGCTGAAGTGGGGTGAAATATTGAAGTGCCAGTGGGGGCCTTAAATACCTGAAAATCTAGGGGCCCGGCCATGGGTTAATTTGGCCCTGTCTGCAGATGATCTATTGCTTGAGGGCCAAGAAAGCCAGTTACAGTAGCTGAAGTTAAATTGGTGCTGAGTGACAGGTTCAGACTCAAAGACCTTGGGCCTGCACACTGACGGCTGGGTCTGAGAACATACAAAGTGTGAATGCTGGGACTATTACTATAGAAGAGTAAGGGTATATGATTGCTGGTAAGGGCACTGCACCATGGGTGACAGCACTGCCGCACTGCTCTTGCTACAGCCCTAAAGGGGACAGATGGCATAAACAGTAGCAGTGATCTGATAACAACTGCTGCTTGTCCTCCTCATAATAACAGTGGGATCAGTACTAAATGCCGCCGGCCGGAATCCCGGTGGTCGAAATACCGATTCTGGCGTCGGTATTTCGACCGCCGGGATTCCGGCCGGCGGCATCTTGACCGCATCCCATAACAGTCACTGCTGTGTCTAATTGGGTAAGCCCCAGGGGCATACAGTAAATACAGGAGACAATGGAAGGCAGTCACCTCCGGGCACAAGCCCTGAAGAGGTTACACTGACCTCCTCCACTGCTCCAAGTTCTGCTTTATGTGCCCCAGAGCAGGACTAAGCAGGGAGCCCAGGGAGCATGTGCAGCAGTCCTCCCTCTACCAGTTTGGGTGCTGCAGGAGTGGTGGAAGTGAATGTGGAGGAGGGAGGCTGAATATAATCTATAGGAAGCAGGACACTCCCACAACAGCCAGCACCTATGGGAGACACCCCACCCCCCTTTCCTAATTTCCCCTCCTCATCACAGCTGTACAGGAGGGCACAGGCAGCCACACAGGGGAACATGTCCCCCAAGCCCAGTCCCAGGTAATTAGTACCAACCCACCTCCATCTCAGTGCCCTTGGGACTAGGGTGTTGGTAGTGAATGCGAACGGAGCGGGTGGCACCAACAACTATCTCGCCTTCCTGACTCCTAGTAAGAACTTACACACCTAGTAAGCCCTAACACTGCATGGCTACCAGAGATATCACATGTACGCTACATTATGGATTATGGGGGAGATGTACAGAAATGTTCTCATATATCTTTGCTGCAATTATTCCAAACAGCCCCTCTTGGCATGCCAGGTTGCGTGAGAATCTTCTAGCGCCGGGCATCTGTTTTGCTTCATTTTTGCTAAAAACGCAATGTAATTAGGAAGCACAAGGTGGCTGTGCTGATTAATTTGATATATGACACTTGTATATTGTGTGCGACTGAGTCACTGAATCTGTACACAAAGTGCTACAATGTGGCAGCCTCAGCTTGTTTCCAATACAAGTTCTGTTCTGCGCCGTATAAAGACTAAGGGCCTAATTCAGTCCTGGTCAGTGTTGTGCGAATTCGCAAGGCGGGCAATTATTGAATGACTGTGCATGCGTACGGATCGTAATGTGCACGCACGATGCCAAACTGCGAAAGAAATCAGCATCTTTTTTGATTGGTAGGCGAACGCAGGTTGATTGACAGTAAGTGGACGTTTGGGGGTGGTAACTGCCCGTTTTCTGGGAGTGTCAGGAAAAACGCAGGTGTTCCCATGCTTTTTTTAGGGAGGGTGTGTGCCTTCAGCTTCGGCACGATCAGCCTGATTCTATCCAGTGGTGCAAATAGAAAAAATGTCTTATAGGTACTGTGTACGCGCGCCGAAGGCACGCGTGCCAGAAAATGGGTGTAGCCAAATGCCACATGGGGCGTGGCTAATGAAAATGGGGGCGTGATTCACATATGGGGGGCCAGATACACATATGAACCCAATAGTGCCAGAAACACATATGCTCCCACAGTGCCAGATATGCCCCCACCATGCCAGATATGCTCCTACAGTGCCAGATACACAAATGCCCCATGGTGCCAGATGCACAAATGCCCCATGGTGCCAGTTACACCAATGCCCCCAGTAGTGCCATATATGCCCCCACAGTGCCAAATGCACATTGCCCCAGAGTGTCAGATACACATTGCCCCAGAATGTCAGATACACATTGCCCCAGAGTGCCAGATACACATACAGTCTGCCAGGTATGTCCCTACAGTGCCAGATGTGTCCCCACAGTGCCAGATACACATATGCCCCCACAGTGCCAGATATGCCCAAACAGTCCAGATATGCCCCCACTTTGCCAGATACACATGCCCCAACAGTGCTAGATATGCCCCACAGTGCCAGATACACATATGCCCCCACAGTGCCAGATATGCCCCAACTTTGCCAGATATGTCCCCACTTTGCAGGATACACATCGCCCCAGAGTGCCAGATATGCCCCCAGAGTGCCAGATACAGTATGCCCCAGCAATGCAACTCACCGTTGTTGCTGCTGCCTGGGGCTGGCACTGTTTTCTGCTGCTGGCCTGCTGCTGGGGAGAGGAGAGCACAACACGTGCTCCTCCTGCCCTCAGTCCGGTCTCCGCGTCCTCCTGTGGCGGCGGCAACATCCTGTATATTAGATAGATCTGGCGCCGGTCCGTGAGCCAATCAGGATCCTGATTGGCTGCCAGTCTGCGAGCTCTGATTGGCTCACGAACCGGTGTTTCAGTGCACGCCACCGCACCAGGCTCAGGGAACTCGGGCAGGCAGGAGAGGGGCAGGAGAGGAGATGCACATTCTGTGCTCTCCTCTCTCCACACCCGGTGTCTGCAAGGTGGCGGCCCGGCAGTATGGCATACCGCTGGGAATTTCATACTGGTACGTCGTACCACCCTGTCCCGCCATACTTGCAGCGCTGATTCTATCGCACTGTAGGAGTAAGTCCTGGGCTACGCACAGACTGCACAGACTGGAAAAAAACTTTAGATGGTGAGTGAGTTGCGAACGGATTTGCAGCTGACCGGTGGTTGCAAAGATTTCGCATGGCGTACGCAGACTTGCACAGGGTGGATTTTCACTCTGTCTGGGCAGCGACTATCCGATTGCAAACCTCTGCAAATTCACAGAGGTGCGATCAGGTCTGAATTAGGTCACACACAATATACAAGTGTCATGTATCAAAATAATCAGCACAGTCTCCTAGTGTGTCCAAGACACATTGCATTGTGATTAAGATAAGTTTTCGGCAAAAAAGACACTTGGACCAGTATTTACTAAAAAATCGAGTTTGTCCGATTTGTGTTTTTTTTTCTAAGTCCCAATCCGGGAATTCACTAAGCACCAATCTCGGCAGTGTTTGGACTATTCGTAATAGTTTGAATGACAACGTTCAGAAATACGAATGAATAGACCATCGGTCAAACGCGGCTGTTATTACATAGAATACGGGAATTTACTATTCATTCGTATTTTGGGTGTTAGTCTCTGAGTGCTCAAATGCGGTCGTATTTTTTTGCGATTCGTTAAAAAAAGCGGCAAAAAATAGACCTGCTTTTTTCAGTCGTGTTTACATGTGTTGCAAATAAAAAAATCACTCACACCTGAATTAGGATGCCTATAAAAGGATGTTAGGCCCATTTCAATACACCTACACTCAGAAATGGCAGCAGGACTGTGGGCCAGTGATCTTTTGTGTGCTGTGGGATTCCTCAGACTCAGACATCAGCCTGTAAGTAACCAGGGCCAAGAAACTGAACATGGTCAGCAGGTTGTACAGGTTCCGCGGAGGCTGCGCAGGCCTCGTTTTTTAGGGGGCGTTTAAACTTGAACGCATTGTCCGAAGATAAGGTCATACAGATGTTCCGTCTAAATCGTAACAACATTTTCCGTCTGTATGACCTTGTCAAACTGGGCCTAGAGCCTGAGACAGCACGCTCTTGCTCTGTCTCAGGCCTGCACAAACTCCTGGCTGTGTTGCACTTTCTGGCTACTGGCAGCTTTCAGGCTGTGTCTGGGGATGTCATAGGAATCTCACAGCCCTCATTTTCCACAATCTTAACCCAGGTGATGTATACCTAACTACCTCTTCTGTTTTGTGTTTGTTTTAATTTCTTGGTGGCCAGTTCTGTCCTAAAATCTCATGTTTATTGTTCTTTAAAATATACACACAGGTGTTGGCTGTTGTGCAGCCCCACATCGAGGCCTCAATCTGCTTCCCTACCCAGGAGTCTCAGTGGCATGCCGTCAGGGTAGATTTCTATGAGCTGGCTGGCATGCCCAATGTGCTTGGAGCCATAGATTGCACACACATTCAGCTGAGACCACCTAGGGGCAGGCAGCGCATATATACAAACCACCATTTCGAACACTCCACAAATGTGCAGGTGGTTTGTGATGCAAATCTCAAAATAATGAGTGTTGTTGCTGGTTACCCTGGGGGCTGCCATGACTCCATCATCCTCAGTCAGTCATCCCTCTTTGATAAGTTTGAGGACGGACAAATGCCAGATGGATGGCTGCTGGGTATGTAATTTGATATGTGCAGGCCTGCGTATACTTTGTCCAAAGACAGGTGCAGATGTATTAACCTGTAGAAGGCATAAGGAAGTGAGAAACCAGTGATATGTACAAAGTGATAAAGGCACCAGCTCCAATATGTAAATGAACATTTAGGAACAGATTGTCTGCTGCCTTTATTACCTTGCACATATCACTGGTTTTTCACTTCCTTATGCCTTCTACAGGTTAATACATCTGCTCCACAGTGTGTTACTTATGTGTTGCTGTATCTTAACATGAATCACCTTACTATATCTGTCTTTTAGGTGATGGAGGATATGGCTGTTTCTCTTGGCTTCTAACTCCATTGTCCCGACCTGATACCCCTGCTGAACACAATTACAATCATGCACATAAGTCCACGCGGAATGTGATAGAAAGATGTTTTGGTGTGCTGAAATCTAGGTTTCGGTGTCTGGATAAGTCTGGTGGCCTTTTGTTGTATAGTCCCTCCAAGGTGACTCAAATTGTGTTCTGCTGCTGCTTTCTTCATAACATGTGTTTGCAACAACATCTGCCACATGTTGAGGAGGAGGAGGAGGAGGAGGAGGAGGAAGAAAGCAGACAGCAAGCAGAGGAATTAGAGACATCTGGTGATACTTGGAGTACAGATGTAGGGAGGCAGGTTAGGCAAGAGATCATCAATCGCTATTTCTAAGGTAAGTTTGGTTTGCTTATTTCATTTGTTGTGTAATCATAAATAGATGTTTTGTTTTTTTCACCAAAACCATTACTCAGAATGTGTCTGTCTCCTTGACACATACAAACATACCCTCGCTTTATGACAAATTTAAAACAAATGTTGCATGTGTGTTGTGTGTATTTTTAAACTCAAAACAACAGATTATGAGTGGCATGCATTAAGTCTGGAGAAGTGATCGTAAACTTGCAGTGCTAATTTCTTACAAGCCCACATAATCCATTTAGTATTTAACTTTATCATTGTGTGTAACGTCCTAATGCACAGGTTCACAAATTCGGCCCGCAGGACCACACACAGTGCATGTTTTTCACGTAAACCAGTAGAAGCACAGGTGTATGAATTTCTCACACACATATGTTAAAAGGTTCACAGGTGGAGCTAATTATGTCACTTGTGATTCTGTGAGGAGACCTGCAAAACATGCACTGTGTGTGTTTCTGAGGGCCGAGTTTGAGAACCTGTGTTCCCAAAAAACACTCCTCAACATATAATATGTGAGCCTTGAGGAATACATGTGTCCCTATGTGTGATGCACCATCATATTTAAGACACACAAACTTACTGTAATCAGGAATAATTTATTTCCTAATGTTTGATGCTGTAAACTTGATGATGTGTAAGTAAATACACAGTTTGCCACACATATACATTATTAAACACATTCTTTGATTTTTTGTAGTAAAAGTACATATTTGTTTGTTTCAGCATCATGTGTAAAAACATTCTTACTAATTTTTAACACACACAAACATGTCCCAATAATACTGACATTCATTTTGTCAATGTTTTTACAACAAAACAAAGCCAACATATTACAAGCTTTTTTCGCAACTCAATTGTGTTATTCTTGTAATGTTGTATAGAGAAGAAAGCGAAAATATATATCAATAACATTGTAATTTAGATTGTCTGCAGGAAAAGAGAATGATTGGAATCTAGAAAGAGTAATGATTAGAAAAAAAATCAAGTGGTCAGTTTACTTCCTGCTAAAGACATACTGCCTGGCTGGCAATTATTGTGTCTGTAGGAAAAGAGAATGATTGGAATCTAGAAAGAGTAATGATTAGAAAAAAATCAAGTGGTCAGTTTACTTTCTGCTAACATGTATGTGTGGCTCCATCAACATTTCCCTCCTCCAATACCTAAAAAAAATGGTAAAGACTAAATGTGCGTACATTTTTTTTTGTTTGTACCACTTATAATTAATGATGTTGTAAAAAGTGTCAAGGAGCTAAGTGTTCTATATTTTTGCCAAAAAATACACTTACTAACTATTTAGAGTTACTTATCACAAATGTCTAACTTGTTATTTTTTCACGGTTTTTTTGGGTGGCTGCTTGTCCTGCCCTTTGCCTTTAGCACTGTCATGTTGTCGTGCTCTGGTGGAGCGTCTTGGTGGTGATGAGCCTGGCGTGATATTTGGAGTAGTCGTACCAGAACTGCTGCTTGTTTGCTGTTGGTGCATGCATCTGAGTGTTTCATTCAGGTTAGTGAGGGTGGCATTGAGTTCACGTGTAGCAGCATTTTGATTGTCTACTATTCGGAATAAACTTTCATTAATCTTTTGATTGTTTTGAAAAATGCTCATATAACTTTGCTGTTGTCTGTGCTGTTCTTCCATTATGCGCTGTAAGTTGCCCATGACCTGTGTAATGTTTGTACGCATGAGTTCCATGGTATTGCCTATTCTGGTTGTTTGTTCATTTTGTCTACTCAGATTTCTTGATATTCTTCTGAGGTGAGATGGTAGGCTTGCAAACATTTGTGTCTGCTTACGCAGACAATCTTCATTAGTGGTCTGCTGTCTAGCCCAAATAGACCAAAACACCTGATCAGGGCCTTGTGTTCCTGGTGTTGTTGGGCTGTGTTGTGGTGGTGGTGGTGTGCTTTGCTGTGGTGGTGTACTCACAGGTGCTTGGGGACTCATTCCTTGCATTAATGGCTGCATTTCTAAGATGTTTGTCTCCTCCATGTCACTGTGTTGCTGTTGTTGCGGAGGAATGCTCTTCCCAGGGCTCGAAGCTGAAATGTTAAACAAATCTCCGTTAGCTATCCATATGTTTCATAAATGTAAACAAATCACTACACATGGAACACATGTCATTCACTGTTGCTTACAACTATTCTGCCTAGCAACATCATCACTCATAGCTTAAATACATTCATATGCCTGTTTGTGGCAAATGTGTCTGGTTACTTAATTGTGAAAGCAAACACTTTAATTTTATTGTAGCTCACACATACTCCACCATAAAAACACATTGGAATCCATAATGTGTTACCTTATAGCTTTGTTCAAACAAACATAGTAATGTTTTTAGATGTATTTTGCAATGTTACCTCAAACACACTTTAAATTTTGAAAAACAACCTTACTTTTTGCATAAAAACCAACATGCTTTTTTGTTGCAGCATCTTACACACAATGTCATACTGTATGGCTCAAATGGACATACATATCTTTCCTGGATGTGGATAAGGCCATTTAGCTTGGATTCCATTTCTGCTTTTACTTACTGCGGTAAGTATTTAAGTTTTTGATGTGTTTTGACTTAATGCGGTTATGAAATTTTTGGATTATGTTGATTTGTTTCACATTTTTTTCAGTTTGATACTCACAATAAAGATGAGGGGAGTATGGATGAAGTCTTGGAGGTGTGTCCAAAATTTGGAGTGGGGGTACTGAACATACGGACGATAATCTTTGTGGCGGGGTAGCCTGCTGTGTTTGGGCCGGGACATACGATTTTGCTTTCTTTTCGGCCACAGGTTTTTTGTGGTGATGTCCTTCAGAAGTGCCACTTCTGCTGCTCCATACTTCTTTTGATGGACCTTTTATTGAAAGTGCAATTTTGTTATGGCCATTTCTTTACAAGCATACCCTATACTACAATGGACACTGTACCTGCTTCCGCAGCATCATCATCATCAGATGTGATAGGAGTTACTGGCCGACGAGTAGTACTGCTTTTTTCTAACACTGTATAAAAGAAATAAAAATTTTTTTTGCATGCTATTGTGTATCCATCCACCCATTATGCTTATAAACATTTATTCTTTAAGAAATGCTTGGTTTTTATTTATAAAAAACATAAGGACCGGAAATACAAAAATAAAAAACAAATAAAAAGAAAACATTGACCAAAACACATATGCACTATGGCAACATCAACACAGGAAAATATGTCCAGGACACTGACATAGGCCACAAGTTAAAGAAAAAAAACAAACACATCTTCATTTTGTATTGAAAGGATAAATATTACAGATGCAATATATAAATTGCTCTGTGATGTGGCACTCCAAAGACACATTACCACTATATGAGCCAAAGCAAAATGTAGCAATTTTTCCCAAAAATTACACTGCAGTGTGGTGTCACGGTACAAATACAAGAAAAAAAAAGTGTTAATTTAAATTAAAAAATAACATTAATAATGACACTACACATGTAAGTGGTTTCAAAACCACTTTCCAGTACTCCAGCCTCTAACATGACAACCACTGTTTTTAAAACATTACACATGGATCACTTAAATATTAAACATAGTCACAATTTAAAAAAAAAAAACAGCCTAAAGGAAAACATTATTGCAGGACAATTCAGAGACACACCAAGTCCAAACTACACATGCAAAATATCTGTCAGAGAAACACATGCCATACAATAAAGTAAGATGTTACATTGGCTATTGTATAAAACATTACACAAAACAATGCATTTTCTGACACACACTTGAAGATGGGAGTAATATGCAACGTCACATGACAAACATTTAAAAAAAAACCCATAGAATGTAAATGCAAATACACATGCTCACCATTCTTCCTGGGCCGATCTGAATCCCGGACATGGGTTGCAGAGACAACTTCTGAAGGGATTACACTCCGCATGGGCTCCTCATACTCCAGATAACTTGCAATATAGGGCTGCCCACCACCGGTTTTCCGAGCCGACTTGGCCTCCTTGGCCATTTTGGACTTGACATGTCGCTTTATGTCATAGTACCGTTTGCGGCACGTGTCCTCCGTCCGCTTGAAAACCCCCTTACTATTGACAGCAGCAACAACTTTCGCCCACAACACCGTCTTCCTCCGTGTTGGCACCTTGGCGAACTCAGGGCCAAATAGCTGCCTCTGATACTTCATCAGCTCACGCACCAATTCCACATTTTCAGCAAAACTAAACTTTACATTCCGCCCAGTCTTAGTAGTGGTGCGTGGCTGCGGAGCACTCTGACTGTCACTATCACTTGAGGCTGCTGCAGCAACCTCACCCACCTCCTCTACCTCACTAACCTCACTAACACTCACCTCCTCCACCTGACCAACCTCCTCCCCCTCACTCACACCCTCCACCTCTGAGTCACACATAATTGTGTGTGTAAACAGTTAACACAGGAAAAAAAAAGACAAACACACTCCTCCACTACCACTACACAACACACACACACACACACACACACACACACACACACACACACAAACTCTGACAAGGGACTATAAAGAAAAATAACTTGTACTAAAAATGAGACAAAACCACAAAATACAAGACAACAAGAATGACAAGACGACTTTCAAACACAATACCACACTCAGAAATCGCTACCAACACTCCTCACCAAACCAAAAATTCACCTACCTCCACAGCACAATCTCCCTCCTCCTCACCACTAACTAAACCCACGAGGTGCGGACGGTTTGGGGCGTATTTATATGGTTGCGCACAGACACTCCTACCATCTGAAACACAACCAATCCCGAACGGGGATGAAAATCGTAACTGAAAGTGAAAATGCGGCCGCAGGAAAAAAAAAACCTGGCCGCGTTTAACTTAGGAAAAAAAACAGCAAATACAACAAAAACACGTACGCAAACGACAATGACGGCCGTAAATGTGCCAAAAAAACACGACTGGCATCGACATCGGAAAACACGACAACCATAAAGTCGACTGCTTCGTAACTTTGCGTATATGGATTCAAAAAGTTGCATGAAAATGCACCCGATACAAAACGAGTTTAAACACTACACAAACCGACTCAAACACAGATATTAGTAAATACTGGCCTTGATGTTAGCAGAGTTGCATGGGACCTTTTCGGCTCACTCACACCAGGCCTCTCGCACTGCATGGCGAGGACACATCTGTATCAAGCCTTCTAAAGAGTGGAAATGTGAAGAAGTTGCCCGTAGCAAGCAATTTTATAGAATGTACTTTATAAATGCTAGCTAGACACTGAATGAATATAGGCACCTTCTACACTTGACAACTTCTCCACTTTTTCGGAGGCTTGATGCAGTACTATGTTCCTAAGGCCACTTGTCAGAGGAGTAATGATTGTGGCATTGTCATGGTATGGATACGTCTCCATGTCACAACCAGCCTAACCAAGGTACAGTGACAAGGCTAGCACTAGGTTTCACAGACTAACTGTAGCTGATTTGAACAGCTATAAGTTACGATGGGCTACATGTTACTAAAAATGAATAAGTATAATGCAGTAATTTATTCATGCCATGCCTTGCTACTACCAGTATCCTTCTTTAAGGATTGGATGCATTTGTATTTTCATCCCTTTTCTACTATCCGATTGACACTCTGTACATTTTAACTTAGGCCATACAAAGCATTCCTAGTAGCCTGTGGGCTCTGTCATGTCTAGAATAGTATAAAATATATGTGTGGAGGCAGGACAGGGGAAGACACTCGCTGAGTTCAACTCAAAATGAAGATTTAAGCTTTATTCTAAGAATAATAAAACATACCAAACATCAATCTTTGCTTAGCACTGAAAAAAAAAATGGGATTCAAAATACGATAACTATTATCTTCTTTTGTTACTTCCAAGATAGCTTAACTATAGACCTTGCTGGCATATGTAAACTCAGCTACCAGCCCTATGAAAAACTTCTCTGCCAAATAAACAATTGCAAATGCCCCTGGCTTAATTTATAATCCTGATTAAATCTCTTTTCTACTATTATGATAAAATCAGAAAATAAATTCTGCAGGCATTTTTTATTCGTTACAAACCTCCTCTTATATATCCAAAGTACCGCAAGTGACAATAATTTCTTAAAACAGCATATAAAAACAATACAGTAAAAAAATAAAAAACTGATTAGTTTTATATGAAAACACTACTGGTTCCTTTGCATGGGTTGGGTATGGGTGACTGGCGTTTGGGATGCCGCCAGTCACCATGTCGATATTGTGAGGGGGGGGTGAGTGCAATGAAGCCCCATGCGGGCTCGCTATGCTCACCACATTTTCTATTCCCAGAAGTGGGAATAGTCCCTTTTAGTCGGCATGCTGACTGTCGGGCTTGCAATCACTCGGGATCCCGGCGTCGATATAGTAATTACATCCCCTTTGCATGAGCTGTATATCTTTTAAAATTATTGTTGCAGCAGGAACTTATTGCCTTTATTATGCTATTTATTTATTTTTATTTATAATATATCTCTTATTGTAGTGGTGTGAAAAGGTTATACATTTCTGAGAAACCATCTATGTAGAGATGAGCAGGTTCAGTTCTCAGAGAACCGAACCCATCCGAACATCCCGTTCTGAGCCTGGATCCAGGTCCGGCTAAGGACTTCCCACCAGACTCGGAAACCAGAACGAGGCAAAACCTCATCATCCTGCTGTTGGATTCTCGCAGGTTTTGGATACCATATAAACAGCCACACGTCGCTGCCATTTTCACTCTGGACTTGGAGAGTGAGGGAGACAGACCTCTGTCTCTCTGTGGTGGCATCGGGTGGGGTCAATGTGTGTTCTGTAGGGGTGCTGTTCCAGTCACTGTGGTGTACCTGTGCTGTGTTAAGGGTGCTGTCCTGGCTATCCTGGCTGCCCTGGCTATCATTGGTGTTTCATGTGCTGCAGCTGTACATGGGTGTAGCTGTCCTCCTGTAAAATATATGGGTGCTGCTGTTAAAATAACATTACACTGGCCCTGTATGCTGTAAAAATGCAGGGGTGCAGTTGTTAAAGATTAAAAGCACACTGGTCCTGTATGCTGAAAAAATATAGGGGTGCTGCTGTTAAAATAACATTACACTGGCCCTGTATGATGTAAAAATTCAAGGGTGCAGTTGATAAAAATAAAAAGCACACTGGTCCTGTATGCTGAAAAAATATAAGGGAGCTGCAGTTAAAATAACATTACACTGACCTTGTGTGCTGTAAAAATTCAGAGGTGCAGTTGTTAAAAATTAAAAGCACACTGCTCCTGTATGCTGTAAAATATAGGGGTGCTACTGTTAAAATAACATTACACTGGCCCTGTATGCTATAAAAATTCAAGGGTGCAGTTGTTAAAAATTAAGAGCGCACTGGTCATGTATGCAGTAAAAATCTAGGGGTGCTGCTGTAAAAATAATATTACAATGGCCCTGTATGCTGTAAAAATTCATGGGTGCAGTAAAATCAATGTACACTGGCCCTTTCTTGTATGCTATAATAACTCTAGGGTGCAGTGATAATCAATGTACACTGGCCCTGTCTTGTGTGCTGTAATAATTCTAGGGTGCAGTGAAAATCAATGTACACTGGCCCTGTTTTGTATGCTGTAAAAATTCAGGGGTGCTATTGTTTAAATTAAAGTACACTGGTCCTGTATGCTGTAAAAATACAGGGGTACAGTGAAAATAAATGTACACTGGCCTTGTCTTGTATGCTGTAAAATTACAGGGGTGTTGTGAAAATACAGGGGTGCTGGCACTGTCCAAAGTTGCAATGTCTAGGCCTGACCTTCACAACACTGTATGGGAAGAGGAGGCTCCTACCATCATTTGCACACCGCCTGCAAGTGCTGGGAGGAGCACCGCCAGTCCAGTTGCTGATATTGAGATTGAGGATGTCACTGTAGAAGTACACCAGGATGAGGAGGATATGGGTGTAGCTGGCGTTGTGGAGGAAGTTGACGATGAGGATTCTGATGGTGATGTGGTTTGTTTGAATAAGGCACCAGTGGAGACATTTGTTGCCCATGGGATGAAAAAGCCCATTGTCATGCCTGGGCAAAATACCAAAAAATCCACCTCTTTGGTGTGGAATTTTTCTCCACAAATCCAGACAACAGGTGTCAAGCCATCTATTGCCTTTGTCAATCCATAATAAGTAAGGGTATGGACGTTAACCACCTAGGAACATCCTCCCTTATACGTCACCTGCAGCACATTCATCATAAGTCATTATCAAGTTCAGAAACTTTGGGTAAAAGCATAAGCAGTCCACTGACACCTAAATGATGTGGTTTGTTTGTTTATATAGTATTTCTCTGTGAGGATGTAAACACTGAAAGGGGGGAATCTGAGGATGAGGATGACATCTTGCCACTGTAAAGGAGAGATGAATTGCTTTCTTGGTGGGGGATTAATTGCTTTTTTTTTGTGGGGGCCCAAACAAACCAGTCATTTCAGCCATAGTCGTGTGGCAGACCCTGCCGCTGAAATTATTGGTTTGTTAAAGTGTATATGTCCTGTTTATACAACATAAGGGTGGGAGGGCCCAAGGACAATACCATCTTGCACGTCTTTTTTTTTTTTGCCACATCATTCCAGGGGTGCTGCCCTATATGGGGTACTGCCCCTCTGCCTTATCAGTCCAGGGGTGCTGCCCCACTGTCGTTTAAGTCCAGAGGTGCTGTGGCCTGTCTGCCGTGCTGCATAATTCTCCAGGGTTGCTGCCTATGCTGTATAAATCCAGGGGTGATGCCGTATAATTCCGGGGGTGCTGCTTGATCCTAGGTTTAAGTGAAAGCATAAAACAGATATGAAACAAGCTTCAACATCACAAACAGATTTTTGAAAACTAGCCACAAAGGTGGAAATGGAAATTGCCGAAATTTTTTTAAATAAAGTGGGGAGAGACCACATTTGTGGACATAATCAGTGTGACTCTAAAGAGATTGAATCATAATTCAGCGCAACTGCCGGAGAGGTAAAAGTGATATTTTCTGCCGGAGCATTAGAGAGAGGTTCTTCTCAATTATTTAATGTTAGGGACTCACTCAAATGAATGGCTCCAATTAGTCAACCTTAATTTTGATTTATTATTGATGTTCCACATTTTCGGATTATTTATTTACAAGATGCGCATTTGTTGTACAGGGATCTTCTTTTCCTAAGGGCTACGTAGGGTTATTGCAAGACCTTGCGGTGTTAGAAGAACAGAGTTTCAGTGATCTTGCATTGCATCAGCTTTCCATTGCACTGCAGCACTAGATGGGCCAAGAGCTCCTGTGAGGCACAAACAGTTACTGAATAAGGCCCAGTATGGAGTCTCATGGTGGCTTACAGCCAGGAAGATGTCTGGCTTGCCAGGCTGAGGCATGCTGTGGACACAGAGGTTAGCATTGCTTCCTCCCACAGTCCTACTTATAGTATGAAATGAGTATGGACTGTAGAGTGGTAAGCTCCACTAGGGCAGGGGCTCAATAACAAAAAATGTACTGCACTGTCGTGCTTAGTATTTTACCGAACTCACCCGAACTCAACTTGCCCCATCTGGGGCTGCTGTGGGGGCTCAGGAGGGGCTGATAAAACTTCTAAGGGGCTGCTTTATTTAAAAATAAAGTATGAATAAAATACACAAGACACATAGAAACATAGAATTTGACGGCATCTAGTTTGCCCCTTTTTTATCCTTTAGGTAATCTCAACCCTTTTTGAACCTTAATTCTTTGTTAATTCATTGTAAGGATATTCATATGTCTATCCCAAGCATGTTTAAATTGCTCTACAGTCTTAGCCTCTACCACCTCTGATGGGAGACTATTCCACTTATCCACTACCCTTTCCGTGAAGTAATTTTTCCTTAAATTTTCCCTGAACCTGCCTCCCTCCAGTGTCAGTGTATGCCCTCGAGTTCTAATACTTCTCTTCCTTTGAAGAATGTTTCCCTCCTGAACTTTGTTAAAACCTTTGGTATATTTGAAAGTTTCTATTATGTCCATCCTTTCCCTTCTCTCCTCCAAACTATACATGTTAAGATCTTTTAGCCTTTCCGGGTAGGTTTTGTGATGTAGGCCATGCACCATTTTAGATGCCCTTCTTCGTACACTCTCTAATGTATTTATATCCTTCTGGAGATATGGTCTCCAAAACTGGACACAGAATTCCAGATGAGGCCGTACCAATGACCTATACAGTGACATTATTACTTCTTTTTTCCTGCTACTGATTCCTCTACCTATGCAACCAATCATCTGACTTGCTTTTCTCATTGCTTTGTTGCATTGCTTTCCTGCCTTTAAGTAACTTGAAATAGTGACTCCTAAACCCCTTTCCTCCTCAGTAGTTTCCATTATAGTACTATTGATACTATATTTAGCCTTTGGGTTTTAGAGACCCAAGTGCATGATTTTGCATTTTTTAGCATTAAACTGTAGTTGGCATGTTCTTGACTATTTCTCAAGCCTAGCTAGGTCATCAATCATTGTTTTAACCCTCCTGGCATGTCTACCCTGTTGCATATCTTTGTATCATCTGCACAAAGGCATACTTTCCCTTAAATACCATTGGCAATGTCACCAACAAAGATATTAAAGAGAACTGGTCCGACTACAGATCCCTGGGGTACTCCACTGGTAACATTTCCCTCCATAGATTGCACTCCATTTACTACAACTGTCTGTTTCCTATCCTGCAACCAGGTTCTTATCCATTTAACTGTTTTATAATCCATCCCCACGCTTTCAGGTTTGTTTAGCAGTCTGCGATGTGGGACAGTGTCAAATGCCTTACTAAAGTCTAGATATGCTACAGCTACAGCTCCCCCTTGATCTATTATTTTCATCACAGAGTCAAAAAAGTCAATAAGATTTGTTTGGCATGATCTCCCACCAGTAAATCCATGCTGTTTTGGATCCTGTAAGTTGTTTTATTTAAGATATTCCACAATTCTTTCTTTTAATAGTTTTTCCATTACTTTCCCTACTACTGATGTAAGGCTTACTGGTCTGTAGTTACTCGCTTCTTCCTTGCTTCCGCTTTTGTACAGAGGAACTACATTCGCTCTTTTCCAGTACTCTGGAATGGCACCTGTATTTAGTGACTGGTTAAATGATTCTGTTAATGGTGCCACCAGCACATCTTTTAGCTCTTTTTCACCAGCACAGGTATGCTCACATGCGTGTAACTGGGACACACAGGTATGCTCACATGTGTGTAACTGGGAGCTGTGAAAAACAAAAATAAGGCATCTGCAACAAAATATGTAAATACAAATGCAATAAAAAATTGGAATAAAAAAAAAGAAACCCACAAGATTTTCAGATAATAAGTCTCCAGACTTCGTGGAGGGGAAAATATACAATTTTGATCCTGTGGTATACACCAGTTCATTTGCGTCCCAGCATTAAATCCGAGATTATCTTAAGCCCTGAAAATGTAGAAGGGGGCACAATTTTGGTGGTTTTGGCCCCTAGTTTTTCAGTTTGTCCAGTAATGTGGTAATTAAGAATTATATATTTGCTTGGTTGAACTCCTTTCTGTTCCACACCAATATAGGAGTGGAGGTGAAAGCCTGTGTGTAGTTCCTGATTGCATGTGCCTCTCTAATTTTTAATCACCTTCTTGACACTGTTCTCTTTCTCTTGCCTCTTCTCATAATGTGAAAAATCATCAAATATGGAGGTGGTATGTTTGTAGCTAGCTATGATTCAGAGAACTTGGCGAGCTTTGTCCAGGGGGAACCACCTGTCGCTGAAATGATGGGTTTATTAAACTGTGCATGTCCTGTTTAAACAACAAAAGGGTGGGTGGGAGGGCCCAAGACAGTTCCATCTTGTACCTCTTTTTTTTCTTTGCATTATGTGCTCTTTGGGGCCTATTTTTTTAAACTGCCATTGTGTCTGCCACTACAGTGCCACTCCTAGATTGGCCAGGTGTTTGTGCCGCCCACTTGTGTTGCTTAGCTTAGTCATCCAGCCACCTCGGTGCAACCTTTTGGCCTAAAAACAATATTGTGAGGTGTTCAGAATAGACTGGAAATGAGTGGAAATGAATGAGGTTAATATTTTAATACTATTGCGGTTAATAATACCGTAGGATCAAAACTACCCCCAAATTCTGTGATTTTAGCTGTTTTATGGGTTTTTTTCCCCCAAAAATCATCCAGATACAAAACCAAAACCCAAAAGGGTGGTTTTGTCAAAACCAATCCAGATCCAAAACACGAGCAAGGATCTAGATCCACAAAACCCGAAAAGTGTCCCCGCACATCTCTACTTCTATGGAAAATAAACACTTTAAAACTATTCTTGTAGTTGACTATGAGGATATACCGTATATACTCGAGTATAAGCCGAGTTTTTCAGCACATTTTTTGTGCTGAAAAAGTTCCCCCTCGGCTTATACTCGAGTGATGCTCCGGAGCAGAGCGTAGAGATCTCTGGGAAGGAGGGAAGGAGGAGGAGGGAGGGGGACACGGGAGCCGCAGCAGCGCACTGTAATTGGTGCATCAATCAGTGACGCTGCTGCAGCCATCCGTCTCCCTCTCCCTGCTCGCTGAAGCACCGCCGCGCCGCCCGCCTCCTCAGCCGCTGCAGACTTTCCTGTATGACCTAAGGCCGGCCACCGATGCCCGCACCGCCTGCTGCTGCCCGCATTCCGCTGCCCCTTAATTCGTTTACACACAGCCCGTCAATGGTGAGTAGAGACAGGCGGCGGCAGTGGGGGGGGGGGGGGGTTGGGGGCTGTGCATATCTGGCACCATGAGGGTATATCTGGCACTGTGAGGGCATATCTGGCACTGTGGGGGAATGTGTAGCACTGTGGGGGCATATCTGGCACCGTGGGGAAAATCTGGCAGTATGAGGGCATATCTGGCACTGTGGGGGCACATGTAGCACTGTGGGGGTATATCTGACACCGTGGGGGAATATCTGGCAGTATGGCACTGTGGGGGCATATCTGGCACTGTGGGGGCATATCTGGCACTGTGGGGGCATATCTGGCACTATGAGGGCATATCTGGCAATGTGGGGGCATATCTGGCAATGTGGGGGCATATCTGGCAATGTGGGGGCATATCTGGCACTGAGGGCTGTGTACGGCTAGACTTGCATTTCCCACCCTAGGCTTATACTCGAGTCAATAAGTTTTCCCAGTTTTTTGGGGTGAAATTAGGTGCCTCGGCTTATATTCGGGTCGACTTATACTCGAGTATATACGGTAAGTAAACACATATGTCATACACCAATTGAAAAGTGATGAGTTTAAAAGAAGATTCTTTTGCTTTTTATTGTAATAGAAGAGAGTTGAATATAAATTATATCAGGTTTATGTTAATACAAGGAAAACTCTCCTTGTTGTGTCAACATCATCCACAATTTTCTGCTAGTTAATTAAGAGCTCAGTGGTTTTGCAAGTGGTCTTAAATGAAGTAACCCTAGAGGTCGATTCCCACTTACAATTTCAAATTTAATTTTTTTAAATATCTATTAAGATTTTATATTGACTTTTATGTTTTAGCTAAGCACATCTGTAGCTTTTATGTATGCTTACAGTGTATCTATTTATAATATGTCAATACACTCTATATACCTCAAGTTATGACTAATAAACCAATTAAATGAGCATCTAATTAAGAACCATCTGTAAGAGGAAGTTTACAATTGCATGAAAGCACGTTAAAAGCACCTCTAGTATAGCAGGTGTACTAAATGCATGTGAGAAAAGTGTAATTAGTGCAGGAACATGTTACTGCTTTGCCTGCCAGTGGAATGATTCAGCCACTTTATACTCCAGCTTTCTACTGTGAATCCTTACCAGCAAAGGACTTTGCTTTTCTGTTATGGAGCAATCCTGCACCCATGGGCTGGAGACACCAGGGGGACTCACAAATCTGGGAGGATACTTTACCTGAGCGGCAGAGTTCTGTAAGAACATTCCACAGATTATTGCTTTTTTGAAATCCTGTCCTAAACCCAACTACAGGGCACTCCATACCACCAATTCTAGTGGTCTAAGTTCTCTTTGAACGTATAGGTGGATTCAGTCAGCCCCTTGGAAAAGTCAGCAGTCAGTGGGCGACAGGGAGAGGCAGTGTTTGACAGGGAGAGGATGACAGGTATAGGCAGTGGGTGACAGGGAGAGAGTGGTTGAGAGGGGAGAGGGTGACAGGTACATACAGTGAGAAACAGGGGGCCTAGTTCCGACCTGATCGAAGATGTGCTAAATACAGTATAACACATCTGCAATCAGTCTTCAGACATGCAAGGGGGTGCGGGGGGATGCCCAGCACAGGGCTAGTCCACCCCGCATGTCAAGTACAAGTACAAAAGCTTCGCACAGCAGCAATGCTTTTGTACTGTAGGAGTAGCTCCCAGCCAGCGCAGCTCCTGCAGGGAGCTACTCGTTGCTGCCCGGGTCGCAGTGGCTGCATATGATGTCATGCAGCCGCCGCATCCCGCCCCCCCCAATGGTCCGGGCACACCTGCTTTGCCCAGACCGCGCCTCCTAAATGGCGGCCAAATGCCACCGGCCCGTCCCCTCCCGCCCAGCAACCGCCTCTGCCAGTCAATCAGGCAGAGGCGATCACAGGGCTAAGACAGCCGTCAGCTGTCTGGCATGCACCGGCACACTACGGCTCCGGCGCATGTGCAGTTCGACCTGATCGCTGCTGTGCACAGCATCGATCAGGTCTGAATTAGCCCCCGGGAGAGGGTGATCGGTATGGAATGTGGGTGACAAGGAGAGGCAGTGGTTGAGAGGGGAGAGGGTAACAGGCACAAACAGTGAGAGATAAGGAGAGGGTGATAGGGAGAGGCAGTGGGTGACTGGGAGAGGGTGACAAGTATAGGCACAGGGTGACAGGGAGAGGAAGTGGGTGGCAAGGAAATGGTGAGAGTGAGTGATAAGCATATAGCATATATTTCATTTGGATTACCTGGGTCCAGAACTGCAGACTCGTGTGGTGGATGGCTTCTCATTTTAACGCCAGGGATGGCTGTGGTGGCAAGTACAACACAGCCTCAAATACTGTAGGAAGAGAAGGGCTGATCAGGAAGAAAGGAGTGGAGTAGGAAGGAGAGGTGATGGAGGTCCTCTGGTCGGACTGCATCAAGTGCAACAGCTGTCAGTGCCCACTGCACACTATACTCCTCACGGGTCTGTCTCCTCTCACAGGGGCAATGCAGCTTGGACAGGAAAGCTGGGGGCCACCTGTGGTGACTAGACTGCGAAGGGCTGCTGCTCCATCAGCAACCTGAGACACTCCAGCTACCAGCCACCCAGTCAGTGAGTGCCATAGGTGGCTTGAAACATTTACTGCATGTCAGGGATGGCATAGGTGGCAGAAGGGCACACTTCATACAGAGCTCTGCAGCATTCCTGAGGCAACCACTATGGGTGAAACTGTCTGCACGGCAGAAGCAGCTGAATCTTGTTGTACAGGCATGGACTGGCAACCCTTTCTTGTGGTTCCACCTATGCTGCAACACAGGAGCCAGACATTCTGTAGCAGACATTCTAGAATCTGTTTGGATGCAGACGGTGGCACTGAAGGGCTCCAAAGTGTATGGCTGGTGTCAGTGAGGCAGTGATGTCCTGGTGTCAATGTGGCAGGGATATGTTGCTAGCACAGAAATAGAAAGCAGGCTCTTGTTTGGGCGCACTCTTAAACAAACATAAGGGATATGTTGCTGTCAGTGAGGCTGGGATGTGCTGCTGTCAGTGAGGCAGTGATGTGCGCTGTAAGTGAGGCATGGATGTGCTGCTATCAGTGAGGCAGGGATGTGCTGCTGTCAATGAGGCAGGCATGTAATGTGTTCCTGTTAGTAGTGTCTCTTTGGGTGATGCTGTTTGGACAGGTGGTCTTCTGGTTGCCGAATGTCGGGATTCCGGCCCACAGTATACCGGCGCCGGAATCCCGACACCTGGCATACCGACACATATTCTCCCTCGTGGGGGTCCACGACCCCCCTGGAGGGAGAATAAATAGCGTGGTGTGCGTAGCGCACCACCGTGCCCGCAAGGGGTTCATTTGCGCTCGCCACGCTGCCGGTATGTAGGCGGTCGGCCTCCCGGTGCCGGTATGCTGGTCGCCAGGAGCCCGGCCACCGGCATACCATACTACACTCTGTTTGGACAGTTGGATGTGTTTACAGATAGTATTGTGACAGGGGGAAGTAGTTCAGGCATGCGGTTATGCTGGGAAGATTGCTGTCGTTGGGAAATAATGTATGGTCATGTGATCTAATGTGTCCAATCATGTTAGTGAGTTTTCTGTCATTATACCATCCTGCCCTCCCTTGCTCCTATACTCTCCCAGTTCCAAGCTGAAGGTCCTCTTCTCCTCTGTGTCATCTCCCTAGTGGGTTCTCAGAAATCCTCCTGTGTGCGCCACTGAGTAAAAAAGTTTTTTTTTTTTTTACTAAAGATCCATTGTGTCTCTTCTATTGGGATCCCCAGGCAAACATGCCAAGCGACATTACAGATTATGAATAAAACTTTCTGGTCCTTAGATCCTTCTGCTCACTTTATTTTCTGTGAACCAGAGTAATGTAACAAGATAAGACATTTTCATTGACATTCATGTTTGATAGGTGTGCACATTAGCACTTTCTCATACGTCCTAGAGGATGCTGGGGTCCACTTCAGTACCATGGGGTATAGACGGTTCTGCAGGAGCCATGGGCACTTTAAGACTTTTTCAGAGTGTGAACTGGCTCCTCCCTCTATGCCCCTCCTCCAGACCTCAGTTTAGAAAATAAGCCCAGGCAGACTGGTCGCACTCTAGTGGAGCTCTACTGAGTTCACTAAAAAGACTTAATGTTAGGTTTTTTATTTTCAGGGAAACTTCTGGCAACAGTCTCCCTGCTTCATGGGACTTAGGGGGAAGAAGTAGGAACCAACTTCCTGAATAGTTTCATGGCTGTGCTTCTTGCCGACAGGACACCATTAGCTCCTGAAGGATACTGAACACTAGCTGCGGCTATGCGCTCACTCCCACAGCACGCTATCACCCCCCTAACAGAGCCAGAAGTCAGAAGACTGGTGAGTAGTGTTACCGGAGATCTGCAAGAGGGACCTCCGGTCATCTCAAGGTACCATGCGGCGAGCGGGAACGCTGTGCGGCCATGCTTCCTATAACACAGCGCACAGCAGGGAGCAGGGCACGGGGGGGGGGGGGGAGGGGGCGCCCTGGGCAGCATGAAACCTGCTCTTGGACTGGCAAAAAGTAGCTTGTGATGCCGTGGGCACAGTCCTACACCCCAGCCAGTATAAATAATAGTGATGAAATCTGAGGGAAAAAGCGCCACTGCTCAGCGCCATTTTCTCCAAGCAGACTGCAGGGAAGAAACGCTGGTCCTCCTCCACTTCTGAAACAAGTATTAGGGTGCAAATTAGGGGGGGCAGAGTGTTTTTTGGTGCTCAATTATACTATTTGGCAAGTGTAAAAGCGCTAAGGAGGGTCTCTGTGGATGTTGTACATGTCACAGGATTTTTAACATTGGCGCTGAGTTGTGAACTGGCAAATCCCTTCTGTGTCCTTCTGACAGATTTTACTGTGGGTCTGTCTCCTATAAGTCCCAGAGTGTCTATGGTGTGTTTGTGCACGTGTGTGACATGTCTGTGGCACAGAGTTGTAATGTGTTGGCGCTGCCGGCACACCATGAGCCTGAATGGGTGAAAGAATTATGTGATAGTGTGAATCATATCAGTAAGAGATTGGATAAGTCTGAGTCTCATGCAGAAACCTGGAGAAAATCCGTGGAAAATGTGATTTTTAATAGTTCTGCTTTTTCATCCACAGGGGACCCCTCTGGATCACGTAAAAGGTAATTTGCACAAATAGTACAAACTGATACCGACACGGACTCTGATTCCTATGTCGACACTAGTGATACCAGGGGAATAGATCCTAAATTAGCGAAAAACATTCAATACATGATTGTGGCTGTAAAGGAGGTCTTAGAAGTTACGGAGCCTCCTCCTTTACCACAGGAAAAGGCTTACTTTTATAAAGAAAAGAAAATTAATGTAACTTTTCCTCCATCTCATGAGCTGAACAGTCTCTTTGAAGGGGTCTGGGCAAACCCTGAAAAGAAATTTCAGATTCCTAAAAGAATTCAGGTAGCTTACCCTTTCCCTGCAGAGGACAGGAAAAGGTGGGAGTCACCCCCTGTTTTAGACAGTGCCCTGTCACGGTTAACAAAAAAGGTGATTCTCCCTGCGCCTGGGACGGCTTCACTAAAAGAGCCGGCAGACCGCAAGTTAGAGACTACATTGAAATCTATTTATGTGGCAAATGGGACACTACTCAGGCCTACCATTGCCTGTGCGTGGGTGAGTAGTGCTATTGAAAAGTGGTCAAAAAATTTGTCATCAGAAATGACACAATAGATACTCCTAACATTAGGTCATATCAAAGACGCTGCTGCGTATATGCTAGAAGCCATGAAAGATATTGGTCTCTTGGGATCAAGAGCCGCTACCATGGCAATCTCAGCACGGAGGCTGTTGTGGATTCGCCAATGGAATACTGACGCAGATTCCAAAAGGAATATGGAGGCTCTCCCGTATAAAGGTGAGGCCTTGTTTGGAGATGGGCTGGATGCTTTAGTTCCTGCGGATACCGCAGGTAAGTTGACATTCTTGCCTAATGCTCCTGCACCGGCAAAAAAGACACATCACTCTCAGATGCAGTCCTTTTGGCCCAATAAATACAAAAGGGGTAAAGGTTCCCCTTTCTTTGCGGGTAGAGGAAGGGGAAAAGGAAAAATGCCCACAGTGTCTCCAGGATCACAGGAGCAGAAATCAACCTCTGTTCCTGCCAAATCTTCAGCATGATGCTGGGGCTCCCTTGTGGGAGTCCGCTCAGGTGGGGGCACGTCTGAAACTCTTCAGTCACTTCTGGGTTCAATCTGGCCTGGACCTGTGGGTTGTACAAATAGTGTCCCATGGGTACAAACTGGAGTTTCAAGACATTCCCCCATGCCGATTTTTCAAATCGGCCTTACCAGCTTCTATCCCGGACAAGGAAATGGTAACAGCAGCAATACAAAAATTGTGTCAGGATCAAGTCATTGTTCTGGTTCCCTTGTTACAACAAGGAGAAGGGTTTTATTCAAGCCTATTTGTGGTTCCGAAGCCGGAGGGCTCGGTCAGACCGATTCTAAACCTTAAAAATCTGAATCTCTACCTGCAAAGGTTCAAGCTCAAGATGGCATCTCTGAGGGCAGTGATTTCCAGTCTGGAGGAGGGAGAATTCATGGTGTCAGTGGACATAAAAGATGCCTACTTACATGTTCCCATTTATCCTCCGCATCAAGCTTATCTGAGATTCGCAGTATAGGATTGTCATTACCAATTTCAGATGTTGCCGTTCGGACTCTCCACGGCATCGAGGGTGTTCACCAAGGTGATGGCGGAGATGATGGTCCTCCTTAGACAGCAGCGAGTCAATATAATTCCTTACCTGGACGATCTCCTGATAAAGGCAAGGTCCAGGGAAAGATTGGTGCAGAACATTGCACTCTCCCTGACAGTACTTCAACATCACGGTTGGATCATAAATTTTCCAAAGTCACAATTGGAACCGATGACAAGATTGTCCTTTCTGGGGATGATACTGGACACAGAAGTACAGAGGGTATTTCTTCCAGTAGAAAAGGCTCTGGAAATCCAGAGAATGGTCAAACAAATTCTGAAACCAACAAGAGTGTCGATTCATCAATGCATTCGGTTGTTGGGAAAGATGGTTGCGGCCTACGAGGCCATACAGTTTGGCCGATTCCATGGCAGAGTATTCCAGTGGGACCTGTTGGACAAGTCATCCAGATCCCATCTACACATGCATCAGAGGATAATCCTGTCATCTAAAGCCAGAATTTCGCTCCTGTGGTGGCTACACAGTTCTCACCTCCTAGAGCAGGCTTGTCCAACCCGCGGCCCGCGGGCCGCATGCGGCCCAGGTCGGCTAGTAATGCGGCCCAGTGCAATTTTTTATTTTTTAAGAAATTCTATTCTAAAGTTTTCTAAAGTTTCAAGTTTGGGGAGCCAGCAGCACTAGACGCGGCTCTCTGTGCTTCCGGGATGCGGGCGCAGGCACATCGCGCGTGTGACGTCATGACGTCGCACGCGCATGTGACGTCACACGCGTGCACCCGGCTAGAGAGAGCACGGAGCTGGAGGCGGGAGTCTCTGGCGCCGGCGGCCGCGGCTAAACTAGCAAATCCTGGCTAAAAAAAGTAGGTGCGTGTTGCGGGCGGCTACCGGTACATGGTGTCCTTGCCAAACCCCCTTCCTTTCACTCCATACAAGACTGGGAAACACTTCAGGCTCTACGAGAGGACTTCCCCCTTCTGAAATAAAAGCATTCAGGCCATCAGCTGCAAGGCACAATTCTCTGTAAAGGAGTCCGGGCAGGAGGGGCAGACCGGGGCTTACATTTCAAATGTAGTTTTTTTCCCTTTACAATAAGCACAAATCAGGACAAATCTTTATTGAATGTTTAAGAGTTTTTCTTATGTTAATGAACAAAAGACTCAGCTGGTTTCATTTCTATTAAGTAAACTTGTTACATTCATTGAGAAAATAGCAGTGGTCTCCCCTAGTGAAACAGTATACGTTGAAGGGAGAGAGGAAAAAACAAAAAACAAAATAGCAGTCCCGACTGGAATATAAATGTGTGTCCTCTTTTGCCCTTTCCAATCCCCTACTGCAGCCTTTCCTGTTGTTTCTCTGTGGTTTGTCCTATAAATAATGTGATTTTATTTGTTTTCAGCCTTTAACTGCGCATCTTCCTGCACAACCTGTCCCGTAAGGCCTGCCACCTACAGAATTGTATTTTAAAAGCCTCAAACATCACTGTATATTAAGTAGTGATGTGCACCGGAAATTTTTCGGGTTTTGTGTTTTGGTTTTGGATTCGGTTCCGGTGGCTGAGAAACAATGTCAAACATCTCACTAACTTCATTTCCAAGTAAGTTTAATATGTTAACTATGTTTTATATGTTTTTTTTGGTTGATCAGGTATCGTTACTGTTATTTTATTTTATGTGCGGCCCAAACCAAATTTTCATCTTCTAATGTGGCCCAGGGAAGGTGAAAGGTTGGACACCCCTGTCCTAGAGGGACGCAGGTTCGGGATTCAAGACTGGATCCTGGTGACCACGGATGCAAGTCTCCGAGGCTGGGGAGCAGTCACACAGGGGGAAAGCTTCCAAGGAAGGTGGTCAGGTCAAGAAACTTGTCTCCACATAAACGTTCTGGAATTGAGAGCCATTTACAATGGCCTTCTACAAGCGGTCCATCTTCTTCAAGATCAATCCGTACAGATCCAGTCGGACAATGTAACAGCAGTCGCGTACATAAACCGTCAGGGCGGAACGAAAAGCAGAGCTGCAATGGCAAAGGCGTTAAAGATCCTCCTCTGGGCAGAAAGACATGCAAGAGCTCTGTCGGCAATTTTCATATCGGGAGTGGACAACTGGGAAGCAGACTTCCTCAGCAAACACGATCTCCATCCAAGAGAATGGGGCCTCCACCAAGAAGTCTTTGCAGAGGTGACAGGTCTTTGGGGAGTTCCTCAAGTAGACATGATGGCATCTCGTCTCAACAAGAAGCTTCAGAGATATTG